>NW_027441882.1:0-325048 GCF_048569485.1 Anomaloglossus baeobatrachus
ATTGCAAGATAACCAAACAAAACTTTTAGTGGATTTCTACTTATTTTATTAAATATCATCTCCACCAAACAGGACAAGCTTGCATCTGTTATAGTTTTGGAGAAAAATGTGTTCATTTCATGTATGCGCGAAATGCCTTAAAAATGGCTTTAAAATGGATTTGGAGCATGGAGACGATTATCTCGGATTGCAAGATAACCAAACAAAACTTTTAGTGGATTTCTACTTATTTTATTAAATATCATCTCCACCAAACAGGACAAGCTTGCATCTGTTATAGTTTTGGAGAAAAATGTGTTCATTTCATGTATGCGCGAAATGCCTTAAAAATGGCTTTAAAATGGATTTGGAGCATGGAGACGATTATCTCGGGATTGCAAGATAACCAAACAAAACTTTTAGTGGATTTCTACTTATTTTATTAAATATCATCTCCACCAAACAGGACAAGCTTGCATCTGTTATAGTTTTGGAGAAAAATGTGTTCATTTCATGTATGCGCGAAATGCCTTAAAAATGGCTTTAAAATGGATTTGGAGCATGGAGACGATTATCTCGGGATTGCAAGATAACCAAACAAAACTTTTAGTGGATTTCTACTTATTTTATTAAATATCATCTCCACCAAACAGGACAAGCTTGCATCTGTTATAGTTTTGGAGAAAAATGTGTTCATTTCATGTATGCGCGAAATGCCTTAAAAATGGCTTTAAAATGGATTTGGAGCATGGAGACGATTATCTCGGGATTGCAATATAACCAAACAAAACTTTTAGTGGATTTCTACTTATTTTATTAAATATCATCTCCACCAAACAGGACAAGCTTGCATCTGTTATAGTTTTGGAGAAAAATGTGTTCATTTCATGTATGCGCGAAATGCCTTAAAAATGGCTTTAAAATGGATTTGGAGCATGGAGACGATTATCTCGGGATTGCAAGATAACCAAACAAAACTTTTAGTGGATTTCTACTTATTTTATTAAATATCATCTCCACCAAACAGGACAAGCTTGCATCTGTTATAGTTTTGGAGAAAAATGTGTTCATTTCATGTATGCGCGAAATGCCTTAAAAATGGCTTTAAAATGGATTTGGAGCATGGAGACGATTATCTCGGGATTGCAAGATAACCAAACAAAACTTTTAGTGGATTTCTACTTATTTTATTAAATATCATCTCCACCAAACAGGACAAGCTTGCATCTGTTATAGTTTTGGAGAAAAATGTGTTCATTTCATGTATGCGCGAAATGCCTTAAAAATGGCTTTAAAATGGATTTGGAGCATGGAGACGATTATCTCGGGATTGCAAGATAACCAAACAAAACTTTTAGTGGATTTCTACTTATTTTATTAAATATCATCTCCACCAAACAGGACAAGCTTGCATCTGTTATAGTTTTGGAGAAAAATGTGTTCATTTCATGTATGCGCGAAATGCCTTAAAAATGGCTTTAAAATGGATTTGGAGCATGGAGACGATTATCTCGGGATTGCAAGATAACCAAACAAAACTTTTAGTGGATTTCTACTTATTTTATTAAATATCATCTCCACCAAACAGGACAAGCTTGCATCTGTTATAGTTTTGGAGAAAAATGTGTTCATTTCATGTATGCGCGAAATGCCTTAAAAATGGCTTTAAAATGGATTTGGAGCATGGAGACGATTATCTCGGGATTGCAAGATAACCAAACAAAACTTTTAGTGGATTTCTACTTATTTTATTAAATATCATCTCCACCAAACAGGACAAGCTTGCATCTGTTATAGTTTTGGAGAAAAATGTGTTCATTTCATGTATGCGCGAAATGCCTTAAAAATGGCTTTAAAATGGATTTGGAGCATGGAGACGATTATCTCGGGATTGCAAGATAACCAAACAAAACTTTTAGTGGATTTCTACTTATTTTATTAAATATCATCTCCACCAAACAGGACAAGCTTGCATCTGTTATAGTTTTGGAGAAAAATGTGTTCATTTCATGTATGCGCGAAATGCCTTAAAAATGGCTTTAAAATGGATTTGGAGCATGGAGACGATTATCTCGGGATTGCAATATAACCAAACAAAACTTTTAGTGGATTTCTACTTATTTTATTAAATATCATCTCCACCAAACAGGACAAGCTTGCATCTGTTATAGTTTTGGAGAAAAATGTGTTCATTTCATGTATGCGCGAAATGCCTTAAAAATGGCTTTAAAATGGATTTGGAGCATGGAGACGATTATCTCGGGATTGCAAGATAACCAAACAAAACTTTTAGTGGATTTCTACTTATTTTATTAAATATCATCTCCACCAAACAGGACAAGCTTGCATCTGTTATAGTTTTGGAGAAAAATGTGTTCATTTCATGTATGCGCGAAATGCCTTAAAAATGGCTTTAAAATGGATTTGGAGCATGGAGACGATTATCTCGGGATTGCAAGATAACCAAACAAAACTTTTAGTGGATTTCTACTTATTTTATTAAATATCATCTCCACCAAACAGGACAAGCTTGCATCTGTTATAGTTTTGGAGAAAAATGTGTTCATTTCATGTATGCGCGAAATGCCTTAAAAATGGCTTTAAAATGGATTTGGAGCATGGAGACGATTATCTCGGGATTGCAAGATAACCAAACAAAACTTTTAGTGGATTTCTACTTATTTTATTAAATATCATCTCCACCAAACAGGACAAGCTTGCATCTGTTATAGTTTTGGAGAAAAATGTGTTCATTTCATGTATGCGCGAAATGCCTTAAAAATGGCTTTAAAATGGATTTGGAGCATGGAGACGATTATCTCGGGATTGCAAGATAACCAAACAAAACTTTTAGTGGATTTCTACTTATTTTATTAAATATCATCTCCACCAAACAGGACAAGCTTGCATCTGTTATAGTTTTGGAGAAAAATGTGTTCATTTCATGTATGCGCGAAATGCCTTAAAAATGGCTTTAAAATGGATTTGGAGCGTGGAGACGATTATCTCGGGATTGCAAGATAACCAAACAAAACTTTTAGTGGATTTCTACTTATTTTATTAAATATCATCTCCACCAAACAGGACAAGCTTGCATCTGTTATAGTTTTGGAGAAAAATGTGTTCATTTCATGTATGCGCGAAATGCCTTAAAAATGGCTTTAAAATGGATTTGGAGCATGGAGACGATTATCTCGGGATTGCAAGATAACCAAACAAAACTTTTAGTGGATTTCTACTTATTTTATTAAATATCATCTCCACCAAACAGGACAAGCTTGCATCTGTTATAGTTTTGGAGAAAAATGTGTTCATTTCATGTATGCGCGAAATGCCTTAAAAATGGCTTTAAAATGGATTTGGAGCATGGAGACGATTATCTCGGGATTGCAAGATAACCAAACAAAACTTTTAGTGGATTTCTACTTATTTTATTAAATATCATCTCCACCAAACAGGACAAGCTTGCATCTGTTATAGTTTTGGAGAAAAATGTGTTCATTTCATGTATGCGCGAAATGCCTTAAAAATGGCTTTAAAATGGATTTGGAGCATGGAGACGATTATCTCGGGATTGCAAGATAACCAAACAAAACTTTTAGTGGATTTCTACTTATTTTATTAAATATCATCTCCACCAAACAGGACAAGCTTGCATCTGTTATAGTTTTGGAGAAAAATGTGTTCATTTCATGTATGCGCGAAATGCCTTAAAAATGGCTTTAAAATGGATTTGGAGCATGGAGACGATTATCTCGGGATTGCAAGATAACCAAACAAAACTTTTAGTGGATTTCTACTTATTTTATTAAATATCATCTCCACCAAACAGGACAAGCTTGCATCTGTTATAGTTTTGGAGAAAAATGTGTTCATTTCATGTATGCGCGAAATGCCTTAAAAATGGCTTTAAAATGGATTTGGAGCATGGAGACGATTATCTCGGGATTGCAAGATAACCAAACAAAACTTTTAGTGGATTTCTACTTATTTTATTAAATATCATCTCCACCAAACAGGACAAGCTTGCATCTGTTATAGTTTTGGAGAAAATGTGTTCATTTCATGTATGCGCGAAATGCCTTAAAAATGGCTTTAAAATGGATTTGGAGCATGGAGACGATTATCTCGGGATTGCAAGATAACCAAACAAAACTTTTAGTGGATTTCTACTTATTTTATTAAATATCATCTCCACCAAACAGGACAAGCTTGCATCTGTTATAGTTTGGAGAAAAATGTGTTCATTTCATGTATGCGCGAAATGCCTTAAAAATGGCTTTAAAATGGATTTGGAGCATGGAGACGATTATCTCGGGATTGCAAGATAACCAAACAAAACTTTTAGTGGATTTCTACTTATTTTATTAAATATCATCTCCACCAAACAGGACAAGCTTGCATCTGTTATAGTTTTGGAGAAAAATGTGTTCATTTCATGTATGCGCGAAATGCCTTAAAAATGGCTTTAAAATGGATTTGGAGCATGGAGACGATTATCTCGGGATTGCAAGATAACCAAACAAAACTTTTAGTGGATTTCTACTTATTTTATTAAATATCATCTCCACCAAACAGGACAAGCTTGCATCTGTTATAGTTTTGGAGAAAAATGTGTTCATTTCATGTATGCGCGAAATGCCTTAAAAATGGCTTTAAAATGGATTTGGAGCATGGAGACGATTATCTCGGGATTGCAAGATAACCAAACAAAACTTTTAGTGGATTTCTACTTATTTTATTAAATATCATCTCCACCAAACAGGACAAGCTTGCATCTGTTATAGTTTTGGAGAAAAATGTGTTCATTTCATGTATGCGCGAAATGCCTTAAAAATGGCTTTAAAATGGATTTGGAGCATGGAGACGATTATCTCGGGATTGCAAGATAACCAAACAAAACTTTTAGTGGATTTCTACTTATTTTATTAAATATCATCTCCACCAAACAGGACAAGCTTGCATCTGTTATAGTTTTGGAGAAAAATGTGTTCATTTCATGTATGCGCGAAATGCCTTAAAAATGGCTTTAAAATGGATTTGGAGCATGGAGACGATTATCTCGGGATTGCAAGATAACCAAACAAAACTTTTAGTGGATTTCTACTTATTTTATTAAATATCATCTCCACCAAACAGGACAAGCTTGCATCTGTTATAGTTTTGGAGAAAAATGTGTTCATTTCATGTATGCGCGAAATGCCTTAAAAATGGCTTTAAAATGGATTTGGAGCATGGAGACGATTATCTCGGGATTGCAAGATAACCAAACAAAACTTTTAGTGGATTTCTACTTATTTTATTAAATATCATCTCCACCAAACAGGACAAGCTTGCATCTGTTATAGTTTTGGAGAAAAATGTGTTCATTTCATGTATGCGCGAAATGCCTTAAAAATGGCTTTAAAATGGATTTGGAGCATGGAGACGATTATCTCGGGATTGCAAGATAACCAAACAAAACTTTTAGTGGATTTCTACTTATTTTATTAAATATCATCTCCACCAAACAGGACAAGCTTGCATCTGTTATAGTTTTGGAGAAAAATGTGTTCATTTCATGTATGCGCGAAATGCCTTAAAAATGGCTTTAAAATGGATTTGGAGCATGGAGACGATTATCTCGGGATTGCAAGATAACCAAACAAAACTTTTAGTGGATTTCTACTTATTTTATTAAATATCATCTCCACCAAACAGGACAAGCTTGCATCTGTTATAGTTTTGGAGAAAAATGTGTTCATTTCATGTATGCGCGAAATGCCTTAAAAATGGCTTTAAAATGGATTTGGAGCATGGAGACGATTATCTCGGGATTGCAAGATAACCAAACAAAACTTTTAGTGGATTTCTACTTATTTTATTAAATATCATCTCCACCAAACAGGACAAGCTTGCATCTGTTATAGTTTTGGAGAAAAATGTGTTCATTTCATGTATGCGCGAAATGCCTTAAAAAATGGCTTTAAAATGGATTTGGAGCATGGAGACGATTATCTCGGGATTGCAAGATAACCAAACAAAACTTTTAGTGGATTTCTACTTATTTTATTAAATATCATCTCCACCAAACAGGACAAGCTTGCATCTGTTATAGTTTTGGAGAAAAATGTGTTCATTTCATGTATGCGCGAAATGCCTTAAAAATGGCTTTAAAATGGATTTGGAGCATGGAGACGATTATCTCGGGATTGCAAGATAACCAAACAAAACTTTTAGTGGATTTCTACTTATTTTATTAAATATCATCTCCACCAAACAGGACAAGCTTGCATCTGTTATAGTTTTGGAGAAAAATGTGTTCATTTCATGTATGCGCGAAATGCCTTAAAAATGGCTTTAAAATGGATTTGGAGCATGGAGACGATTATCTCGGGATTGCAAGATAACCAAACAAAACTTTTAGTGGATTTCTACTTATTTTATTAAATATCATCTCCACCAAACAGGACAAGCTTGCATCTGTTATAGTTTTGGAGAAAAATGTGTTCATTTCATGTATGCGCGAAATGCCTTAAAAATGGCTTTAAAATGGATTTGGAGCATGGAGACGATTATCTCGGGATTGCAAGATAACCAAACAAAACTTTTAGTGGATTTCTACTTATTTTATTAAATATCATCTCCACCAAACAGGACAAGCTTGCATCTGTTATAGTTTTGGAGAAAAATGTGTTCATTTCATGTATGCGCGAAATGCCTTAAAAATGGCTTTAAAATGGATTTGGAGCATGGAGACGATTATCTCGGGATTGCAAGATAACCAAACAAAACTTTTAGTGGATTTCTACTTATTTTATTAAATATCATCTCCACCAAACAGGACAAGCTTGCATCTGTTATAGTTTTGGAGAAAAATGTGTTCATTTCATGTATGCGCGAAATGCCTTAAAAATGGCTTTAAAATGGATTTGGAGCATGGAGACGATTATCTCGGGATTGCAAGATAACCAAACAAAACTTTTAGTGGATTTCTACTTATTTTATTAAATATCATCTCCACCAAACAGGACAAGCTTGCATCTGTTATAGTTTTGGAGAAAAATGTGTTCATTTCATGTATGCGCGAAATGCCTTAAAAATGGCTTTAAAATGGATTTGGAGCATGGAGACGATTATCTCGGGATTGCAAGATAACCAAACAAAACTTTTAGTGGATTTCTACTTATTTTATTAAATATCATCTCCACCAAACAGGACAAGCTTGCATCTGTTATAGTTTTGGAGAAAAATGTGTTCATTTCATGTATGCGCGAAATGCCTTAAAAATGGCTTTAAAATGGATTTGGAGCATGGAGACGATTATCTCGGGATTGCAAGATAACCAAACAAAACTTTTAGTGGATTTCTACTTATTTTATTAAATATCATCTCCACCAAACAGGACAAGCTTGCATCTGTTATAGTTTTGGAGAAAAATGTGTTCATTTCATGTATGCGCGAAATGCCTTAAAAATGGCTTTAAAATGGATTTGGAGCATGGAGACGATTATCTCGGGATTGCAAGATAACCAAACAAAACTTTTAGTGGATTTCTACTTATTTTATTAAATATCATCTCCACCAAACAGGACAAGCTTGCATCTGTTATAGTTTTGGAGAAAAATGTGTTCATTTCATGTATGCGCGAAATGCCTTAAAAATGGCTTTAAAATGGATTTGGAGCTATGGAGACGATTATCTCGGGATTGCAATATAACCAAACAAAACTTTTAGTGGATTTCTACTTATTTTATTAAATATCATCTCCACCAAACAGGACAAGCTTGCATCTGTTATAGTTTTGGAGAAAAATGTGTTCATTTCATGTATGCGCGAAATGCCTTAAAAATGGCTTTAAAATGGATTTGGAGCATGGAGACGATTATCTCGGGATTGCAAGATAACCAAACAAAACTTTTAGTGGATTTCTACTTATTTTATTAAATATCATCTCCACCAAACAGGACAAGCTTGCATCTGTTATAGTTTTGGAGAAAAATGTGTTCATTTCATGTATGCGCGAAATGCCTTAAAAATGGCTTTAAAATGGATTTGGAGCATGGAGACGATTATCTCGGGATTGCAATATAACCAAACAAAACTTTTAGTGGATTTCTACTTATTTTATTAAATATCATCTCCACCAAACAGGACAAGCTTGCATCTGTTATAGTTTTGGAGAAAAATGTGTTCATTTCATGTATGCGCGAAATGCCTTAAAAATGGCTTTAAAATGGATTTGGAGCATGGAGACGATTATCTCGGGATTGCAAGATAACCATACAAAACTTTTAGTGGATTTCTACTTATTTTATTAAATATCATCTCCACCAAACAGGACAAGCTTGCATCTGTTATAGTTTTGGAGAAAAATGTGTTCATTTCATGTATGCGCGAAATGCCTTAAAAATGGCTTTAAAATGGATTTGGAGCATGGAGACGATTATCTCGGGATTGCAAGATAACCAAACAAAACTTTTAGTGGATTTCTACTTATTTTATTAAATATCATCTCCATCAAACAGGACAAGCTTGCATCTGTTATAGTTTTGGAGAAAAATGTGTTCATTTCATGTATGCGCGAAATGCCTTAAAAATGGCTTTAAAATGGATTTGGAGCATGGAGACGATTATCTCGGGATTGCAAGATAACCAAACAAAACTTTTAGTGGATTTCTACTTATTTTATTAAATATCATCTCCACCAAACAGGACAAGCTTGCATCTGTTATAGTTTTGGAGAAAAATGTGTTCATTTCATGTATGCGCGAAATGCCTTAAAAATGGCTTTAAAATGGATTTGGAGCATGGAGACGATTATCTCGGGATTGCAAGATAACCAAACAAAACTTTTAGTGGATTTCTACTTATTTTATTAAATATCATCTCCACCAAACAGGACAAGCTTGCATCTGTTATAGTTTTGGAGAAAAATGTGTTCATTTCATGTATGCGCGAAATGCCTTAAAAATGGCTTTAAAATGGATTTGGAGCATGGAGACGATTATCTCGGGATTGCAAGATAACCAAACAAAACTTTTAGTGGATTTCTACTTATTTTATTAAATATCATCTCCACCAAACAGGACAAGCTTGCATCTGTTATAGTTTTGGAGAAAAATGTGTTCATTTCATGTATGCGCGAAATGCCTTAAAAATGGCTTTAAAATGGATTTGGAGCATGGAGACGATTATCTCGGGATTGCAAGATAACCAAACAAAACTTTTAGTGGATTTCTACTTATTTTATTAAATATCATCTCCACCAAACAGGACAAGCTTGCATGTGTTATAGTTTTGGAGAAAAATGTGTTCATTTCATGTATGCGCAAAATGCCTTTGAAATGGCTTTAAAATGGATTTGGAGCATGGAGACGATTATCTCGGGATTGCAAGATAACCAAACAAAACTTTTAGTGGATTTCTACTTATTTTATTAAATATCATCTCCACCAAACAGGACAAGCTTGCATCTGTTATAGTTTTGGAGAAAAATGTGTTCATTTCATGTATGCGCGAAATGCCTTAAAAATGGCTTTAAAATGGATTTGGAGCATGGAGACGATTATCTCGGGATTGCAAGATAACCAAACAAAACTTTTAGTGGATTTCTACTTATTTTATTAAATATCATCTCCACCAAACAGGACAAGCTTGCATCTGTTATAGTTTTGGAGAAAAATGTGTTCATTTCATGTATGCGCGAAATGCCTTAAAAATGGCTTTAAAATGGATTTGGAGCATGGAGACGATTATCTCGGGATTGCAAGATAACCAAACAAAACTTTTAGTGGATTTCTACTTATTTTATTAAATATGATCTCCACCAAACAGGACAAGCTTGCATCTGTTATAGTTTTGGAGAAAAATGTGTTCATTTCATGTATGCGCGAAATGCCTTAAAAATGGCTTTAAAATGGATTTGGAGCATGGAGACGATTATCTCGGGATTGCAAGATAACCAAACAAAACTTTTAGTGGATTTCTACTTATTTTATTAAATATCATCTCCACCAAACAGGACAAGCTTGCATCTGTTATAGTTTTGGAGAAAAATGTGTTCATTTCATGTATGCGCGAAATGCCTTAAAAATGGCTTTAAAATGGATTTGGAGCATGGAGACGATTATCTCGGGATTGCAATATAACCAAACAAAACTTTTAGTGGATTTCTACTTATTTTATTAAATATCATCTCCACCAAACAGGACAAGCTTGCATCTGTTATAGTTTTGGAGAAAAATGTGTTCATTTCATGTATGCGCGAAATGCCTTAAAAATGGCTTTAAAATGGATTTGGAGCATGGAGACGATTATCTCGGGATTGCAAGATAACCAAACAAAACTTTTAGTGGATTTCTACTTATTTTATTAAATATCATCTCCACCAAACAGGACAAGCTTGCATCTGTTATAGTTTTGGAGAAAAATGTGTTCATTTCATGTATGCGCGAAATGCCTTAAAAATGGCTTTAAAATGGATTTGGAGCATGGAGACGATTATCTCGGGATTGCAAGATAACCAAACAAAACTTTTAGTGGATTTCTACTTATTTTATTAAATATCATCTCCACCAAACAGGACAAGCTTGCATCTGTTATAGTTTTGGAGAAAAATGTGTTCATTTCATGTATGCGCGAAATGCCTTAAAAATGGCTTTAAAATGGATTTGGAGCATGGAGACGATTATCTCGGGATTGCAATATAACCAAACAAAACTTTTAGTGGATTTCTACTTATTTTATTAAATATCATCTCCACCAAACAGGACAAGCTTGCATCTGTTATAGTTTTGGAGAAAAATGTGTTCATTTCATGTATGCGCGAAATGCCTTAAAAATGGCTTTAAAATGGATTTGGAGCATGGAGACGATTATCTCGGGATTGCAAGATAACCAAACAAAACTTTTAGTGGATTTCTACTTATTTTATTAAATATCATCTCCACCAAACAGGACAAGCTTGCATCTGTTATAGTTTTGGAGAAAAATGTGTTCATTTCATGTATGCGCGAAATGCCTTAAAAATGGCTTTAAAATGGATTTGGAGCATGGAGACGATTATCTCGGGATTGCAAGATAACCAAACAAAACTTTTAGTGGATTTCTACTTATTTTATTAAATATCATCTCCACCAAACAGGACAAGCTTGCATCTGTTATAGTTTTGGAGAAAAATGTGTTCATTTCATGTATGCGCGAAATGCCTTAAAAATGGCTTTAAAATGGATTTGGAGCATGGAGACGATTATCTCGGGATTGCAATATAACCAAACAAAACTTTTAGTGGATTTCTACTTATTTTATTAAATATCATCTCCACCAAACAGGACAAGCTTGCATCTGTTATAGTTTTGGAGAAAAATGTGTTCATTTCATGTATGCGCGAAATGCCTTAAAAATGGCTTTAAAATGAATTTGGAGCATGGAGACGATTATCTCGGGATTGCAAGATAACCAAACAAAACTTTTAGTGGATTTCTACTTATTTTATTAAATATCATCTCCACCAAACAGGACAAGCTTGCATCTGTTATAGTTTTGGAGAAAAATGTGTTCATTTCATGTATTCGCGAAATGCCTTAAAAATGGCTTTAAAATGGATTTGGAGCATGGAGACGATTATCTCGGGATTGCAAGATAACCAAACAAAACTTTTAGTGGATTTCTACTTATTTTATTAAATATCATCTCCACCAAACAGGACAAGCTTGCATCTGTTATAGTTTTGGAGAAAAATGTGTTCATTTCATGTATGCGCGAAATGCCTTAAAAATGGCTTTAAAATGGATTTGGAGCATGGAGACGATTATCTCGGGATTGCAAGATAACCAAACAAAACTTTTAGTGGATTTCTACTTATTTTATTAAATATCATCTCCACCAAACAGGACAAGCTTGCATCTGTTATAGTTTTGGAGAAAAATGTGTTCATTTCATGTATGCGCGAAATGCCTTAAAAATGGCTTTAAAATGGATTTGGAGCATGGAGACGATTATCTCGGGATTGCAAGATAACCAAACAAAACTTTTAGTGGATTTCTACTTATTTTATTAAATATCATCTCCACCAAACAGGACAAGCTTGCATGTGTTATAGTTTTGGAGAAAAATGTGTTCATTTCATGTATGCGCAAAATGCCTTTGAAATGGCTTTAAAATGGATTTGGAGCATGGAGACGATTATCTCGGGATTGCAAGATAACCAAACAAAACTTTTAGTGGATTTCTACTTATTTTATTAAATATCATCTCCACCAAACAGGACAAGCTTGCATCTGTTATAGTTTTGGAGAAAAATGTGTTCATTTCATGTATGCGCGAAATGCCTTAAAAATGGCTTTAAAATGGATTTGGAGCATGGAGACGATTATCTCGGGATTGCAAGATAACCAAACAAAACTTTTAGTGGATTTCTACTTATTTTATTAAATATCATCTCCACCAAACAGGACAAGCTTGCATCTGTTATAGTTTTGGAGAAAAATGTGTTCATTTCATGTATGCGCGAAATGCCTTAAAAATGGCTTTAAAATGGATTTGGAGCATGGAGACGATTATCTCGGGATTGCAAGATAACCAAACAAAACTTTTAGTGGATTTCTACTTATTTTATTAAATATGATCTCCACCAAACAGGACAAGCTTGCATCTGTTATAGTTTTGGAGAAAAATGTGTTCATTTCATGTATGCGCGAAATGCCTTAAAAATGGCTTTAAAATGGATTTGGAGCATGGAGACGATTATCTCGGGATTGCAAGATAACCAAACAAAACGTTTAGTGGATTTCTACTTATTTTATTAAATATCATCTCCACCAAACAGGACATGCTTGCATGTGTTATAGTTTTGGAGAAAAATTTGTTCATTTCATGTATGCGCGAAATGCCTTAAAAATGGCTTTAAAATGGATTTGGAGCATGGAGACGATTATCTCGGGATTGCAAGATAACCAAACAAAACTTTTAGTGGATTTCTACTTATTTTATTAAATATCATCTCCACCAAACAGGACAAGCTTGCATCTGTTATAGTTTTGGAGAAAAATGTGTTCATTTTATGTATGCGCGAAATGCCTTAAAAATGGCTTTAAAATGGATTTGGAGCATGGAGACGATTATCTCGGGATTGCAAGATAACCAAACAAAACTTTTAGTGGATTTCTACTTATTTTATTAAATATCATCTCCACCAAACAGGACAAGCTTGCATCTGTTATAGTTTTGGAGAAAAATGTGTTCATTTTATGTATGCGCGAAATGCCTTAAAAATGGCTTTAAAATGGATTTGGAGCATGGAGACGATTATCTCGGGATTGCAAGATAACCAAACAAAACTTTTAGTGGATTTCTACTTATTTTATTAAATATCATCTCCACCAAACAGGACAAGCTTGCATCTGTTATAGTTTTGGAGAAAAATGTGTTCATTTCATGTATGCGCGAAATGCCTTAAAAATGGCTTTAAAATGGATTTGGAGCATGGAGACGATTATCTCGGGATTGCAAGATAACCAAACAAAACTTTTAGTGGATTTCTACTTATTTTATTAAATATCATCTCCACCAAACAGGACAAGCTTGCATCTGTTATAGTTTTGGAGAAAAATGTGTTCATTTCATGTATGCGCGAAATACCTTAAAAATGGCTTTAAAATGGATTTGGAGCATGGAGACGATTATCTCGGGATTGCAAGATAACCATACAAAACTTTTAGTGGATTTCTACTTATTTTATTAAATATCATCTCCACCAAACAGGACAAGCTTGCATCTGTTATAGTTTTGGAGAAAAATGTGTTCATTTCATGTATGCGCGAAATGCCTTAAAAATGGCTTTAAAATGGATTTGGAGCATGGAGACGATTATCTCGGGATTGCAAGATAACCAAACAAAACTTTTAGTGGATTTCTACTTATTTTATTAAATATCATCTCCACCAAACAGGACAAGCTTGCATCTGTTATAGTTTTGGAGAAAAATGTGTTCATTTCATGTATGCGCGAAATGCCTTAAAAATGGCTTTAAAATGGATTTGGAGCATGGAGACGATTATCTCGGGATTGCAAGATAACCAAACAAAACTTTTAGTGGATTTCTACTTATTTTATTAAATATCATCTCCACCAAACAGGACAAGCTTGCATCTGTTATAGTTTTGGAGAAAAATGTGTTCATTTCATGTATGCGCGAAATGCCTTAAAAATGGCTTTAAAATGGATTTGGAGCATGGAGACGATTATCTCGGGATTGCAATATAACCAAACAAAACTTTTAGTGGATTTCTACTTATTTTATTAAATATCATCTCCACCAAACAGGACAAGCTTGCATCTGTTATAGTTTTGGAGAAAAATGTGTTCATTTCATGTATGCGCGAAATGCCTTAAAAATGGCTTTAAAATGGATTTGGAGCATGGAGACGATTATCTCGGGATTGCAAGATAACCAAACAAAACTTTTAGTGGATTTCTACTTATTTTATTAAATATCATCTCCACCAAACAGGACAAGCTTGCATCTGTTATAGTTTTGGAGAAAAATGTGTTCATTTCATGTATGCGCGAAATGCCTTAAAAATGGCTTTAAAATGGATTTGGAGCATGGAGACGATTATCTCGGGATTGCAAGATAACCAAACAAAACTTTTAGTGGATTTCTACTTATTTTATTAAATATCATCTCCACCAAACAGGACAAGCTTGCATCTGTTATAGTTTTGGAGAAAAATGTGTTCATTTCATGTATGCGCGAAATGCCTTAAAAATGGCTTTAAAATGGATTTGGAGCATGGAGACGATTATCTCGGGATTGCAATATAACCAAACAAAACTTTTAGTGGATTTCTACTTATTTTATTAAATATCATCTCCACCAAACAGGACAAGCTTGCATCTGTTATAGTTTTGGAGAAAAATGTGTTCATTTCATGTATGCGCGAAATGCCTTAAAAATGGCTTTAAAATGGATTTGGAGCATGGAGACGATTATCTCGGGATTGCAAGATAACCAAACAAAACTTTTAGTGGATTTCTACTTATTTTATTAAATATCATCTCCACCAAACAGGACAAGCTTGCATCTGTTATAGTTTTGGAGAAAAATGTGTTCATTTCATGTATGCGCGAAATGCCTTAAAAATGGCTTTAAAATGGATTTGGAGCATGGAGACGATTATCTCGGGATTGCAAGATAACCAAACAAAACTTTTAGTGGATTTCTACTTATTTTATTAAATATCATCTCCACCAAACAGGACAAGCTTGCATCTGTTATAGTTTTGGAGAAAAATGTGTTCATTTCATGTATGCGCGAAATGCCTTAAAAATGGCTTTAAAATGGATTTGGAGCATGGAGACGATTATCTCGGGATTGCAAGATAACCAAACAAAACTTTTAGTGGATTTCTACTTATTTTATTAAATATCATCTCCACCAAACAGGACAAGCTTGCATGTGTTATAGTTTTGGAGAAAAATGTGTTCATTTCATGTATGCGCGAAATGCCTTAAAAATGGCTTTAAAATGGATTTGGAGCATGGAGACGATTATCTCGGGATTGCAAGATAACCAAACAAAACTTTTAGTGGATTTCTACTTATTTTATTAAATATCATCTCCACCAAACAGGACAAGCTTGCATCTGTTATAGTTTTGGAGAAAAATGTGTTCATTTCATGTATGCGCGAAATGCCTTAAAAATGGCTTTAAAATGGATTTGGAGCATGGAGACGATTATCTCGGGATTGCAAGATAACCAAACAAAACTTTTAGTGGATTTCTACTTATTTTATTAAATATCATCTCCACCAAACAGGACAAGCTTGCATCTGTTATAGTTTTGGAGAAAAATGTGTTCATTTCATGTATGCGCGAAATGCCTTAAAAATGGCTTTAAAATGGATTTGGAGCATGGAGACGATTATCTCGGGATTGCAATATAACCAAACAAAACTTTTAGTGGATTTCTACTTATTTTATTAAATATCATCTCCACCAAACAGGACAAGCTTGCATCTGTTATAGTTTTGGAGAAAAATGTGTTCATTTCATGTATGCGCGAAATGCCTTAAAAATGGCTTTAAAATGGATTTGGAGCATGGAGACGATTATCTCGGGATTGCAAGATAACCAAACAAAACTTTTAGTGGATTTCTACTTATTTTATTAAATATCATCTCCACCAAACAGGACAAGCTTGCATCTGTTATAGTTTTGGAGAAAAATGTGTTCATTTCATGTATGCGCGAAATGCCTTAAAAATGGCTTTAAAATGGATTTGGAGCATGGAGACGATTATCTCGGGATTGCAAGATAACCAAACAAAACTTTTAGTGGATTTCTACTTATTTTATTAAATATCATCTCCACCAAACAGGACAAGCTTGCATCTGTTATAGTTTTGGAGAAAAATGTGTTCATTTCATGTATGCGCGAAATGCCTTAAAAATGGCTTTAAAATGGATTTGGAGCATGGAGACGATTATCTCGGGATTGCAATATAACCAAACAAAACTTTTAGTGGATTTCTACTTATTTTATTAAATATCATCTCCACCAAACAGGACAAGCTTGCATCTGTTATAGTTTTGGAGAAAAATGTGTTCATTTCATGTATGCGCGAAATGCCTTAAAATGGCTTTAAAATGGATTTGGAGCATGGAGACGATTATCTCGGGATTGCAAGATAACCAAACAAAACTTTTAGTGGATTTCTACTTATTTTATTAAATATCATCTCCACCAAACAGGACAAGCTTGCATCTGTTATAGTTTTGGAGAAAAATGTGTTCATTTCATGTATGCGCGAAATGCCTTAAAAATGGCTTTAAAATGGATTTGGAGCATGGAGACGATTATCTCGGGATTGCAAGATAACCAAACAAAACTTTTAGTGGATTTCTACTTATTTTATTAAATATCATCTCCACCAAACAGGACAAGCTTGCATCTGTTATAGTTTTGGAGAAAAATGTGTTCATTTCATGTATGCGCGAAATGCCTTAAAAATGGCTTTAAAATGGATTTGGAGCATGGAGACGATTATCTCGGGATTGCAAGATAACCAAACAAAACTTTTAGTGGATTTCTACTTATTTTATTAAATATCATCTCCACCAAACAGGACAAGCTTGCATCTGTTATAGTTTTGGAGAAAAATGTGTTCATTTCATGTATGCGCGAAATGCCTTAAAAATGGCTTTAAAATGGATTTGGAGCATGGAGACGATTATCTCGGGATTGCAAGATAACCAAACAAAACTTTTAGTGGATTTCTACTTATTTTATTAAATATCATCTCCACCAAACAGGACAAGCTTGCATCTGTTATAGTTTTGGAGAAAAATGTGTTCATTTCATGTATGCGCGAAATGCCTTAAAAATGGCTTTAAAATGGATTTGGAGCATGGAGACGATTATCTCGGGATTGCAAGATAACCAAACAAAACTTTTAGTGGATTTCTACTTATTTTATTAAATATCATCTCCACCAAACAGGACAAGCTTGCATCTGTTATAGTTTTGGAGAAAAATGTGTTCATTTCATGTATGCGCGAAATGCCTTAAAAATGGCTTTAAAATGGATTTGGAGCATGGAGACGATTATCTCGGGATTGCAAGATAACCAAACAAAACTTTTAGTGGATTTCTACTTATTTTATTAAATATCATCTCCACCAAACAGGACAAGCTTGCATGTGTTATAGTTTTGGAGAAAAATGTGTTCATTTCATGTATGCGCAAAATGCCTTTGAAATGGCTTTAAAATGGATTTGGAGCATGGAGACGATTATCTCGGGATTGCAAGATAACCAAACAAAACTTTTAGTGGATTTCTACTTATTTTATTAAATATCATCTCCACCAAACAGGACAAGCTTGCATCTGTTATAGTTTTGGAGAAAAATGTGTTCATTTCATGTATGCGCGAAATGCCTTAAAAATGGCTTTAAAATGGATTTGGAGCATGGAGACGATTATCTCGGGATTGCAAGATAACCAAACAAAACTTTTAGTGGTTTTCTACTTATTTTATTAAATATCATCTCCACCAAACAGGACAAGCTTGCATGTGTTATAGTTTTGGAGAAAAATGTGTTCATTTCATGTATGCGCAAAATGCCTTTGAAATGGCTTTAAAATGGATTTGGAGCATGGAGACGATTATCTCAGGATGGCAATATAAACAAACGAAACTTTTAGTAGATTTCTACTTATTTTATTAAATATGATCTCCACCAAACAGGACAAGCTTGCATCTGTTATAGTTTTGGAGAAAAATGTGTTCATTTCATGTATGCGCGAAATGCCTTAAAAATGGCTTTAAAATGGATTTGGAGCATGGAGACGATTATCTCGGGATTGCAAGATAACCAAACAAAACTTTTAGTGGATTTCTACTTATTTTATTAAATATCATCTCCACCAAACAGGACAAGCTTGCATCTGTTATAGTTTTGGAGAAAAATGTGTTCATTTCATGTATGCGCGAAATGCCTTAAAAATGGCTTTAAAATGGATTTGGAGCATGGAGACGATTATCTCGGGATTGCAAGATAACCGAACAAAACTTTTAGTGGATTTCTACTTATTTTATTAAATATCATCTCCACCAAACAGGACAAGCTTGCATCTGTTATAGTTTTGGAGAAAAATGTGTTCATTTCATGTATGCGCGAAATGCCTTAAAAATGGCTTTAAAATGGATTTGGAGCATGGAGACGATTATCTCGGGATTGCAAGATAACCAAACAAAACTTTTAGTGGATTTCTACTTATTTTATTAAATATCATCTCCACCAAACAGGACAAGCTTGCATCTGTTATAGTTTTGGAGAAAAATGTGTTCATTTCATGTATGCGCGAAATGCCTTAAAAATGGCTTTAAAATGGATTTGGAGCATGGAGACGATTATCTCGGGATTGCAAGATAACCAAACAAAACTTTTAGTGGATTTCTACTTATTTTATTAAATATCATCTCCACCAAACAGGACAAGCTTGCATCTGTTATAGTTTTGGAGAAAAATGTGTTCATTTCATGTATGCGCGAAATGCCTTAAAAATGGCTTTAAAATGGATTTGGAGCATGGAGACGATTATCTCGGGATTGCAAGATAACCAAACAAAACTTTTAGTGGATTTCTACTTATTTTATTAAATATCATCTCCACCAAACAGGACAAGCTTGCATCTGTTATAGTTTTAGAGAAAAATGTGTTCATTTCATGTATGCGCGAAATGCCTTAAAAATGGCTTTAAAATGGATTTGGAGCATGGAGACGATTATCTCGGGATTGCAAGATAACCAAACAAAACTTTTAGTGGATTTCTACTTATTTTATTAAATATCATCTCCACCAAACAGGACAAGCTTGCATGTGTTATAGTTTTGGAGAAAAATGTGTTTATTTCATGTATGCGCAAAATGCCTTTGAAATGGCTTTAAAATGGATTTGGAGCATGGAGACGATTATCTCAGGATGGCAATATAAACAAACGAAACTTTTAGTAGATTTCTACTTATTTTATTAAATATTATCTCCACCAAACAGGACAAGCTTGCATCTGTTATAGTTTTGGAGAAAAATGTGTTCATTTCATGTATGCGCGAAATGCCTTAAAAATGGCTTTAAAATGGATTTGGAGCATGGAGACGATTATCTCGGGATTGCAAGATAACCAAACAAAACTTTTAGTGGATTTCTACTTATTTTATTAAATATCATCTCCACCAAACAGGACAAGCTTGCATCTGTTATAGTTTTGGAGAAAAATGTGTTCATTTCATGTATGCGCGAAATGCCTTAAAAATGGCTTTAAAATGGATTTGGAGCATGGAGACGATTATATCGGGATTGCAAGATAACCAAACAAAACTTTTAGTGGATTTCTACTTATTTTATTAAATATCATCTCCACCAAGAATATGCAAGGGGTAGGACATTATATGTCTTTCTCATCTATCTACCTATCTATCTGTCTATCCCTTTGTTCATTCATTCATCCCTCTATCTCTCAGTCTCTATATCTATCTATTCATCTCTATATCTACTCATCTATTTATCTTTCTTGCTGCTTCCGTTTTTTGCGGTCTGCAAAAAAAACGGAAGGCACACGGATGACACATGGATGTATCCGTGAAAAAATTGGCCATTTTTTGCGGACCGCAAAAACGGAACGGTCATGTGAATGTAGCCTACATGTGTTCCCTATGGGGGTAGGGGTCGGTACAGAACGATGGTGAGGGGGAGGTCGGTACAGAGCGCCGTGTGTGTGTGTGTGTGTGTGGGTGAGGGTTGCAGAGCCTGATGTGTGTGGCGCAGAGCCCGATGTGTGTGTGTGTGTGTGTGTGTGTGGCACAGAGCCCGATGTTGGGCTGTTATTTTCATTGCTAGAGTGATAACAGATCAGGTGCTAGGGTAGAATACTGACAGGGAATGTGTGTGCAGGGGGCGGGCAGGGGACGGGGCTGGACACTGAGGCCGGGCAGTGCCAGCTCTAACTGAGGTTTTGCACAGGAAGTGGTCAGTTTGCTAGAGCAAAATGTAAACAAAGAACTGCAGAGAATAAAGGGATAATTCAAGTGGAACAAAAGTTAGAAAACAAAAAATAACAATATAGGGGTGTTTTATATGACAATACAGCACAGATAAACTCAAAATTTTTTGGTAAGCTAATGTCGGACAACTCCTTTAATTTGCTTGAGTCAGATTCATGGTACAATTGGAAATGTTTTGGTAGGGTTTATAGGTGTTCCGTCTCATGCAGAGTCTTTGTTTTCTCAATGTCCCTGATGTGCTCACGGACTCCCACCTTTAACCCCCTAACCCCTGGACGATTTTTCCGTTTTTGTTTTTTGCTCCCCTTTTTCCGAGAGTCATAACTTTTTTATTTTTCCCGTCAATCTTGCCATAAGAGGGCTTGTTTTTTGCAGGACGTATTGGTCTTTTAAGTTAAACCATGAGTTTTACCATATATGGTACTGGAAAACAGCAAAAAATTTCCACGTGCGGAAAAATTACAAAAAAGTGTGATTGGACAATGGTTTATGGGGTACTTTATTCACCGTGTTCACTGTATGGTAAAACTGATGGGTGGGTGTGATACTTCAGGTTGGTATGCGTTCGTTGATACCAAACATGTTTAGGTTTACTTTTATATAAGGGGTTAAAAAAAGGTTTGTCCAAAAAATTGGAGCACTTTCTGCGGCATTTTCTGCAACTTGTAGTGTTCTCATTTTTCGGGATATGGGGCTCACTGATGGCTTATTTGTTTGCATTTTTAGCTGTACCATTTTTGCGCAGATGCTACGTTTTGACTCCCTGGTATTGCATTTTGCTGAAAATTTGCGAAGACCAAAAAACGTAACTTTGCCAGTTGGATTTTTTTTTACGGCTACGCCATCTACCGATCTAATTGATTCATTTTATATTTTGATAGACTGGGCATTTCTGAACTCTGCGATACCAAATGAGTATATTTTTTTAACCCTTTGATTTTTAGTGGGGCGAATGGAGAATGATTTAAACATTTAGTAGTTTTTTTAATTCTATAAAACTTTTTTTTTACTTATTTTTATTTTAATAGTCTCTCTAGGGGTAAGGATTAGCCGTCTGATCGCTTGTTCATTTCTGCTGATCAGAGCGGCAGAGCTCTGATCAGCTGAAATGCTGCTGTCCTGTTAAAGCCAGCCGGCTGTAACAGGATGTGAGTCATGATAGCGACAGGAGTCATCACATAACCCTGTGCTACCATGGCAACCATCGGCTTCCCATAATCGCGTTACGGGGCCTCCGATGGCGGTGTAGAAAGGCAATTGAAATAGTCATGGGCCCTCGTGTGGATTACCACAGACCTGCGTGTTTTTGGGGTTAATAAAGGAGTGAAATAGGGTATTGTTTTTATCTTATTTTGTGTTTGTGTTTATTTCTTTTCACTTCCAGATTAGTAATGGGGGTAGGGTTTTCATAGACCCTGCCATTACTAATCTAGAGCTTAGTGGCAGCTGTGAGCAGTTATTAACCCCTTATTAGCCTGATTGCCACCGCACCAGTGCAATCGGGAAGAGCCGGGTAAAGTGCCAGGATTGTCACATATAATGGATGTGACAATCCTGGGTGGCTGTGGGCTGCTATTGTTATAACGCGCCTGCTTTAATCTTATTTTATTTAATTTTCCTTTATTTATTTTTTATTTCCAAAGGTTCCGGATCATTATCCGGAGTTCCCTGAGAACTCCAGGCCCGGGTCCGGTACTCGGGTATTTTTAAAATCGCTCGGATCCTAAATTTTACAGTCCGGGTCTGTCCATCACTAATCAATAGACAAACAAAAAAGTGCATGGTGTTTATGTAGTTGTGTAAACAGAAATATGATATTCAAAATTAAAAATGACATGCCATTAGGCAAGCAAAATCAAGAAATGCAAGAAACTAAATTATTGAGTAAATGTATTAAATATTAGTTGTATCCAAACTATAATTAAATTGTTGTACAATGTTGTTCTCCACTTTTCTTAGATAATAATCTTTTTTCTTATTTTCTCATAGGCACTTCATTCAGGGAAAAGACCCAATCAAAATCAACATCTAAGTTACTGAGCGGGTCGCGTGAAGTACCTCAAAATTTGCAGACCACCACAGGTATGGTTTTAGCATATACAGACCTCTAAATTATGGATAAAAAA
The DNA here is from genome assembly GCF_048569485.1 of Anomaloglossus baeobatrachus. Taxonomy (NCBI): domain Eukaryota; kingdom Metazoa; phylum Chordata; class Amphibia; order Anura; family Aromobatidae; genus Anomaloglossus; species Anomaloglossus baeobatrachus. Next base: position 22,652 of record NW_027441882.1, read on the forward strand.
AACTATTAAAAATAATTTTAACACAAACAGTCCCATTCTCACACCACATAAAAATACCCAATTAAAGAAAGCAGCCAAAGCTCTCATTGAGCCCAATAGGAGTCCTTGTGTCCAATCTATAAATAAAGTGACTCAAGTTGCGCAAGGGCCTTAAAAAGGTTACCACCTCTAACCTCTGATCTATGGCCTTTATAATTAATTTGCTTGAGTCAGATTTATGGTACAATTGGAAATGTTTTGGTAGGGATTTTAGGTGTTCCGTCTCATGCAGAGTCTTTGTTTTCTCAATGTCCCTGATGCGCTCATGGACTCACACCTTTAACCCCCTAACCCCTGGACGATTTTTCCGTTTTTGTTTTTTGCTCCCCTTTTTCCGAGAGTCGTAACTTTTTTATTTTTCCCGTCAATCTTGCCATAAGAGGGCTTGTTTTTTGCGGGACGTATTGGTCTTTTAAGTGAAACCATGAGTTTTAACATATATGGTACTGGAAAACAGCAAAAAATTTCCACGTGCGGAAAAATTACAAAAAAGTGTGATTGGACAATGGTTTATGGGGTACTTTATTCACCGTGTTCACTTTATGGTAAAACTGATGGGTGGGTGTGATACTTCAGGTTGGTATGAGTTCGTTGATACCAAACATGTTTAGGTTTACTTTTATCTAAGGGGTTAAAAAAAGGTTTGTCTAAAAAATTGGAGCACTTTCAGCGCCATTTTCTGCAACTTATAGTGTTCCCATTTTTCGGGATATGGAGCTCACTAATGGCTTATTTGTTTGCATTTTTAGCTGAACCATTTTTTCGCAGATGCTGCGTTTTGACTCCCTGGTATTGCATTTTGCTCAAAATTTGCGAAGACCAAAAAACTTAACTTTTGCCGGTTGGAATTTTCTTTGTCGCTCCATTGGGAGACCCAGACAATTGGGGTGTATAGCTTCTGCCTCCGGAGGCCACACAAAGTATTACACTTTAAAAAGTGTAACCCCTCCCCTCTGCCTATACACCCTCCCGTGCATCACGGGCCCATCAGTTTTTATGCTTTGTGTTGAAGGAGGCACACATTCACACAATGCTCCACATTTTAGTCAGCAGCAGCTGCTGATTATATCGGATGGAAGAAAAGAGGGCCCCTAACAGGGCCCCCGGCATGCTTCCTTCTCACCCCACTGAGTCGGCGGTGTTGTTAAGGTTGAGGTACCCATTGCGGCTACACAGGCTGGAGCCCACATGCCGTTTTCCTTCCCCATCCCTTAGGGGCTCTGGGTGAAGTGGGATCCATAACCGGTCATCCAGGCACTGGGACCGGGCTCCCTCCACAGCCCCTGGGGGAATCTGCTGGACAGGAGACTGAGTATCGTCAGGGACAGGGCCCTGCATCTACAGGTACTCTGTGTCCCCTTTGGGACAGCGCATGGAGCACCTTGGCCTCAGACGCTGCAGCGACTGCGGTGTTGATTTTTGACCGGGACTACCGCGCCGACCGTGCCTGCTTGCCGGCCGCGGTTTTTACTTTAGTCCCCGGCTTTTGCGGCCTAGTGCATTAAACTCCCGCCCCCGGGCCTGCCAGTCAGGGGTAAGGGCGGGACGGTCGGTCTGACGCCGACAGTGAGGGCTGGAGCACACGTAGCTGTCCTCCTCCCCCCTCACTAATCACTCTGGGGCACCAGATTCCCGCACTTTTGTAAGTTACGCCCACGGCTCCCTCCTCCCCTGTGAACGCCGACAGCCATGTTTTAACACATTCTGCCGGTGGAGGACTTCTGGCAGCAGCTCTGGGAGACCCGAGGCAGGGAATCTGGTGGCCACACACCGCTGGAGCGGTCGGTAAGCCACACCGGTCACCCGGTGCTGGTCCCCCTAGAGTGCTGAACTGTATATAGATACATTATATTTGTATACATTTTCCGGTTCGGCTGTACCATTAGCTTGTGGCTATATACCCTCAGTGATCACGCTCCTGGGAGACAACAGCATGTCGTTCACAAGGAGCAAGGGTGCCAAGACACAGGGTTATTTTGCTACCTGTACCTCTTGCGCGGCTATGCTACCTGCAGGTTCCACCTACCCTCACTGTGAGCAATGCTCGGGCACTGGGGCACTCGCTCAGCCGGAGCCTGAGACACTAGGGGGTCCCTCGGCCCAGGTAGAACTGCCAGCTCCCCCTGTCCAGATAGCAGGGACAGAGTTTGCCGTTTTAGCTGACAAACTCTCTGAGTCGCTTTCACATTCCATGACTCAGTCTATGGATAAATGGTCTGCTAAGTTTCTAGAGGCTTTGCAGTCCAGACCGGCCCTTACACAGGCCCCGGGCACTGCGGGATCACCCCCAGGCCCCTCTCGGTCTGCGACGAAGCGTGCTCCTGGTGTGGCCTCTAGTTATTACGTGGAGGACTCCGGCACGGACCGCAGTCCCAGACCAGCTAAGCGGGCTCGCTTAGAATCTTCCCCGACTTCATCACGCTGTTCGGGGTCTCAGCTTGAGGATTCCATAGAGGATGAGACGGAGGTCGCAGCCCAGGACTCTGACCCTGACGTTGCTCTCAATCTTGATACACCTGAAGGGGACGCCATAGTAAATGACCTTATAGCGTCCATCAACCAGGTGCTAGATCTTTCTCCTCCAACTCCGCTTGTAGAGGAGTCGGCTTCACAACAGGAGAAACACCAGTTTAGGTTTCCTAAACGTACACGGAGTGCTTTCTTCGATCACTCTAACTTTAGAGATGCTGTCCAGAAGCACAGGGCTTTCCCGGACAAGCGCTTTACTAAACGCCTTAATGACACACGTTACCCCTTCCCCTCTGACGTGGTTAAGGGTTGGGCTCAATGTCCCAAGGTGGATCCTCCAGTCTCTAGACTGGCGGCTAGATCCGTAGTAGCAGTGGCTGACGGTGCATCGCTCAAGGATGCCACGGACAGGCAGATAGAGCTCCTACTCAAATCCATCTATGAAGCCATAGGCGCGTCTTTTGCCCCAGCCTTTGCAGCAGTGTGGGCACTCCAGGCTATCTCAGCTTGTCTGTCTGAGATTAATGCGGTCACCCGTACCGCTGCGCCACAAGTAGCATCTTTGACCTCTCAGGCGTCAGTATTTGCATCCTACGCCATGAATGCTGTCCTGGACTCGTCTAGCCGTACAGGGGTAGCATCCGCCAATTCTGTGGCAGTCCGCAGGGCCATGTGGCTACGCGAATGGAAGGCAGACTCTGCTTCCAAAAAGTTCTTGACCGGTTTGCCGTTTTCTGGCGACCGACTGTTTGGCGAGCGATTGGATGAAATTATTAAGCAATCCAAGGGAAAGGACTCGTCCTTGCCCCAGCCCAAACCAAACAGACCTCAGCAACGGAAAGTTCAAGCGAGGTTTCGGTCCTTTCGGCCCTCAGCCAGATCCCAATCCTCCTCGTCCAACAGGCCACAGAAGAGCCAGAGAAACTCTTCTGCATGGCGGTCTAAGTCACGTCCTCCAAAGACCGCCGGAGGCACCGTCTCCAAGGCAGCCTCCTCATGACTCTCGGCTGCCCCAAACCGCATCCTCGGTCGGTGGCAGGCTCTCCCGCTTTTGCGACGCCTGGTGGCCACATGTCCAAGACCGATGGGTGAGAGACATTCTGTCTCACGGTTACAGGATAGAGTTCAGCTCTCGTCCTCTGACTCGCTTTTTCAGAACATCTCCGCCCCCCGAGCGAACCGTTGCGCTTTTTCAGGCGGTGGACACTCTGAAGTCAGAAGGAGTGCTGATCCCCGTTCCCCTTCAGGAACGCGGTCGCGGTTTTTACTCCAACCTGTTCGTGGTGCCAAAAAAGGACGGCTCATTCCGTCCCGTTTTGGACCTCAAATTGCTCAACAGACATGTGAGAACCAGGCGGTTTCGCATGGAATCCCTCCGATCGGTCATCACTTCGATGTCCCAAGGAGACTTCCTAGCATCAATCGACATCAAAGACGCCTATCTCCATGTGCCGATCGCTCCAGAGCATCAACGCTTCTTGCGTTTCGCCATTGGGGACGAACACCTTCAGTTTGTGGCACTGCCTTTCGGCCTGGCGACAGCCCCACGGGTCTTCACCAAGGTCATGGCATCCGTTGTAGCGTTGTAACCACCTTTTGAGCCGCTGCGGGATGTCTCTCTATCACGTCTTTCGCAGAAGGTGGCATTTCTAGTGGCGGTTACATCACTCCGAAGAGTGTCAGAGCTTGCAGCGCTGTCATGCAAAGCCCCTTTCCTGGTATTTCACCAGGATAAGGTGGTTCTGCGTCCTGTCCCGGAATTTCTCCCTAAGGTGGTATCCCCTTTTCATCTCAATCAGGATATCTCCTTACCTTCATTTTGCCCTCATCCAGTTCACCAATGTGAAAAGGATTTGCATTTGTTAGATCTAGTGAGGGCTCTCCGGATCTACGTGTCTCGCACGGCGCCATTGCGCCGTTCTGATGCGCTTTTTGTCCTTGTCGCTGGCCAGCGTAAGGGGTCGCAGGCTTCCAAGTCAACCTTGGCTCGGTGGATCAAGGAACCGATTTTTGAAGCCTACCGTTCTTCTGGGCTTTTGATTCCTTCAGGGCTGAAAGCCCATTCTACCAGAGCCGTGGGTGCATCCTGGGCATTGCGGCACCAGGCTACGGCTCAGCAGGTGTGTCAGGCGGCTACCTGGTCGAGTCTGCACACTTTCACAAAACACTATCAGGTGCATGCCTATGCTTCGGCAGATGCCAGCCTAGGTAGGCGAGTCCTTCAGGCGGCGGTTGCCCACCTGTAAGAGGGGGCCGTTGTTTCAGCTCTTTTTATCGAGGTATTCTTTTACCCACCCAGGGACTGCTTTTGGACGTCCCAATTGTCTGGGTCTCCCAATGGAGCGACAAAGAAGAAGGGAATTTTGTTTACTTACCGTAAATTCCTTTTCTTCTAGCTCCTATTGGGAGACCCAGCACCCACCCCTGTTCCCTTCGGGCTGTTTGTTCTTTTGTGTACACATGTTGTTCATGTTGAATTGTTCTTTTGGTTCATGGTTTCAGTTCTCCGAACATCCTTCGGATTGAATTTACCTTAGACCAATTTATAAGTTTCCTCCTTCCTGCTTTGGCACCAAAACTGATGGGCCCGTGATGCACAGGAGGGTGTATAGGCAGAGGGGAGGGGTTACACTTTTTAAAGTGTAATACTTTGTGTGGCCTCCGGAGGCAGAAGCTATACACCCCAATTGTCTGGGTCTCCCAATAGGAGCTAGAAGAAAAGGAATTTACGGTAAGTAAACAAAATTCCCTTCTTTGTTACAGCTACGCCGTCTACCGATCATATTAATTCATTTTATATTTTGATAGACTGGGCATTTCTGAACTCTGTATTACCAAATGAGTGTATATTTTTTATTTTTTTAACCCTTTGATTTTTAGTGGGGCGAATGGGGAGTGATTTAAATTTTTAGTTGTTTTTTTTTAATTCTTTAAAACTTTTTTTTAAACTTTTTTTATTTTAATAGTCCCCCTAGGGGTAAGGATTAGCTGTCTGATCGCTTGTTCATTTCTGCTGATCAGAGCGGCAGAGCTCTGATCAGCTGAAATGCTGCTGTCCTGTTACAACCAGCCGGCTGTAACAGGATGTGAGTCATGATAGCGACATGAGTCATGACATAACCCTGTGCTACCATGGCAACCATCGGCTTCCCGTGATCGCATCACGGGGACTCCGATGGCGTCGAGGAAAGGAAATTTCCCTGCCATGGCCATTTACATTGCGCTGTCAGTATTTGACAGCGCGGTCTAAGGGATTAAAAGGCATGGGTGAATCGTGGATCTACCTTTGCTTGTAAGCTACACATGTCTGCTGTTCAGATCAGCATATATGTGCGGAAATCGGTGCCGGTTTACTGCAGCAGCAGCCGACGATGATTACACCGCCATTATCTACGATGTACCCAGTACGTCCAATGTCTGTAAGAGGTTAAGTCGCTTGTGGTCATTCCTATGTAGATTTTCTGGCATGGAGACTGGGCGTAATAAATCACGCCCTTAGAAGCACAAATATGTTGGTGATTTATTGTGTAAGTTTGTGTTCCTTCCGATTTTTTAATGGGAATCTGTCACCAGATTTGGGGACTACAAGCTGTGTCCAATACCACTGAGTTCTTATATACAGCATTCCAAAATACTGTATATAAGAGCCTAGGCCGCTCTGTAAAACGGAAAAAGTACTTTTATAATACTCACCTAGGGTGGGTCCAGTCCAATGGGTGTCGCAGCTCTCCAGTGCGGTGCCTCCTCTTTCAGGTCTGACGCATCCTCTCTGCTGCGATCTTCGGCCTCCTTCTTCCTAGTCCGGTGTGGATGATGTGTCTACGTCATCCACACGAGCCGACATTGCGGTCCTGCGCAGGCGCATTCATCTGCCCTGCTGATCAAAGTACTATAATGAGCAGGCGCGAGGAAAGGTTAACCCCTTCACGACCGACCGACTTTACACTTTCCGGTATTTGTGGGGTGTTTGCCATTCTTCTGACAGACGTAACTTTTTTATTTTTCAGTCAATATGGTCATGTGAGGGCTCAATTTTTGCAGAATGAGCTGTAATTTTAAATGAAACCGTGAGTTTTACCATGCAGTGTACTGTAAAATGGCAAAAAAATTCCAAATGTGGAGAAATTGCAAAAAAAAGTGTGATTGCTCTATTGTTTTTGAGACATTTTATTCACTGTGTTCACTATATGGTAAACCTGATGTGCTGCTGTGATGCCTGAGGTTACTGCAAGTTTGTAGACACCAAACATGAATAGGTTTACTTTTATCTAAGGGGTTAAAAAAATAATCAGAAGTTTGTCCGAAAAAAGTGACGGACGTTTCTTCATCGTTCCTTATGGGAGACCCAGACCATGGGTGTATAGCTTCTGCCTCCGGAGGACACACAAAGTACTACACTAAAAAGTGTAGCTCCTCCCTCCGAGCATATACACCCCCTGGATGACCAAATCTAGCCAGTTCAATGCTTTGTGTTCAGGAGGTCACACATCCACACATGCATTCATTTTTGATTTTTGATTTTAAAGAGTTGGAAGAAAAGCGGGTCCAAGCTGGACTCCCGGCATGTCCCTTCTCACCCCACTTTGTCGGCGGTGCTGTTAAGGTTGATTTTACAAGGCTGGAGCCTTACATGCCGCGCTCCTTCACCATCCCCCGGGCTCTGGCTTGAAGTGGGAGCCATCACGGTTCTCACTGCTTTGCAGGAGACCGGTCTCCATCCGCAGCCCTTTCAGGACCCTGCAGGACGGAGCGCTCATCCCTCAGGGACCTGGCCCTGCGTCTCATAAGCTAAGTATTGAGACGTTATTGAGGGGTCCCTTGTACATTTATTGTGGGGAGAGTGTGTTATTTAACTTTGCTGTGATTCCGGCCGGTTCTCTGGTTTTTTTCCTGAGAACCGCGCCGAGGGTGCCTGCTCGTCGGCCGCATGGAAAAATTTAGGCCCCGGCTTCGGCTGCGGCCTACTTTCGGTTTCACTGCCCCTGCATGTCAGTCATGCAGGGGGACAGTGCGGCGCCGCCCACCGGCCGTTCAGCACAGGGGAGGACACTCCTCTCTGAGGAGATGTTTCCCTCCCCTGTATTTCTCCTTGGCCCTCCGGTTCCCGCTCTTGGACTAAACCCCGCCCCCCCTCCTCACTCCGGCGCCATTTTATCAGCGTTCACACACTGATCGGCGCTGGCTGCTGCAGCTCTGCAATCTGTCTGGGGGTCCAAGCTGTGGAATCCGGAGGGCACACAAAACGGTCTGGTAAGCCACAACCTCTGGTTGTGGACTTTCTTATACACTCTCTGGGGGTCATTCTGAAGGAGTGTGTTCTTTACTGCAGAGCCTCCACCTCAGCAGCATGTCTCTCACTAGGAGCAAGGCTGCAAGGCTTTACTCTATATGCACTGCATGTAAGCTCATACTGCTGAACCGAGCACATATCCACATTGTGATGCCTGCTCTAACATGGTGATGCCTCAGCCTGGAGTCTCCCCAGGGGTCCCTCCGGCTGCTCCAGCCCCGGTGGCTGAACCCCCGGCTTGGGTAGCATCGTTTTCTAAAGCTATCTCCCAGTCCTTTGCCGACTCCATGGGACAGCTGTCCCGGACTCTGCTGACCATGCATCAGCCCCCTTCTCAGGGCGCCTCTGCTGCTCAGACTCGCTCTGCAGAGCTCACAGAGGATTTTTCATCTGTTCCCAGACCCCGTCCTCCTAAACGGAGACGCAGGGACTCTTCTCCTTCCTCGTCCCATGGCTCTGATTCACGAGCTGAATCGCAGGGCGAGGAGGATGCCTTTACTGTGGGCTCGGACGCTACCTCTATGTACCCCATTGATCTAACCGAAGGTGATGCACATGTTAGTGATTTGATTGCGTCCATTAATTCCGTACTGAACCTCAATCCACCAGTGTCAGAGGAACAAGCCTCTCTGGTAGAAAAACACCAGTTTACCTCACCTAAGAGAGCAAGGAGTATGTTTTTTAACCACTCCAGTTTTCAGGCCACTGTGACCAAACCCAGGGCCTGTCCTGACAAACGCTTTCCAAAGCGTAGTTCTGATGACCGTTTTCCCTTTCCACCAGAGGTGGTCAAGGAGTGGGCTCATTCACCAAAGGTAGATCCTCCGGTGTCTAGAATCTCAGCCCGGACAGTTGTATCTGTGGCGGATGGCACCTCACTTAAGGATTCCACTGACCGCCAGGTTGACCTTCTGGCCAAATCTGTATATGAAGTGGCAGGGGCCTCGTTCTCCCCGTCTTTTGCAGCAGTGTGGGCTCTTAAGGCCGTCTCTGCTTCTCTGGCGGAGATGCATTCCCTCACCAGGGACTCTATGCCTTAACGTCCCAGGCTTCGGCTTTTTCATACTATGCCATGTCTGCCATTCTGGAGGCTTCTCACCGCACGGCGGTGGCTTCCGCTAATTCCCTCGCGATCCGCAGGATCTTGTAGCTTCGAGAGTGGAAAGCAGACGCTTCTTCCAAGAAGTACCTTGCTGGGCTCCCTTTTGCTGGGTCCCAGCTGTTCGGTGAACAACTGGATGAAATTATTAAGGATGTTACTGGCGGAAAGAGTACTTCCTTGCCACAAACTAAAACCAGGAAACCTGTCCAGGGCAGGAACCAGTCGAGGTTTCGTTCCTTTCGTTCCTCTAACTGGTCATCCTCTAAGCCCTCAGCCTCGTCCACTAACTCAGCCAAGGATCGAAAACCCAGCTGGCGCACGAAGCCGCGTCCTCAGAAGAACGGAGGAGCCGCTGCCACTAAGGCAGCCTCCTCTTGACTATCTGGCCGCGCCAGCAACGTCCTTGGTCGGTGGCAGGCTCTCCCACTTTGGCGATGTGTGGTTTCAACACGTCTCTGATCAGTGGGTGCGGGATATCATCTCCCACGGCTACAGGATAGAATTCTCTTCCAGCCCGCCAAACAGATTTTTTCTGTCCACTCCCCCCTGCTCCAAAGCCGCCGCCTTCTCTCAGGCCGTGGCATCCTTGCAGGCCAACGGAGTAATTGTACCGTTTCCCGCCCGGGAACCATTCAGAGGTTTCTACTCAAATCTCTTCCTAGTCCCCAAGAAGGACGGTTCCTTCCGGCCCATCCTGGATCTCAAGCTTCTCAACAAGCATGTTCAGGTGCGGCACTTTCGCATGGAATCTCTGCGATCAGTCATTGCCTCAATGACCCAAGGAGATTTTCTAGCATCCATTGACATCAGAGATGCCTATTTGCATGTGCCAATTGCAGTTTCACACCAGTGTTGGCTACGTTTTGCAATCGGAGAGGAACATTTCCAATTCGTGGCTCTCCCCTTCGGGTTAGACACGGCCCCTCGAGTATTCACCAAGGTCATGGCAGCTGTGGTTGCGGTTCTGCACCTCCAGGGGTTGGCAGTAATTCCTTACCTGGACGACCTTCTAGTCAAGGCTTCATCCAGTGCAGACTGTCATCGGAGTGTCTCGCTCACTCTCGCCACGCTTGTTCAATTCGGGTGGCTTGTCAATCTGCCCAAGTCCACTCTGACCCCGACCCAGAAACTTACGTACCTAGGGATGCAATTCGAGACTCTGCCGGCACTTGTGAAGCTGCCCTTAATCAAACAGCAGTCCCTTCATCTGGCGGTGCGCTCTCTGTTGAGGCCCCGCCGTCATTCCATCAGGCACCTCATGCAGGTGCTGGGTCAGATGGTGGCGTCAATGGAAGCGGTTCCCTTTGCCCAGTTCCATCTGCGTCCCCTGCAGCTGGACATTCTCCGCTGTTGGGACAAGCGGACCTCTTCCTTGCACAGGCTAGTGGCTCTGTCGCCACAGACCAGGAGCTCTCTTCAGTGGTGGCTTCGGCCCCTCTCGCTATCCCAGGGACGCTCCTTTCTGATCCCGTCCTGGGTGATTCTCACCACGGATGCCAGTCTATCCGGCTGGGGAGCAGTGTTTCTCCACCACCGAGCACAGGGCACTTGGACTCCGTCCGAATCAGCCCTCTCGATCAATGTGCTGGAAATCAGAGCTGTGCTCCTAGCTCTCGTAGTTTTTCACCACCTGTTGGCGGGCAAGCACATTCGAGTCCAGTCAGACAACGCGACAGCAGTTGCCTACATCAATCACCAGGGCGGGACTCGCAGCCGCCTAGCAATGTTGGAGGTTCAATGTATCCTTCAGTGGACGGAGGACTCCAAGTCCACCATATCCGCAGTCCACATCCCAGGCGTAGAAAACTGGGAGGCAGATTATCTCAGCCGTCAAACCGTGGACAGCGGCGAGTGGGCCCTGCATCCGGCAGTGTTCCGGTCAATCTGCCGCAAGTGGGGCACTCCGGAAGTGGATCTCATGGCATCCCGGCACAACAACAAGGTCCCGGTTTACGTGGCTCGCTCCCACGATCCTCAGGCCTTGGCAGCGGACGCGCTGGTTCAGGATTGGTCCCAGTTCCGTCTGGCCTACGTGTTTCCCCCTCTACATCTCTTGCCCAGAGTCCTGCGCAAGATCAGAATGGAGGGCCGTCGGGTCATAATCATTGCTCCAGACTGGCCCAGGCGAGCTTGGTACCCAGACCTGCTCCGTCTGTCCGTAGAGGTGCCGTGGCATCTCCCGGACCGCCCAGACCTTCTCTCACAAGGTCCGTTTTTCGCCAGAATTCTGCGGCTCTCAGATTGACGGCGTGGCTCTTGAGTCCTGGATCCTGACGGCTTCAGGCATTCCTTCCGAGTTCATCTCCACTATGACTCAGGCTCGGAAGTCTTCCTCGGCCAGGATTTACCACAGGACTTGGAGAATTTTCCTGTCCTCGTGTCGCTCTTCCGGACATGCTCCTTGACCTTTTTCCTTGCCGACCATCCTGTCCTTTCTACAGTCCGGTCTGCAGCTAGGACTATCCCTCAATTCCCTCAAGGGACAGGTCTCGGCTCTGTCAGTGTTGTTCCAGCGGCATATCGCCCGACTGGCCCAGGTGCGCACCTTCATGCAGGGCGCATCTCACATCATTCCTCCTTATCGGTGGCCTTTGGATCCCTGGGACCTTAATCTGGTCCTCACGGCCTTACAGAAACCCCCCTTTGAGCCTCTTAGGGAGGTTTCTTTGTTTCGACTTTCCCAGAAAGTGGTCTTTCGGGTGGCCATAACTTCTCTCAGGAGAGTCTCTGATTTGGCTGCGCTCTCTTCGGAGTCACCCTTTTTGGTTTTTCACCAAGACAAGGTGGTTCTCCGTCCGACTCCGGACTTTCTCCCTAAGGTGGTGTCTCCTTTCCACCTTAACCAGGACATTTCATTGCCTTCCCTTTGTCCGGCCCCTGTGCATCGCTTTGAGAAAGCGTTGCATACTTTAGATTTGGTGCGGCCGCTCCGGATCTATATGTCACGCACCGCTGCTCTTAGGCGGTGCACCTCTCTTTTTGTGCTGACCACAGGTCAGCGCAAGGGTCTCTCGGCTTCTAAACCGACCCTAGCTCGTTGGATTAGGTCGGCCATATCCGATACCTACCAATGTACTCAGGTGCCTCCCCCGCCGGGGATTAAGGCGCACTCGACCAGAGCTGTCGGTGCCTCTTGGGCTTTCAGGCACCAGGCTACGGCTCAGCAGGTCTGTCAGGCTGCCACTTGGTCTAGTCTGCACACCTTTTCGAAGCACTACCAAGTGCATGCTCATGCTTCGGCAGATGCGAGCTTGGGCAGACGCATCCTTCAGGCGGCTGTCGCCCATTTGTGAAGTTAGGTTTTGCCTACTTCTCAGTTTTCTGTTTATTTCCCACCCATGGACTGCTTTGAGACGTCCCATGGTCTTGGTCTCCCATAAGGAACGATGAAGAAAAAGAGAATTTTGTTTACTTACCGTAAATTCTTTTTCTTATAGTTCCGACATGGGAGACCCAGCACCCTCCCTGTTGCCTGTTGGCAGTTCTTGTTCCGTGTGTTTTCACCGGCTGTTGTTGTAGACAGAGGTTCCGGTTATTCCGGGTTTTACTCTATCTCTACTTGTGGGTGGATGTCCTCCTTCAGCTTTTGCACTAAACTGGCTAGATTTGGTCATCCAGGGGGTGTATATGCTCGGAGGGAGGAGCTACCTTTTTAGTGTAGTACTTTGTGTGTCCTCCGGAGGCAGAAGCTATACACCCATGGTCTGGGTCTCCCATGTCGGAACTATAAGAAAAAGAATTTACGGTAAGTAAACAAAATTCTCTTTTTTGCGCCATTTTCTGAGACCCATAGCGTTCTCATTTTTTTAAATCTATGGCTCAGTTATGGCTTTTTTTTGTATCTCGAGCTGACGTTTTTAACAGTATCATTTTTGCGCAGATGCTATGTTTTCATTGCCTGTTATTGCATTTTGCTTAAAATTTGTGGCAACCAAAAAGCGTAATTTTGGCATTTGGAATTTTTTTGCTGCTACGCCATTTACCAAACAGAACAAATGATTTTATATTATGATATATATTCGGACTGAAGACAGCGATACCAAATGTGTGAATATATTTTTTTTTAACCCTTTATTTTTCAGTGGGGCAAAAAAGGGATGATTTGAACTTTTAGGTGTTTTTACTTTTTTTTTTACTTTTTCAAAACTTTTTCTTAAATTTTTTTTTAAATTTGACTAGTACCCCTAGGGGGCTATTAGGATCAGCTGTCTGATCACTCATTTATTTATCCCAATCAGAGCAGCACAATTTAGACTGGGAGAAATTATCATCTCTTGTAACAGCCAGTATTTGGCTTTTTCTTACAGGACCTGAGTCATGTGAGCTACAGGAGTCATCACATGATCCTGTGCTATCATGATAGCCACCAGATCGTTAAGGGGTTAAAGATCTCTTACGCATATGCACTACAATACATGGATCTGCTTTGAGCAGGGCAGATCAAAGTGCGCCTGCGCAGGACCTCAATGCCAGCTAGTGAGCATGATGTAGGACGCGTCATGCACATGGGCCTCAGAAGAAGGAGGATGGTGATCGCCGCAGAGAGGAAATGCCGGACTAGAGAGAGGAGGCAATGGGTTTGAGATAATGATCAATAACTTTGCTAGCTATTTCATCATCAGCTGACGGTCTCCTTTTTTTCTCAGCCCCAGATCCCCTTGAGTGGAGCCCCAAAAATTGGTCTGTGCGATTTCTTCCTGTAAGCTCCCAAAGTAAGTCTGCCATCTTGTCTTTCTTCTTCCTGCTCCAGCTGTAAGGCTACTTTCACATTTGACAGGATGCAAACCGCATATGACCGGATCCTGTGGATTGAATGTGCAACGCATGCAACCGCAATTGTTAGTTTATTGTATGCTTCTTCTTCTACTTGTGATGGATCAAGGGGAACACAGAATTTATCGTCTGGCACTGGAGTCAGCTGATCGGGAATAAGCTGAACTCCTGCTCTCACAGCCCGCACACGCTGTGAAGGATGCAGGTTAACAGCAATCACTGCCTGCTGCCGATCACGTGTGACCATGTTCGGGCTGTGTGGTCATGAGTTCAGCTGAGTTCAGATCAGCTGACTCCAGTGTTGGCCGATTGCTTGTTCTGTGTCCCCCTGCATCCATCGCAGAGTGTGCGGGCTGGAGTTCAACAGAGTTCAGATCAGCTGACTCCAGTGTCGGCCGAATTCAGCTGACCTCACAGGCAGCACACGCTGCGATGGATGCAGGGGGACCCAGAACAAGTAATCGGCCAACACTGGAGTCAGCTGATCAGATTACTTGATCTGCTGGCTGTATGGTTAGAAGTAGGGATGAGTGTGCACTAAAAATGCTCGGGTTCTCGGTTGCCCATGAGTATTTTTTTTTTTAAATTCATTAAAAAATAAACAAAAACCCCAAACACATAACCCTAACTCTAGGGTTAGGGGGTCAAAAAATAAAATGTGTGGACTCCCGCTGCATTTTCTATTGCTAAGGTAACCCGAGCAGCTACTGGCTGCTAACCCCCACTGCTTATATGACCTTCACTGGCAATGGAAAATCCAGGGAAGCCCTTTTTTTAATGTTTTTTGCCGAAAAACTAAAAAAAAAGACAGCTTCACCCTGTTTTTGTATGCTAGCAGGGTACAGCAAGCAGGAACGCGCTGCCCCCAACCCCCAGCTGCCTATTTGTACCCGGTTGGGAACCAAAAATACAGGGAAGCCCTTTTTTAATTATTTCATGAATTTCATGAAATAATTAAAAAAAACAAAAAAAAACACATGGGCTTTGCCCAATTTTTGTGACGAGCCAGGTACAACTAGGCAGCTGGAGATAGGAATACGCAGTGCAGGGTGGCCCAAGCTTTCTTGGCCCCCCCCGCTGCGAATTGCAGTCAACAGTCGCCCCAGAAAATGGCGCTTTCTTAAAAGCGCTATCTTCTGGCGTTGTATCCAACATCTCTCCCAGCGGCCGTGGTGCCGGGTGGCATGTTGGGTAATAAGGGGTTAATACCAGCTTTGTTTTAACTGCTGGTATAAAGCCTGAGATTGCTAATGTCAGGCCAAGTTTGACCCGGCCATTAAGAATCTCCAATAAAGGGTTAAAAAAAAGACATCACACAGAAAAAATACTTTATTAGAAAAAAATACACAGACACTTTATTAGAAATAAATACACAGACACACTTAGGGACTCCATCTTTATTACTCCCTCTCACCCCTTCACGATCCTGGTCTTCTGTCTGAGAGAGAGGGAGATTTCTGTATTGACCATGCCAAGCTGCTTTCTGGGCATGCTCAGTACAAAAAACAGGATTCTGTCTATCAGGATCCGGCGACTTCCGGTACAGCAGGATCGGGGTCATTGAAATACATTGCAGGTACCACTGCATGTACTAATACAGATGGCCACCTGGTGACGCTATAATAACACAAAAATCTAATATCACCCATGTAACGCAGCCTAAGCCTCAAAGGCTACCATTACTATTACCGATAGAGCTAACAGCCATGAATCATCGTGATCCGGACTCACCTATAAAGTGCACTTATAACTGTATGTTTTGAGTAGCCCTGACAAGCGTTTCTCACCTGGCTTCCTCGCTTGAGGAAAGTGTAATGTGCATGTTTTATTATGTGGTGTCTTGGGCGAGATCGTCGCTGTTTGGGCGCGTGCAGGGGGTGGGACGCCGCACATAGAGTCCGCCTCATCCAGTCATTCCAGGGGAAGCGTGGATCGGAAGAATACTTCCACTAACGTCAGTTAACCCATGCATCCTTCTGAGGAAGCTCCCTTGGCGGGGACTCATGCTGAGGCAGCCCTGCACATGCGTACCCAACGAGACCATATCTACTACTGGCAAGTGAAAGGGCACGACCAGGGAGGTAAGAAAATCATCCAAACATAAGGAGAATCAGCCTTAGCCTAAAGAATATGACCATGTATAGTCCTTAAAAGATTTTCTAATGTCCCTATATCATGCAGAGACAAAATTCATATAGTAATATGTGTGTATATATATATATATATATATATATATATATATATATATACCCCTAGATTCTAAATGGACCTTTCGATACCACAAATTTTCAATCCTGTGGGACCACAGTCATAGTGCAGCTTGAAATGTCTCTGGATCATCCTTAGGGAATCAAGATCCACAACATCACACACCGCATTTATGTCCCTAACATGTTCCCTCGTGCGGACGCGTTGTTCCCTTGATGTTAACCCAATATAAATTAGGCTACAGTCACATACTGCATAATAGATAACGTGACTTTTACTGCATGATTTGTAACTTTTTATTTTATACTCTTTAGGTCCAACCCAAGCTGACAACATCTCTGGGCAGACAAAAGGAAAACAACCAAATTTGGGACTCCCTTTCTCAAAGCGAGATACCACCCTAGGTACGTAATGGTTCTTCACCAGCATATCCTTTAGGCTTTTCCCCCTTCTAACAGGTAAGAGTGGGCGATGAGTAAAACGTCGTTCAAACTCTGGTCGGTCTTCAGTAACGACCAGTGTTTGTTCAAGATCTGCCGATCGCCCCCTCTGACTGTTAACTTGGAGATGAAATGTATCTGTGAGGAAAAAGATTCTTCCCTCTTACTTGTTGATAATAATTGTACCCGTGGAGTACCCTTTTCTGTCTGGTACCCCATTTTTATATTATAGTCCGGAAAATCAATTGCCTCCCGATCTGCCTTATAGGTTAGTTTGATGTTATATGGGTTATCGTTCAACCAAGTCATGAAGCTCTGCAGTTCAGGATCGGTACCCCTCCAGATAATAAAGATGTCATCTATTTTACCACCTAGTGTAAAATTAATAGATTAGGGATAAGCCAAATGGACGACAATGTTTTAATTTTGTTACATACATTTTTCCTTCTGAGTCCTCTGATACCATACCAAAAAAATATTCAATGCACATGGTTCAAAAAGTTGATTTTGGGTACTCACCGTAAAATCTCTTTCTCGGAGCCTTCATTGGGGGACACAGGAAACCATGGGTGTATGCTGCTGGGACTAGCAGGTGACACTATGCAAATAAGAAAGTTGGCTCCTCCCACGTAGTATACACCCACTGACTGGAGCTGAGGAGATCAGTTTGTGTAAAAGCAGTACGAGGAGAAGCTTGAAATCTAGAACATTCCGGATCCATTGAAGTCTTAGAAAAGGGCGGGTGCTGTGTCCCCCAATGAAGGCTCCGAGAAAGAGATTTTACGGTGAGTACCCAAAATCTACTTTTCTCTATCGCTTCATTGGGGGACACAGGAAACAATGGGACGTCCTAAAGCAGTCCCCAAGGGTGGGAAGAAAGCGACCCGAAAACAGGGTTAGCAGAGACAAGATTCTGTGACCGAAAACTGGTCGTAGACCCCATAAAGAACCCCTACCCGGCCAGGGGCCGAAGTATAGGAGAAGAGTTAGAGTACTAGGGAGTACTAAGAACTAGTGTAAAATGCGTGTGCTGGGGAATAGGATGATCAGGGAGAAACTGCATCCTTTGAAATCTGTACCTAAGAAAGCTAAGGATCTAAGGCGACTGACAGCAATAGGTCGGCTAGGAGCAAAAACCCGACAGGCCATGGTACTACGCCTGAGAGAGTAAGAATGAGCGAAGAACTAGGGTACCTGGTAGAGGAAGGTGCCAGGTAAGTGGAGGCCAACGGAGCCTTGGGCCTTTACTGCCACCGGACAACTAAAAGGAAAACCGACTGCCTAAAAAAGTGCAGGGGAGACGAGATACTGTGAGGGGATTCCGCCATAGGGGAACTTGACCTGTTGATTACACAGCACCTGAGGGAAGTGATCTGACCCTAGTGGACGAAACAGCCTGCAGGCGGGAAGATGATACGGGAGATAAATCCCCTGTGTATAGAAGCGGTCTAGAGAACCTGTGAAGTCCGGAGAAAAAGGAGAAGGTTAAGGAGCCAAGGAAATCCAATAACCAATTACCTCTATGACCTGACAGACAGGAGAAGGGAGTCCGGGCATCTACAATGGCGTGGCTGGGAAAACTCGAACTCTGGACTCGGGTACTAGATGCCCCTTGAAGTGAATTACTGGAAAGAGAACCCCCTATAGGAGAGGGCTCTTGCGAATGAAAAAAAAGGAGCCCAAGACCTGGGAAGTATGACCTGTAATGGGAGAAGGAAAAACCCTTTCGAGGGGACTCAAGGAAGGGTTGGACTATGTGACCGGCCTAAGCGCTCGTCGACCAGAGTAGTGACGCCTATCCTTGGAAGGTGGCAAGGAAAAAACGGAGGAGTGACGGAAGAATGAGTAAAGTGTTATTATTATTACTATTATTATTATAAAACGCGTCACCACGTCACAACCCGAGGTGACGACGAAGGGAAAGAAATGACAGAATATGGGAGTTTAAATGATCTGGCAGGAACTCTGATTGAAAAGTGCAGAAATGAGACCAAGCGGTGGCGAGTGGTCGCGGAGTTTGGTATGGCGGGGACTTCGGAGAGATCTAGCATATCTCCAAGGGCCATCCAGAATGGCTACGAGAGGGGGAAAAGGAGGTAGACCCGGGACAGGGGAAATGAAGATCCCTCTTGGCCTGAAACTGAAGCAGGTCATGTCTAGGTGTTAGTGGAGATTGGCAGATTAGACGGGGACCACTCGCTGTAGTGTTGAGTGTTCGGGTGGAGACACCCAGTGGCCTGAGCATTCTGGGTTCCCTGAAGAATTCTGCTGCGGAAAGTAGACAGAATACAATTATATGAAACCTTACAGCTTGTCCGGAAGAGTGGGCCCAATGACTGGGCCGTCAGGATACTAGAAGTCCCTTGGTGAAGCTGGTCCTCCGTGGAATCAATACTGGTTAGACGATTCTGTGTCTGGTTCTTAACTTCATCTGTTGACTGTGAAGGGACTGAGGAAATCTGATCTCTATCTGAAAGAAAGAGAATGTAAGTAACGACCTATGGTTTTAAACCTATACAGTACCTGGCCGGAACCCTAGTGGAGGGCGCGGCCAAGGCTGGTCTAGGCCAAAGAATAGGCAGATACCAGAAGAACTATGAACCACCCGAGGAAGGTGGCAGGAAGTAAAATGGACAACATATTGGTTAGCAGATAGAGCTGCCCCTTGCTTACCTCATTTGAAAACCAAAATGACTGCTGCTTCAAGAAGCGATGCAGCCAACGTACGGTCAAGAGAGAAAAGCCCTACCTTGTGGCTACCTTAGATGAATGGGGCAAGGTAGGAGAAGGTCCCGGGCCACTGGGAAGCGACCGGATGAGAACTGCTGCTGCCGTGCTGCGTCATGAGGTCTGTGGTTGCTGCAGGGAGTGAATCACACGACCCTCCAGTCAGAAGGTCGCGTGTAACCTTACCTCGAGATCACGTTACACGCATGGTGTGAGGTAGGAGATGGATGCAGATCGCTGAAGAGTGAGTAAATAACTGCTGCAGAAAGAGAAGACAATGAACTGGCCAGAGGATTCTGGCTTACCTTCTGTTTTCCTGAATGGGTGGTCTGAAGTAGGAAAAAACCCCTGGGTCACTGGGAAGCAACCTAATGACCGTTGCTGCCGTACCACGTTAGGGGTCCATGGAGACCACAGTCCTCGCCTCAGTCGAAGATGAAGGAGATACATGACCCACTAGGTGAGGAAGACTGTTCGAGTCACTGGGTCGTGAGCAGAGCAACACATACTTGTTACAGTATCCAGCTTCTGGTCCGGAGAAACGCTAGCCTATTGGATAGCGGGCAGGATCATTGATCTTGAATACTGGCACTGAACGTGACAGCTGCTGGCGTGCCGCCTCATGGGGTAGTGTTGGATGGAGCACTCGCCTCAGTCGAAGATGAGCGGAAAAGTTGAACAAGGCACTCAAGCCTGTTGCTGTATCCGGCTTCTGGTGCTGATAAGTGCTGGCCCATAGGCAAGTGGGCAGGCTCATCAAATCACTCTCCCGCTGTAGTAGACAGGTGCCTACAGAAACACTGGCACACAGGATAGAGTGTACATTCTGGCAAGACTAGCGCACCGGATGGTGGGTAGGTGCATAGAGAAACACTGGATAGTGTATACTGGCACCCTGGAAGATGGACCGACATATAGAGACACTGGCACACGAGCAAGTGGACAGGTCTATGGAACTGTCAATCTGGATGGTGGACAGGTTGACAGAAAAGGTTATAGCACACTAAAACTGACAGGTGCAAGAAGAAACCTGACCCCCTAAACAGTGGGAGGGTTCACACAACACTATTACGGTGGTGTAGACAGGTGCGCATAAAAACCTAGTTACACTGAGTAGTGTAAGGGCTCGTGGAAAACACTGGTACACCAGAGTAAACAAATGCACGTAGAAACACTGGCCCACGGAATAGCGGGCAGGGTCCCCAAAGCACCTGGGTATTGGAGCACACAGGCATGACGCAGACATTGGCACTCTGGATAGTGGACAGGTACAGGGAAACGCTGGCACACGGGAGTAGGTCAGTGCATATAGAAACGCTGGCCCACTGGATAGTGGACAAGTACGAGGAAACACTAGCACACCGAAGAGGACTAGTACCTAAAGAACACTGGAACACTGGTGGCACTTGCACACTGGTGAAGACTGGTGTAGAGAGAAAGGCACCTACGGACTGTAACAGACAGGTAGCACGTAGAGACACTGACACGTAGGCTAGAGGATAGGCACATGGAAACACAGGGCGTAAACCTGGAACACACTGGAAGGCTGACAGGTTCACGGAGACACTGGAGCGTTCACGGAAAGGGCCATGTCATGGACCGCTGGGCAAGCAGCGTGTGTAGCGAAATATGGGTTTCTGACTGCTGGGTAGAGCGCCATAATCTATCCGTAACGTGACGGATAATCGGGCGCAAGAGCGATACTCTGGGAAGATTTAGAGTGCTGTAGAGACGTCCGTGATTAGAGCCACAGGCGTATAATACAGCTGGACACATAGGATCAGTGATTAGTGTTACAGGCGTATAATACCTGGGAGACAGAATGGCAAACTGACAGTGAACGCCCAGAATTCAGGAGCACATCTGTGCTAGGCAAGATGTGAGGAGAATGTCTGTGAATGTACATCACAAAAACAGGAGACAAAAAAATTGTGCGACATTCGGCTTCTTCCCAAAGCAGTACCATAGTGAATGGGCCTGCCCCTTCACAACCAGTACCATAGTGAATGGGCCTGCAACCTCACAAACAGTACCACAGTGAGTGGGCCTGCCACTTCCCAAACAGTACCATAGGGAATGGGCCTGCTTCCTCACAACCAGTACCATATTGAATGGACTTGTTTCTTCACAAATAGCACCACAGTGAATGGGCCTGCATGTTCAGAGACAACAGTACCCTGGGAATGAGCCCTGAGAGAGATGACAGCCTGATGCCCGGGGCGCTGACTGACACTGAAGTCTGGGGAGCAGTGGACTAAACCCTGCCAGTGAGGGTGCGCTGGGGCCAACACTGCCTGCGGGTGGGCGCTATGTCGCAAACTTGCGGCGGTTCTGGGAAGGGGGGGACGCAGCGGCGCTAGGAGCGCTGACCCGGTCGGTGGATCGGGCCTGGTGGCGGAGCTGGCAGCGCTTACCCGGGTGTAGGCACAGGCGCGGCGGCGATAGCGGCGCTTACCCGGTCGGAGGCTCGGGTCCTGAGGCGGCTGCAGAGTCGACCTACCCGGGCGTGGAGTATCGGGCCTCGCGGCGGCAGCAGCGTCGCTTACCCGGAGGGAGGGGCCTGGTCCAGTGGAGGCACAGGAATGACGCGTGCCGGGGATTGGCGCCCGGAAATGACGACAGACACCGGGAGAGGACTGGGACCGCGCGAGAAAAAAGAGGCGGAAGATTTGAAAAGCCCACGTGCGCGGACAGAATTCCGGCTGGGGGCGTGGCCTGGAGAGGCGCGCGGACACTGAGGGGGCCGCAATGGAGCCGGGGCCTAAATTTTAAAAGTGGGCCACCGGAGGGGACGCCGGGCCGCAATGGAGCCGGGGGATAAATTTGAAAGTGGGCCACCGGAGGGGACGCCGGGCCGCAATGGAGCCGGGGGCTAAATTCTAAGGTAGGTCGCCGAAGCCAACTACAGAGGGGCCTGTGGAGGGGGCTCTAAGGGAGATGTAGGACCCC
Organism: Anomaloglossus baeobatrachus; assembly: GCF_048569485.1. NCBI lineage: Eukaryota > Metazoa > Chordata > Amphibia > Anura > Aromobatidae > Anomaloglossus > Anomaloglossus baeobatrachus. The sequence goes on from NW_027441882.1 coordinate 44,649, forward strand.
CTGACCCAAGTGGAGAAGGGGCTGTGGGGTTTCTATACCCGGGATCCCTCCCCATAACCCGGGACGGGGAAGAGGAGGGGGGAGTGAGTACTTATCGGAGGTCCCGGCTTGTCTTGAGGTGATCCTGGACCCATCCTGGAAGGCGAGCGAAGACATCTCGACGGTCGTCCCGGGCATAGTCGAGGGGAGACCGGAAGGGTACCTCTCCATCCTGGGTACGGTCTTCGTCCTCCTACCCCACAATCAGGCTCGGAAGCGAGAGAGTTTGGGGAGGGGGGCAAGGACCATCCACCTGTCCCTCTGTGCGGATGCCCCCCAAACCGTCTTGAAAGTGTTAGGGGGGTAGGGTCCTGCCAGACAGACACGGAGGACAACGGAAGTGGCGGACGGACCCCACTTCTGTGCGACCGGTCTCTATGTGGGAGAGCAGGGTGAGCGATTACACCCTGTCGCCCGACGAGCTGTGTCTGAAAAACAAAGGGAAAACATTAATAAAACACAACAATACAAACCTGAGGGGCTGAGAGCAGCCCCTGCGTGTCCAACCTCCTCGGACACTAAGCAAAAACTGATCTCCTCAGCTCCAGTCAGTGGGTGTATACTATGTGGGAGGAGCCAACTTTCTTATTTGCATAGTGTCACCTCCTAGTCCCAGCAGCATACACCCATGGTTTCCTGTGTCCTCCAATGAAGCGATAGAGAAAGATAGATTTTCAGCGTAGTTTCTCCTTGATGGAAAATGAACCTTGAAATGGTAGCCTCATTTTAACCAAAACCTGGTATTAATAATTGGACAATTTGAAGGACATGGCATTTGATTTACGAGTAATGCAACAACCTTTTCCCAGTTGATCAGTTTTAGACATCCTTAGACATCCTTAAAATTATTAAAATTATCATTAGTGATGACTAGATATGGGCGAATGCTAAAATAGTCGGGTTCGGATTGTTCAAATCCAATAATTTGTACATTTGTGTATTCATACCGAATAACGAACCCAATCCAAGTCAATGGGAAACTCGAATAATTTTCCAGAGGACCTTAGAAATAGGCCTGCGAGGGCTGTAAAAATATTGCAATGGATGGAAAATTGTTGAAACTGAATGGCAACAGCATGCGGAAGATGCCTGAATGTATTTCTGACTCACATTTTATTTCTGAGAGTAATTTTGCCAAAGTATTACGCCACATTTATGGATAGTAGTGGTCACTCAGTTCAATGAGGTCACCTGAGGTCAGGTTACCTGCGATCATAGGTGGATGACAATGGGCAGCTCCAGCTGTGACCGCAAATAAGCTAAGTTACGTCACCACACATCGCTGTGACTCATTCTCTGCCTTAAGATCACAGCGGGTGGTCATATTCTATGCCCACGCGCTGTCACTTCAGATGTAGCAGAGCTGGAATCGATATGGGACCTCGTGTGGATTACATCAGACCTATGTGTTTTTGGGCTTATTAAAGGAGTGAAAGAGGGTGTTGTTTTTATCTTATTTTGTGTTTATTTATTTTCACTTACAGATTAGTAATGGGGGTAGGGTTTTCATAGACCCTGCCATTGCTAATCTAGGGCTTAGTGGCAGCTGTGAGCTGTTATTAACCCCTTATTAGCCTGATTGCCACCGCACCAGGGGAATCGGGAAGAATCGGGTAAAGTGCCAGGATTGTCACATCTAATGGATGTGACAATCCTGAGTGGCTGTGGGCTGCTATTGTTATAACGCGCCTGCTTTATTCTTATTTTCTTTATTTTTCCTTTTTTTATTTTTTATTTCTAAAGGTTCCGGATCATTATCCGGAGTTCCCTGAGAACTCCAGGCCCGGGTCCGGTACTCGGGTATTTTTAAAACCTCTCGGATTCTAAATTTTACAGTCCGGGTCTGTCCATAGTAGTGACTCAATAGACAAACAAAAAAAGTGCATAGTGTTCATGTTGTTGTGTAAACAGAAATATTATATGCAAAATTAAAAATCACATGCCATAAGGCAAGCAAAATCAAGAAATGCAAAAAACTAAATTATCGAGTAAATGTATTAAATATTAGTTGTATCCTAACTATAATTAAATTGTTGTACAATGTTTTTGTCCACTTTTCTTAGATAATAATCTTTTTTCTTATTTTCTCATAGGCACTTCATTCAGGGAAAATACCCAATCAAAGTCAACATCTAAGTCACTGAGCGGGTCGCGTGAAGTACCTCAAAATTTGCAGACCACCACAGGTATGGTTTTAGCATATACAGATCTCTAAATTATGGATAAAAAGAAAAAGAAACAATTAAAAATAATTTAACACAAACAGTCCCATTCTCACACCACATAAAAATACCCAATTAAAGAAAGCTGTCAAAGCTCTCATTGAGCCCAATAGTAGTCCTTGTGTCCAATCTATAAATCCAATGACTCAAGTTGCGCAAGGGCCTTAAATAGGTTACCACCTCTAACCTCTGATCTATGGCCTTTATAATTAAAGGGGTTATCCGGCTTATTTTGACTTTTCTTCATTATTACCCTATTGGGCTACATTGGGGCAGGTAAGTAGCTAGTGACCACTTACCTGCCCTGCTGTCAGCCTTTCTCCCCCGGCTCAGAGCGGTCATGTGACCGCTCCTGACGCGATTTTGCTGCTTCCGGTCATTTCATGTCAACATGGGCAGGACCATGTTGACATGCAAATCTGGAACAGCATGTTTCCGCCCTGCTGGGCGGGTACAGTGCGTGGAGTCCCCGCCCCTCTTCCCTGCACCCTCCCACACATTCCTCCGCACCCCGTACTCTCCCCACCCACGGTGTCACCGCCAGCACCAGGGCCCCTGCTCAGGATAGCAGGAGTGCCCGTGCAGTCTGTGTCCCGCTCCAGCCCCGCGGCTGCCTTCATTGCAGGCTCAGCAGCCTCTCACATTGCAGTGCAGGCAGCCGCGGGGATAACGAGCGCTGCCATCAGGATGTTAGATGACATCATTGCCTGCTGTGACAATCTTCGCTTCACTCCTGTCAGCGCTGTCAGTGCCTTCTATGCTGCTGCGTTCTCCCGTCACTAGCGGTGACGTCTCGGGCGATACTGCTGAGAACGCGGCGGGCATAGAAGTCAGGGACAGCGCTGACAAGAGTGAAGCGAAGATCGTCACCGCAGGTAATGATTTAATCTAACCTCCTGACAGCAGCGCTCGGCATCCCCTGCAGTGACCTGGGCTATTGATGTTAGCTCAGGTCACTGCATTACTCTCCCAGCCAATGAGGAACATTCTGTTCTTCATTGACTGGGACATTGACTATGGTATGGATTGTCATGGGACCCCCTTATTGGATTATGCTGGACCAGGATTTGTTTTTGTTTTGAATAGATTGGTGAATGAGGGATTGTTTTGAGGAGTGTTTTTTCAAATAAAACTTTTTTTTTTGTTGTCTATTTTTTTTTTTATTACTGACTGGGTTTGTCATGTCGGATATCTGATAGACGCGTGACATCACTAACCCTAGGGCTTGATGCCAGGTGACATTACACATTTGGCATCATCCCCATATATTACCCCGTTTGCCACTGCACCAGGGCACGGGATGAGTTGGGGCGAAGCACCAGGATTGGCACATCTAATGGATGTGCCACTTCTGGGGCGGCTGTGGCCTGCTAATTTTAGGCTGGGGAGTGTCCAATAACAGTGGGCCTCCCTAGTCTGAGAATACCAGACCACAGCTGTCTGCTTTACCTTGGCTGGTGATCCAATTTGGGGGGACCCCATGTTTTTTGTTTTAAATTATTTATTTCTTTGTCGCTCCATTGGGAGACCCAGACAATTGGGTGTATAGCTACTGCCTCCGGAGGCCACACAAAGTATTACACTTAAAAGTGTAAGGCCCCTCCCCTTCTGGCTATACACCCTCCCGTGGGATCACGGGCTCCTCAGTTTTCATGCTTTGTGCGAAGGAGGCACACATACACGCATAGCTCCACTGTTTAGTCAGCAGCAGCTGCTGACTATGTCGGATGGAAGAAAAGAGGGCCCATACTAGGGCCCCCAGCATGCTCCCTTCTCACCCCACTCTTTGTCGGCGGTGCTTGTTAAGGTTGAGGTACCCATTGCGGGTACGGAGGCTGGAGCCCACATGCTGCATCCTTCCCCATCCCCATTAGGGCTCTGGGTGAAGTGGGATTTTACCGGTCTCCAGGCACTGAGACCGTGCTCCATCCACAGCCCTGGAAAGCCTGCTGGAATGGAGCTGAGTATCGTCAGGGACAGGCCCTGCGACGTCAAGGTACTCTGTGTCCCCGCACATATCGCGCGCACACCGCAGCGTTGCTGGGTGTGTTAGTGCGCCGGGGACAAAAGCGCTGCGCGCTGGTGCCAGTCCTACCTACAGCTTGGCTGAGAAGGGACATGTATTTGAAACTGCCGCGCGGCCGCCGCTGTCATTTTCGCAGCGGCGCGGCTGGGACTTGTGGTGCGCCGGGGACTTCCGCGCTGGCCGTGCATATATCACGGCCGCGCTTATTACTCGAGTCCCCGGCTTTTGCGGCCTAGTTTCGTTTCGTTCCCGCCCCCAGGCCTGCCAGTCAGGGGAAGGGCGGGACGCTGTGCAGAATGTCAGCACAGAGGGCTGGAGTCTGCTTTGCATTCTCCAGCCCTCACACTGGGCACAGTGGGACACCAGTTTCCCGCACTTTTTCTGAGGACGCCCACGGTCCGCCCCTCTTCAGAGGACGCCGGCAGCCATTCCTGCGTGCAGTCTGAGCTGGAGAGAGGAGACTGGGAGACCCAGACAAGGGATTCTGGTGCCCACACACCCGCTTTTCAGCGGGCGGTAAGCTGCCCTCAAGGGCTGACCCCCACTGGTGCCGAAGTGTATACTGTATTTTATGCTTGCAGCTTTACATTGCACTGTATGGTCGCTGGAGATTCTCTGCTATATACCCTCCTAGATTACTCAGAGGACACATCAGCATGTCGACCGCAAAAAGCAAAAGTGCCAAGGCACAGGCTTTCTATGCTGCTTGTACCGCTTGTGGGGCTGTTCTACCGGCAGGTTCCACTGACCCCCACTGTGTGCAGTGCTCGGCCCCTGTGGCACTTGCTCGGCCGGGGCCTCTGCTGGAGGTGACCCAGGCAGAACCTCCTGTGAATACTGTCCAGGTGACAGGGACGGAGTTTGCAGTCTTTGCTGATAGATTGTCTGCGACTATGACTAAGATTCTTGAAACATTGCAGTCTAGACCAGTAACTCAGGCCATGGACACTGTTAACTCATTGCTCCCTGGTCCCCCTCAGTTGGAAGCTCCTCAGATAGAGGAGACAGCTTCACAGCAGGAGAAATTCCATTTCAGGTATCCCAAGCGTAAATTAAGTGTATTTCTGGACCACTCTGACTTTAGAGACGCAATCCAGAAACATCACGCTTATCCGGATAAGCGTTTTTCCAAGCGGCTCAAGGACACACGTTATCCTTTTCCCCCGGACGTGGTTAAGGGCTGGACCCAGTGTCCCAAGGTGGATCCTCCGATCTCCAGGCTTGCAGCTAGATCCTTAGTTGCAGTGGAAGATGGGGCGGCACTTAAAAATGCCACTGACAGGCAGATGGAGCTCTGGTTGAAATCCATCTATGAAGCTATCGGCGCGTCGTTTGCTCCAGCATTCGCAGCCGTATGGGCACTCCAAGCTATTTCAGCTGGTCTTGCACAGATTGACACGGTCACACGTACATCTGCTCCGCAGGTGGCACCCTTAACCTCTCAAATGTCTGCTTTTGCGTCTTAAGCGATTAATGCTGTCCTAGACTCTACGAGCCGTACGGCAGTGGCATCCGCCAACTCCGTCGTTTTACGCAGAGCCTTGTGGTTAAGAGAATGGAAGGCAGATTCTGCTTCCAAAAAGTGTTTAACCAGTTTGCCATTTTCTCGTGACCGTCTGTTTGGGGAGCGCTTAGATGAAATCATTAAACACTCCAAGGGTAAAGATTCATCTTTACCTCAACCCAGACAAAATAAACCCCAACAGAGGAGAGGACAGTCGGGGTTTCGGTCCTTTCGAGGCTCAGGCAGGTCCCAATTCTCCTCGTCCAAGAGGACTCAAAAGGATCAGAGGAGCTCAGATTCTTGGCGTACTCAGTCACGCCCAAAAAAGACAGCCGGAAGACCCGCTACCAAGGCGGCTTCCTCATGACTTTCGGCCCCCTCTCTCCGCATCCTCGGTCGGTGGCAGGCTCTCCCGCTTTGGCGACATTTGGCTGCCACAGGTCACAGACCGTTGGGTGAGAGACATTCTGTCTCACGGGTACAGGATAGAGTTCAGCTCTCGTCCTCCAACTCGCTTTTTCAGAACTTCTCCACCTCCCGACCGAGCCGAGGCTCTGCGGCTAGCGGTGTCCACTCTAAAAGCGGAAGGAGTGGTGACCCCCGTTCCTCTTCAGGAACAAGGTCACGGTTTTTACTCCAACTTGTTTGTGGTGCCAAAAAAGGACGGGTCATTCCGTCCCGTTCTGGATCTAAAACTGCTCAACAAGCACGTAAAAACCAGGCGGTTCCGGATGGAATCCCTTCGCTCCGTCATCGCCTCAATGTCTCAAGGAGATTTCCTAGCATCTATAGACATCAGGGATGCTTATCTCCACGTGCCGATTGCTCCAGAGCACCAGCGTTTTCTACGCTCTGTTCTAGGAGACGAACACCTTCAGTTCGTAGCTCTGCCTTTCGGGCTGGCGACAGCTCCACGTGTCTTCACCAAAGTCATGGCAGCAGTAGTAGCAGTCCTGCACTCTCAAGGTCACTCTGTGATCCCGTATTTGGACGATCTACTGGTCAAGGCACCCTCTCAAGAGGCATGCCAACACAGCCTGAACGTTGCGCTGGAGACTCTCCAGAGTTTCGGGTGGATCATCAACTTTTCAAAGTCAAATCTGACTCCGACCCAATCGCTAACATTCCTTGGCATGGAGTTTCATACTCTCTCAGCGATAGTGAAGCTTCCGCTGGACAGACAGGAGTGCAATCTCTCCTTCAAGGCCAGTCTCACCCCTTGAGACGCCTCATGCACTTCCTAGGGAAGATGGTAGCAGCAATGGAAGCAGTCCCTTTCGCGCAGTTTCATCTCCGTCCACTACAATGGGACATTCTCCGCCAATGGGACGGGAAGTCGACATCCCTCGACAGAGACGTCTCCCTTTCTCAGGCGGCCAAGGAATCTCTTCGGTGGTGGCTTCTTCCCACCGTTTTGTCGAAAGGAAAGTCCTTTCTACCCCCATCCTGGGAGGTAGTCACGACAGACGCGAGTCTTTCAGGGTGGGGAGCAGTGTTTCTCCATCACAGGGCTCAAGGGACGTGGACTCAGGAAGAGTCCACCCTTCAGATCAATGTTCTAGAAATCAGAGCAGTGTATCTTGCCCTACAAGCCTTCCAGCAGTGGCTGGAAGGCAAGCAGATCCGAATTCAGTCGGACAACTCTACAGCGGTAGCGTACATCAACCACCAAGGTGGAACACGCAGTCGGCAAGCCTTCCAGGAAGTCCGACGGATTCTGACGTGGGTGGAAGACACGGCTTCCACCATTTCCGCAGTTCACATCCCAGGCGTGGAAAACTGGGAAGCAGACTTCCTCAGTCGCCAAGGTATGGACGCAGGGGAATGGTCCCTTCACCCGGACGTGTTTCAGGAGATCTGTCGCCGCTGGGGGATGCCGGACGTCGACCTGATGGCGTCACGGCACAACAACAAGGTCCCGGCTTTCATGGCACGGTCTCACGATCACCGAGCTCTGGCGGCAGACGCCTTAGTTCAAGATTGGTCGCAATTCCGGCTACCTTATGTGTTCCCACCTCTGGCATTGTTACCCAGAGTGCTGCGCAAGATCAGGGCCGACTGCCGTCGCGCCATCCTCGTCGCTCCAGACTGGCCGAGGAGATCGTGGTACCCAGATCTGTGGCACCTCACGGTAGGCCAACCATGGGCACTACCAGAACGACCAGACTTGCTATCTCAAGGGCCGTTTTTCCACCTGAATTCTGCGGCCCTGAACCTGACTGTGTGGCCATTGAGTCCTGGATCCTAGCGTCTTCAGGATTATCTCGAAAGGTTATTTCCACCATGAGACAGGCTAGAAAACCATCCTCCGCCAAGATCTACCACAGGACGTGGAAGATATTCTTATCTTGGTGCGCAGCTCAGGGAGTTTCTCCCTGGCCTTTTGCATTGCCTACTTTTCTTTCCTTCCTGCAATCCGGGTTGGAAAAAGGTTTGTCGCTCAGTTCCCTTAAAGGACAAGTCTCAGCGCTATCTGTATTTTTTCAGAGACGCCTAGCACGACTTACTCAGGTACGCACGTTCCTGCAAGGAGTGTGTCATATCGTCCCTCCTTACAAGCGGCCGTTAGAGCCCTGGGATCTGAACAAGGTTCTAATTGCCCTCCAGAAGCCGCCTTTCGAGCCTATGAAGGATGTTTCCCTTTCTCGTCTTTCACAGAAAGTGGCCTTTCTAGTAGCGGTCACGTCTCTTCGGAGAGTGTCCGAGCTAGCGGCGCTGTCATGCAAATCTCCCTTCCTGGTTTTTCACCAGGACAAGGTGGTTCTACGTCCGATTCCTGAGTTTCTCCCTAAGGTGGTATCCCCCTTTCATCTCAATCAGGATATCACATTACCTTCCTTGTGTCCTCATCCAGTTCATCAATTTGAGAGAGGTTTGCATTTGTTGGATCTGGTCAGAGCACTCAGGATCTATATTTCCCGCACGGCGCCCTTACGCCGCTCGGATGCACTCTTTGTCCTTGTCGCTGGTCAGCGTAAAGGGTCGCAAGCTTCCAAATCCACCCTGGCTTGGTGGATCAAGGAACCAATTCTTGAAGCCTACCGTTCTGCGGGGCTTCCGGTTCCTTCAGGGCTGAAGGCCCATTCTACCAGAGCCGTGGGTGCGTCCTTGGCATTGCGCCTCCAGGCTACGGCTCAGCAGGTGTGCCAGGCGGCTACCTGGTCGAGTCTGCACACCTTTACCAAGCATTATCAGGTACATACCTACGCTTCGGCGGACGCCAGCCTAGGTAGACAAGTCCTTCAGGCGGTGGTTGCCCACCTGTAGGACAGGGCTGTTGACGGCCCTATCACGAGGTATTCTTTTACCCACCCAGGGACTGCTTTTGGACGTCCCAATTGTCTGGGTCTCCCAATGGAGCGACAAAGAAGAAGGGAATTTTGTTTACTTACCGTAAATTCCTTTTCTTCTAGCTCCAATTGGGAGACCCAGCACCCGCCCTGTTTTCTTAGGGATTTTTGTTTTTTTCGGGTACACATGTTGTTCATGTTGAACGGTTTCAGTTCTCCGATGTTTCTTCGGGTTGAATTTGTCTTTAAACCTGTTATTGGCTTTCCTCCTTCTTGCTTTTGCACTAAAACTGAGGAGCCCGTGATCCCACGGGAGGGTGTATAGCCAGAAGGGGAGGGGCCTTACACTTTTAAGTGTAATACTTTGTGTGGCCTCCGGAGGCAGTAGCTATACACCCAATTGTCTGGGTCTCCCAATTGGAGCTAGAAGAAAAGGAATTTACGGTAAGTAAACAAAATTCCCTTCTTAATTTAAAATAACAGCGTGGGGTGCCCTCTGTTTTAGATTACCAGCCAAGCTGAAGCTGCCAGCTGTGGATTGCAGGCTGCAGCCATCTGCTTTACCCTAGCTGGCTACAAAAGTATGGGGGACCCATTGTCGTTTGGTTTTTTTTAAATTATTTTTTATTTATATTTTGGATAAATACAAGGCTAAACACACTTTAGTGCCACAAGAAAGTCACTAAAGGGTGCCAGCTTAGAATATGCAGGGGGGTAGGACATTATATGTCTTTCTCATCTATCTATCTATCTCTCTGTCTATCCCTCTGTTCATTCATTCATCCCTCTATCTCTCTGTCTCTATATCTATCTATCTATTCATCTCTATATCTACTCATCTATTTATCTTTCTTGCTGCTTCTGTTTTTTGCGGTCCGCAAAAAAAACGTAAGGCACACGGATGACACACGAATGTATCTGTGAAAAAATTGGCCATTTTTTGCGGACCACAAAAACGGAACGGTCATGTGAATGTAGCCTACATGTGTTCCCTATGGGGGTAGGGGTCGGTACAGAACGATGGTGAGGGGGAGGTCGGTACAGAGCGCCGTGTGTGTGTGTGTGTGTGTGTATGCTAGAGAGATAACAGATCAGGTGCTGGGGTAGAATACTGACAGGGAATGTGTGTGCAGGGGGCGGGCAGGGGACGGGGCTGGACACTGAGGCCGGGCAGTGCCAGCTCTAACTGAGGTTTTGCACAGGAAGTGGTCAGTTTGCTAGAGCAAAATGTAAACAAAGAATATATATATGGTACTGGAAAACAGCACAAAATTTCCATGTGCGGAAAAATTACAAAAAAGTGTGATTGGACAATGGTTTATGGGGTACTTTATTCACCGTGTTCACTGTATGGTAAAACTAATGGGTGGGTGTGATACTTCAGGTTGGTATGAGTTTGTTGATACCAAACATGTTTAGGTTTACTTTTATCTAAGGGGTTAAAAAAAGGTTTGTCCAAAAAATTGGAGCACTTTCTGCAGCATTTTCTGCAACTTGTAGTGTTCTCATTTTTCGGGATATGGGGCTCACTGATGGCTTATTTGTTTGCATTTTTAGCTGTACCATTTTTGCGCAGATGCTACGTTTTGACTCCCTGGTATTGCATTTTGCTGAAAATTTGCGAAGACCAAAAAACGTAACTTTGCCAGTTGGATTTTTTTTTACGGCTACACCATCTACCGATCTAATTGATTCATTTTATATTTTGATAGACTGGGCATTTCTTAACTCTGCAGTACCAAATGAGTGTATAATTTTTATTTTTTTAACCCTTTGATTTTTAGTGGGGCGAATGGAGAATGATTTAAACTTTTAGTTGTTTTTTTAATTCTATAAAACTTTTTTTTTACTTTTTTTTATTTCAATAGTCTCTCTAGTGGTAAGGATTAGCCGTCTGCTTGCTTGTTCAATTCTGCTGATCAGAGCGGCAGAGCTCTGATCAGCTGAAATGCTGCTGTCTTGTTAAAGCCAGCCGGCTGTAACAGGATGTGAGTCATGATAGCGACAGGAGTCATCACATAACCCTGTGCTACCATGGCAACCATCGGCTTCCCATGATCGCGTTACGGGGCCTCCGATGGCGGTGTAGAAAGGCAATTGGAATAGTCATGGGCCTTCGTGTGGATTACATAAGACCTGAGTGTTTTTGGGGTTAATAAAGGAGTGAAAGAGGGTGTTGTTTTTATCTTATTTTGTGTTTGTGTTTATTTATCTTCACTTCCAGATTAGTAATGGGGGAAGGGTTTTCATAGACCCTGCCATTGCTAATCTAGGGCTTAGTGGCAGATGTGAGCTGTTATTAACCCCTTATTAGCCTGATTGCCACCGCACCAGGGGAATCAGGAAGAATCGGGTAAAGTGCCAGGATTGTCACATCTAATGGATGTGACAATCCTGAGTGGCTGTGGGCTGCTATTATTATAACGCGCCTGCTTTATTCCTCTTTTCTTTATTTTTCCATTTTTTATTTCCAAAGGTTCCGGATCATTATCCGGAGTTCTCTGAGAACTCCAGGCCCGGGTCCGGTACTCGGGTATTTTTATAACCTCTCGGATTCTAAATTTTACAGTCCGGGTCTGTCCATCACTAATCAATAGACAAACAAAAAAAGTGCAGTGTTGTGTAAACAGAAATATTATATGAAAAATTAAAAATGACATGCCATAAGGCAAGCAAAATCAAGAAATGCAAAAAACTAAATTATTGAGTAAATGTATTAAATATTAGTTGTATCCTAACTATAATTAAATTGTACAATGTTTTTCTCCACTTTTCTTAGATAATAATAGTTTTTCTTATTTTCTCATAGGCACTTCATTCAGGGAAAAGACCCAATCAAAGTCAACATCTAAGTCACTGAGCGGGTCGCGTGAAGTACCTCAAAATTTGCAGACCACCTCAGGTATGATTTTAGCATATACAGATCTCTAAATTATGGATAAAAAGAAAAAGAAACAATTAAAAATAATTTAACACAAACAGTCCCATTCTCACACCACATAAAAATACCCAATTAAAGAAAGCAGTCAAAGCTCTCATTGAGCCCAATAGGAGTCCTTGTGTCCAATCTATAAATCCAATGACTCAAGTTGCGCAAGGGCCTTAAATAGGTTACCACCTCTAACCTCTGATCTATGGCCTTTATAATTAAAGGGGTTATCCGGCTTATTTTGACTTTTCTTCATTATTACCCTTTTGGGCTACATTGGGGCAGGTAAGTAGCTAGTGATCACTTACCTGCCCTGCTGTCAGCCTTTCTCCCCCGGCTCAGAGCGGTCATGTGACCGCTCCTGCCGCGATTTTGCTGCTTCCGGTCATTTCATGTCAACATGGGCAGGACCATGTTAACATGCAAATCTGGAACAGCATGTTGCCGCCCTGCGTGAATTCCCCGCCCCTCTTCCCTGCACCCTCCCACACATTCCTCCGCACCCCGTACTCTCCCCGCCCACGGTGTCACCGCCAGCACCAGGCCCCCGCGGGGATATCGAGCACTGCCATCAGGATGTTAGATGACATCATTGCCTGCTGTGACAATCTTCGCTTCACTCCTGTCAGCGCTGTCAGTGCCTTCTATGCCGCTGCGTTCTCACGTCACTAGCGGTGACATCTCGGGCGATACTGCTGAGAACGCGGCGGGCATAGAAGTCAGGGACAGCGCTGACAGGAGTGAAGCGAAGATCGTCACCGCAGGTAATGATTTCATCTAACCTCCTGACAGCAGCGCTCGGCATCCCCTGCAGTGACCTGGGCTATTGATGTTAGCTCAGGTCACTGCATTACTCTCCCAGCCAATGAGGAACATTCTGTTCTTCATTGACTGGGACATTGACTATGGTATGGATTGTCATGAGACCCCCTTATTGGATTATGCTGGACCAGGATTTGTTTTTCTTTTGAATAAATTGGTGAATGAGGGAATGTTTTGAGGAGTGTTTTTTCAAATAACACTTTTTTTTTTGTTGTCTATTTTTTTTTTATTACTGACTGGGTTTGTCATGTCGGATATCTGATAGACGCGTGACATCACTAACCCCAGGGCTTGATGCCAGGTGACATTACACATCTGGCATCAACCCCATATATTACCCCGTTTGCCACCGCACCAGGGCACGGGATGAGTTGGGGTGAAGCACCAGGATTGGCACATCTAATGGATGTGCCACTTCTGGGGCGGCTGTGGCCTTCTATTTTTAGGCTGGGGAGTGTCCAATAACAGTGGGCCTCCCTAGTCTGAGAATACCAGACCACAGCTGTCTGCTTTACCTTGGCTGGTGATCCAATTTGGGGGGACCCCATGTTTTTTGTTTTAAATTATTTATTTAATTTAAAATAACAGCGTGGGGTGCCCTCTGTTTTAGATTACCAGCCAAGCTGAAGCTGCCAGCTGTGGTTTGCAGGTTGCAGCCATCTGCTTTACCCTAGCTGGCTACAAAAGTATGGGGGACCCATTGTCGTTTGGTTTTTTTAAATTATTTTTTATTTATTTTTTTGATAAATACAAGGCTAAGCACACTTTCGTGCCACATGAAAGTCACTAAAGGGTGCCAGCTTAGAATATGCAGGGGGGTAGGACATTATATGTCTTTCTCATCTATCTATCTATCTATTTATCTATCTGTCTATCCCTCTGTTCATTCATTCATCCCTCTATCTCTCTGTCTCTATATCTATCTATTCATCTCTATATCTACTCATCTATTTATCTTTCTTGCTGCTTCCGCTTTTTTGCGGTCCGCAAAAAAAACGGAAGGCACACGGATGACACACAGATGTATCCGTGAAAAAATTGGCCATTTTTTGCCGACCGCAAAAACGGAACGGTCATGTGAATGTAGCCTACATGTGTTCCCTATGGGGGTAGGGGTCGGTACAGAACGATGGTGAGGGGGAGGTCGGTACAGAGCGCCGTGTGTGTATGTGTGTGTGGGGGAGGGTTGCAGAGCCTGATGTGTGTGGCGCAGAGCCCGATGTGTATGTGTGTGTGTGTGTGTATGTGTGTGTGTGTTTGGCACAGAGCCCGATGTGGGGCTGTTATTTTCATTGCTAGAGTGATAACAGATCAGTTGCTGGGGTAGAATACTGACAGGGAATGTGTGTGCAAGGGGCGGGCAGGGGACGGGGCTGGACCCTGAGGCCGGGCAGTGCCAGCTCTAACTGAGGTTTTGCACAGGAAGTGGTCAGTTTGCTAGAGCAAAATGTAAACAAAGAACTGCAGAGAATAAAGGGATAATTCAAGTGGAACAAAAGTTAGAAAACAAAAAATAACAATATAGGGGTGTTTTATATGACAATACAGCACAGATAAACTCAACATTTTTTGGTAAGCTAATGTCGGACAACTCCTTTAATTTGCTTGAGTCAGATTTATGGTACAATTGGAAATGTTTTGGTAGGGTTTTTAGGTGTTCCGTCTCATGCAGAGTCTTTGTTTTCTCAATGTCCCTGATGTGCTCACGGACTCCCACCTTTAACCCCCTAACCCCTGGACGATTTTTCCGTTTTTGTTTTTTGCTCCCCTTTTCTTTGTCGCTCCATTGGGAGACCCAGACAATTGGGTGTATAGCTTCTGCCTCCGGAGGCCACACAAAGTATTACACTTTAAAAAGTGTAACCCCTCCCCTCTGCCTATACACCCTCCCGTGCATCACGGGCTCCTCAGTTTTATGCTTTGTGTGGAAGGAGGCACACATCCACTCATGAATTCTCAGATTAGTTATATCGGTTGGAAGAAAAGTGGGCCCCCACGGGGCCCCCGGCATGTTCCCTTCTCACCCCACTAAGTCGGCGGTGCTGTTAAGGTTGAGGTACCCATTGCGGGTACAAAGGCCGGAGCCTCATGCCGTCTCCTTCACCATCCCTTAGCGGCTCTGGGAGAAGTGGGATCCTGAGCGGTCATCCATCCACTGGGACCGTGCTCCCTCCGCAGCCCCTGTGGGAATCTGTCGGACAGGAGTTTATTTATCCTCAGGGACCGGGCCCTGCATCACTAAGGTACTCTGTATCCCCATGGGGGATTTGCATGATGCGCCTTCATCCCGGACGCTGCAGCAGCTGCTTATTTGTGACGGCCGGCGGACTTCCGCGCCGACCGCGCCTGTTTGTCGGCCGCGGTCTTAAATTTAGTCCCCGGCTTCAATTGCGGCCTAGTAGCAAAACTCACGCCCCCGGGCCTGTCTATCAGGGGTAAGGGCGGGACGGCCGGCCTGACGTCGGCTGTGAGGGCCGGAACATCCTGTATGTTTCCTCCCCCCTCACTGATCACTGTGGGGACTCCAGATTCCCGCACTTTTTCTAACGCCGCCCACGGCTCCACTCCTCCCCTGAGAGCTCCGGCAGCCATTTCTTTGGCATTCTGCCTGTGGAGGATTTCCTGGGAAGAGTTCTGCAACGCTGGGAGACCTAAGGCAGGGAATCTGGAGGACACACACTCCGCTTTTTAGCGGTCGGTAAGCCACACCGGTCACCCGGTGCTGGTCCCCTTAGGGTGCCGGAATAGATACTATATATATATTTATATATTTCTGTTCGGTCGGGCTGTATACCCTTCCCATATACCCTCAGTGATCACTCTCCTAGGAGACAACAGCATGTTGTCCACAAGGAGCAAGGGTGCCTGTACCTCTTGTGCGGCTAAGTTTCCTGCGGGTTCCACCTACCCTCACTGTGAGCAATGCTCAACCTCTGTTTTGCTTCCTCAACCCGAGCCTCGGTCACTAGTGGGCCCCTCGGCTCAGGTAGAACCCCTTGCTCCCCCTGTCCAGGCGGCAGGGACAGAGTTTGCAGTTTTTGCTGAAAAACTCTCTGAGTCACTCTCACAATCCATGGCTCAGTCTATGGACAAATGGTCTGCCAAGCTGCTTGAAGCTTTGCAGTCCAGACCGGTCCTTACACAAGCCCCGGGCCCTGTTGGATCTTCACCTCCAGGCCCCTCTCTGTCCGCGCCGCAGCACGTTCCCAGGGGTGGCCCTAGGTCTCACGTGGAGGACTCCGGCCCGGACCACAGTCCCAGACCGGCTAAGCGGGCCCGCTGGGAATCTTCCCCGACTTCTTCACGCTGCTCGGGTTCCCAGCGTGAGGACTCTCTGGAGGACGAGGCGGACGTCGCAGCTCAGGGCTCTGACACTGACGTTGCTCTCAATCTTGATACACCTGAAGGGGACGCCATAGTAAATGACCTTATCTCGTCCATCAACCAGGTGTTAGATATCTCTCCCCCGCCGCCACCGGTAGAGGAGTCGACTTCTCAGCAGGAGAAACACCAGTTTCGGTTCCCTAAACGTACACGGAGTGCGTTTTTTGATCACTCTAACTTCAGAGATGCTGTCCAGAAGCCCAGAGCGGTTCCGGACAAGCGCTTTACTAAGCGCCTTACTGACACACGTTACCCCTTCCCCTCTGACGTGGTTAAGGGTTGGGCTCAATGTCCCAAGGTGGATCCCCCAGTCTCTAGATTGGCGGCTAGATCTGTGGTATCGGTTGCAGATGGATCATCGCTAAAGGATGCCACTGACAGGCAGATAGAGCTCCTGGTAAAATCCATCTATGACGCCACAGGCGCGTCTTTTGCCCCGGCCTTTGCAGCCGTGTGGGCACTACAAGCTATCTCAGCTTGTCTGGCTGAGATTAATGCGGTCACACGTAATTCTGCTCCGCAGGTTGCGTCTTTGACTTCTCAGGCGTCAGCTTTTTCTTCCTACGCCATGAACGCAGTTTTAGACTCTGCTAGCCGTACAGCGGTGGCATCCGCTAACTCTGTGGCAGTCCGCAGGGCCATGTGGCTGCGCGAATGGAAGGCAGACTCTGCTTCCAAGAGGTTCTTAACCGGTTTGCCGTTTGCTGGCGACCGCTTGTTTGGTGAACGATTGGATGAGATTATTAAGGAATCCAAGGGAAAGGACTCCTCCTTACCCCAGTCCAAACCAAAGAGACCTCAGCAACGGAAAATACAATCGAGGTTTCGGTCCTTTCGTCCCTCCGCCAAGCCCCAATCCTCTTCGTCCAGCAGGCCGGAGAAAGGCCAGAGGAACTCCTATGCGTGGCGGTCCAAGTCACGCCCCCAAAAGGCCGCAGGAGGCACTGCTTCCAAGGCGGCCTCCTCATGACACTCGGCATCCCCGAACCGCATCCTCGGTCGGAGGCAGGCTCTCCCGCTTTTGCGACACCTGGTGGCCACATGTTCAAGACCGATGGGTGAGAGACATTCTGTCTCACGGTTACAGGATAGAGTTCAGCTCTCGTCCACCGACTCGTTTCTTCAGAACATCTCCGCCCCCCCGAGCGAGCCGATGCTCTTTTTCAGGCGGTGAACGCTCTGAAGACAGAAGGAGTTGTGATCCCTGTTCCCCTTCAGGAACATGGTCGCGGCTTTTACTCCAACTTGTTTGTGGTGCCAAAGAAGGACGGCTCGTTCCGTCCCGTTCTGGACCTCAAACTGCTCAACAGACATGTGAGCACCAGACGGTTTCGGATGGAGTCTCTCCGCTCTGTCATCGCTTCGATGTCACAAGGAGACTTCCTAGCATCGATCGACATCAAGGATGCTTATCTCCATGTGCCGATCGCACCCGAACATCAACGCTTTTTGCGTTTCGCCATCGGGGACGAACACCTTCAGTTCGTGGCATTGCCTTTCGGCCTGGCGACAGCCCCACGGGTGTTCACCAAGGTCATGGCATCTGTTGTGGCGGTCCTACACTCTCAGGGCCACTCGGTGATTCCCTACTTAGACGATCTTCTGGTCAGGGCACCCTCTCAGATGGCGTGTGAAAACAGCCTTTCCGTCGCTCTGGCGACTCTCCAGCAGTTCGGGTGGATCATCAACTTCCCAAAATCCAAGTTGACACCGACCCAATCACTGACGTACCTTGGGATGGAGTTTCATACTCAGTCAGCAGTAGTCATGCTACCGCTGGACAAGCAGCTTTCGCTGCAGGCAGGGGTGCAATCTCTTCTTCGGGGTCAGTCACACCCCTTGAGGCGCCTCATGCACTTCCTGGGGAAGATGGTGGCAGCGATGGAGGCAGTGCCCTTCGCGCAATTCCATCTGCGGCCACTCCAGTGGGACATTCTCCGCAAATGGGACAGGAGGTCGACTTCACTCGACAGGAACGTCTCTCTTTCCCTTGCAACCAAGACGTCACTTCAGTGGTGGCTCCTTCCCAACTCTCTATCGCAGGGAAAATCCTTCCTACCCCCCACCTGGGCTGTGGTCACGACGGACGCGAGCCTGTCAGGGTGGGGGGCGGTTTTTCTCCACCACAGGGCTCAGGGAACCTGGACTCCGATAGAGTCATCCCTTCAGATCAATATTCTGGAGATAAGGGCAGTGTATCTAGCCCTATTGGCCTTTCATCGGTGGCTGGAGGGCAGGCAGATCCGGATCCAGTCGGACAACGCCACTGCCGTCGCATACATCAACCACCAAGGCGGCACTCGCAGTCGTCAAGCCTTCCAGGAAGTCCGACGAATTCTGCAGTGGGTGGAAGCCACAGCTTCCACCATCTCCGCAGTTCACATCCCGGGCGTAGAAAACTGGGAAGCAGATTTTCTCAGCCGACAGGGCATGGACGCGGGGGAATGGTCTCTTCACCCAGACGTGTTTCGAGAGATCTGTCGCCGCTGGGGAACGCCGGACGTCGATCTCATGGCGTCACGGCACAACAACAAAGTCCCGGCATTCATGGCCCGGTCTCAAGATCACAGAGCTCTGGCGGCGGACGCATTAGTTCAGGATTGGTCGCAGTTTCGACTGCCCTATGTATTTCCTCCTCTGGCGATGCTGCCCAGAGTGCTGCGCAATGTCGTCGCGCCATTCTCGTCGCCCCAGATTGGCCGAGGCGGTCGTGGTACCCGGATCTGTGGCATCTCACGGTGGGTCAACCGTGGGCGCTCCCAGACCGCCCAGACTTGCTGTCTCAAGGACCGTTTTTCCATCTGAATTCTGCGGCCCTCAACCTGACTGTGTGGCCATTGAGTCCTGGCTCCTAGCGTCCTCAGGGTTATCTCAAGATGTCATTGCCACTATGAGACAGGCCAGGAAACCAACGTCCGCCAAGATCTATCACAGGTCTTGGAGGATCTTCTTATCCTGGTGCTCTGATAAGGGTTTTTCTCCCTGGCCCTTTGCCTTACCCACTTTTCTTTCATTCCTTCAATCCGGAATGGACAAGGGTTTGTCTCTCGGCTCTCTCAAGGGACAAGTATCGGCGCTATCCGTATTTTTTCAAAAGCGTCTAGCCAGGCTTCCGCAGGTCCGCACGTTCCTGCAGGGAGTTTGCCACATAGTCCCACCTTACAAGCGTCCGCTGGAACCCTGGGATCTTAACAGGGTGCTAACGGCTCTTCAGTAACCACCTTTCGAGCCGCTGCGGGATGTCTCTTTATCACGTCTTTCGCAGAAGGTGTCATTTCTAGTGGCAGTTACATCGCTCCGTAGAGTGTCGGAGCTGGCAGCGCTGTCATGCAAAGCCCCCTTCCTGGTTTTTCACCAGGATAAGGTGGTTCTGCGTCCGGTCCCGGAATTTCTCCCTAAGGTAGTATCCCCTTTTCATCTCAATCAGGATATCTCCTTACCTTCATTTTGCCCTCATCCAGTTCACCAATGTGAAAAGGATTTGCACTCGTTAGATCTGGTGAGAGCTCTCCGGCTCTACGTGTCTCGCACGGCGCCCCTGCGCCGTTCGGATGCGCTCTTTGTCCTTGTCGCTGGCCAGCGTAAGGGTTCGCAGGCTTCCAAGTCAACCTTGGCTCGGTGGATCAAGGAACCGATTCTTGAAGCCTACCGTTCTTCTGGGCTTCCGCTTCCTTTGGGGCTGAAAGCCCATTCTACCAGAGCCGTGGGTGCGTCCTGGGCATTGCGGCACCGGGCTACGGCTCAGCAGGTGTGTCAGGCAGCTACCTGGTCTAGTCTGCACACTTTCACGAAACACTATCAGGTGCATACCTATGCTTCGGCAGACGCCAGTCTAGGTAGGCGAGTCCTTCAGGCGGCGGTTGCCCACCTGTAAGAGGGGGTCGTTTTCGGCTCTTTTTATCGAGGTATTCTTTTACCCACCCAGGGACTGCTTTTGGACGTCCCAATTGTCTGGGTCTCCCAATGGAGCGACAAAGAAGAAGGGAATTTTGTTTACTTACCGTAAATTCCTTTTCTTCTAGCTCCTATTGGGAGACCCAGCACCCGCCCCTGTTCCCTTCGGGCTGTTTGTTCTTTTGTGTACACATGTTGTTCATGTTGAATTGTTCTTTTGGTTCATGGTTTTCAGTTCTCCGAACATCCTTCGGATTGAATTTACCTTAGACCAATTTATAAGTTTTCTCCTTCCTGCTTTTGCACCAAAACTGAGGAGCCCGTGATGCACGGGAGGGTGTATAGGCAGAGGGGAGGGGTTACACTTTTTAAAGTGTAATACTTTGTGTGGCCTCCGGAGGCAGAAGCTATACACCCAATTGTCTGGGTCTCCCAATAGGAGCTAGAAGAAAAGGAATTTACGGTAAGTAAACAAAATTCCCTTCTTTCCGAGAGTCGTAGCTTTTTTATTTTTCCCGTCAATCTTGCTATAAGAAGGCTTGTTTTTTGCAGGACGTATTGGTCTTTTAAGTGAAACCATGAGTTTTACCATATATGGTACTGGAAAACAGCACAAAATTTCCACGTGCGGAAAAATTACAAAAAAGTGTGATTGGACAATGGTTTATGGGGTACTTTATTCACCGTGTTCACTGTATGGTAAAACTGATGGGTGGGTGTGATACTTCAGGTTGGTATGAGTTCGTTGATACCAAACATGTTTAGGTTTACTTTTATATAAGGGGTTAAAAAAAGGTTTGTCCAAAAAATTGGAGCACTTTCTGCAACTTGTAGTGTTCTCATTTTTCGGGATATGGGGCTCACTGATGGCTTATTTGTTTGCATTTGTAGCTGTACCATTTTTGCGCAGATGCTACGTTTTGACTCCCTGGTATTGCATTTTGCTGAAAATTTGCGAAGACCAAAAAACGTAACTTTGCCAGTTGGATTTTTTTTTACGGCTACGCCATCTACCGATCTAATTGATTCATTTTATATTTTGATAGACTGGGCATTTCTGAACTCTGCGATACCAAATGAGTGTATATTTTTTACTTTTTTAACCCTTTGATTTTTAGTGGGGCGAATGGAGAATGATTTAAACTTTTAGTTGTTTTTTTAATTCTATAAAACTTTTTTTTTACTTTTTTTATTTTAATAGTTTCTCTAGGGGTAAGGATTAGCCGTCTGATCGCTTGTTCATTTCTGCTGATCAGAGCGGCAGAGCTCTGATCAGCTGAAATGCTGCTGTCCTTTTAAAGCCAGCCGGCTGTAACAGGATGTGAGTCATGATAGCGACAGGAGTCATCACATAACCCTGTGCTACCATGGCAACCATCGGCTTCCTATGATAGCGTTACGGGGCCTCCTATGGCGGTGTAGAAAGGCAATTGGAATAGTCATGGGCCCTCGTGTGGATTTCCACAGACCTGCGTGTTTTTGGGGTTAATAAAGGAGTGAAATAGGGTATTGTTTTTATCTTATTTTGTGTTTGTGTTTATTTCTTTTCACTTCCAGATTAGTGATGGGGGTAGGGTTTTCATAGACCCTGCCATTACTAATCTAGAGCTTAGTGGCAGCTGTGAGCTGTTATTAATAGAGATGAGCGAACCGGTCCCGGTTCGGCTCGAGGCGGTTCGCCGAACGGGGGGTCTGGCTCGAGTTCGGCTCGTCGAACGTTCGACGAACCGAACTCGAGCCCATAGGAAACAATGGCAGGCAATCACAAACACAGTAAAACACCTAGAAAACACCCTGAAAGGTGTCCAAAAGGTGACAAACAACTCACAACATAACACAAACACATGGGAAAGTGACAAGGACATATACTCATGTGAAAACAAAACAGCTGGACAAGGAAAAAGAGGGAGACACACAGATATATGAGTATATGCAAAGAAACATCGATTCCATTATTGTGCAACTTGAGCCCTGCTCATTTTAGGCTTCCAATCTGGATAAATTGCCTGAGCTCGCCACGTACGCCTTGAGGATCTTGTCGTGTCCTGCAGCCAGCGTTCTCTCGGAACCTGTCTTCAGTGCTGCTGGGGGTCTGCTGGCAGATAAGCACACGTGTCTGTCCACTGACAATGTGGACCTGGCTCTCAGAGGACTTTTCTTCCCCTGGGTCAGCCAGGGGAGGCGAAAGGCACGCGTATTTTTGAGAGTGCTTCATGCAAAGCATCTTTTTCTTTGTCAAAAGGGGGGCTCAACCGATGCCAGTCAAGTGGGGTGTGTGTGGCCCAGTTAGTGGCAACGAGGGAGACTGTGGTTGGAGTCCCCTCGCTGTGTCTCTAAAAGAACCAAGATGAACAAGTCATGGCTCTCAGAGGACTTTTCTTCCCCTGGGTCAGCCAGGGGACGGGAAAGGCACGCGTATTTTTGAGAGTGCTTCATGCAAAGCATCTTTTTCTTTTTCAAAAGGGGGCTCAACCGATGCCAGTCAAGTGGGGTGTGTGTGGCCCAGTTAGTGGCAACGAGGGAGACTGTGGTTGGAGTCCCCTCGCTGTGTCTCTAAAAGAACCAAGATGAACAAGTCATGGCTCTCAGAGGACTTTTCTTCCCCTGGGTCAGCCAGGGGACGGGAAAGGCACGCGTATTTTTGAGAGTGCTTCATGCAAAGCATCTTTTTCTTTTTCAAAAGGGGGCTCAACCGATGCCAGTCAAGTGGGGTGTGTGTGGCCCAGTTAGTGGCAACGAGGGAGACTGTGGTTGGAGTCCCCTCGCTGTGTCTCTAAAAGAACCAAGATGAACAAGTCATGGCTCTCAGAGGACTTTTCTTCCCCTGGGTCAGCCAGGGGACGGGAAAGGCACGCGTATTTTTGAGAGTGCTTCATGCAAAGCATCTTTTTCTTTGTCAAAAGGGGGGGTCAACCGATGCCAGTCAAGTGGGGTGTGTGTGGCCCAGTTAGTGGCAACGAGGGAGACTGTGGTTGGAGTCCCCTCGCTGTGTCTCTAAAAGAACCAAGATGAACAAGTCATGGCTCTCAGAGGACTTTTCTTCCCCTGGGTCAGCCAGGGGACGGGAAAGGCACGCGTATTTTTGAGAGTGCTTCATGCAAAGCATCTTTTTCTTTGTCAAAAGGGGGGGTCAACCGATGCCAGTCAAGTGGGGTGTGTGTGGCCCAGTTAGTGGCAACGAGGGAGACTGTGGTTGGAGTCCCCTCGCTGTGTCTCTAAAAGAACCAAGATGAACAAGTCATGGCTCTCAGAGGACTTTTCTTCCCCTGGGTCAGCCAGGGGACGGGAAAGGCACGCGTATTTTTGAGAGTGCTTCATGCAAAGCATCTTTTTCTTTTTCAAAAGGGGGCTCAACCGATGCCAGTCAAGTGGGGTGTGTGTGGCCCAGTTAGTGGCAACGAGGGAGACTGTGGTTGGAGTCCCCTCGCTGTGTCTCTAAAAGAACCAAGATGAACAAGTCAAGGCTCTCAGAGGACTTTTCTTCCCCTGGGTCAGCCAGGGGACGGGAAAGGCACGCGTATTTTTGAGAGTGCTTCATGCAAAGCATCTTTTTCTTTTTCAAAAGGGGGCTCAACCGATGCCAGTCAAGTGGGGTGTGTGTGGCCCAGTTAGTGGCAACGAGGGAGACTGTGGTTGGAGTCCCCTCGCTGTGTCTCTAAAAGAACCAAGATGAACAAGTCATGGCTCTCAGAGGACTTTTCTTCCCCTGGGTCAGCCAGGGGACGGGAAAGGCACGCGTATTTTTGAGAGTGCTTCATGCAAAGCATCTTTTTCTTTTTCAAAAGGGGGCTCAACCGATGCCAGTCAAGTGGGGTGTGTGTGGCCCAGTTAGTGGCAACGAGGGAGACTGTGGTTGGAGTCCCCTCGCTGTGTCTCTAAAAGAACCAAGATGAACAAGTCATGGCTCTCAGAGGACTTTTCTTCCCCTGGGTCAGCCAGGGGACGGGAAAGGCACGCGTATTTTTGAGAGTGCTTCATGCAAAGCATCTTTTTCTTTTTCAAAAGGGGGCTCAACCGATGCCAGTCAAGTGGGGTGTGTGTGGCCCAGTTAGTGGCAACGAGGGAGACTGTGGTTGGAGTCCCCTCGCTGTGTCTCTAAAAGAACCAAGATGAACAAGTCATGGCTCTCAGAGGACTTTTCTTCCCCTGGGTCAGCCAGGGGACGGGAAAGGCACGCGTATTTTTGAGAGTGCTTCATGCAAAGCATCTTTTTCTTTGTCAAAAGGGGGGGTCAACCGATGCCAGTCAAGTGGGGTGTGTGTGGCCCAGTTAGTGGCAACGAGGGAGACTGTGGTTGGAGTCCCCTCGCTGTGTCTCTAAAAGAACCAAGATGAACAAGTCATGGCTCTCAGAGGACTTTTCTTCCCCTGGGTCAGCCAGGGGACGGGAAAGGCACGCGTATTTTTGAGAGTGCTTCATGCAAAGCATCTTTTTCTTTTTCAAAAGGGGGCTCAACCGATGCCAGTCAAGTGGGGTGTGTGTGGCCCAGTTAGTGGCAACGAGGGAGACTGTGGTTGGAGTCCCCTCGCTGTGTCTCTAAAAGAACCAAGATGAACAAGTCATGGCTCTCAGAGGACTTTTCTTCCCCTGGGTCAGCCAGGGGACGGGAAAGGCACGCGTATTTTTGAGAGTGCTTCATGCAAAGCATCTTTTTCTTTTTCAAAAGGGGGCTCAACCGATGCCAGTCAAGTGGGGTGTGTGTGGCCCAGTTAGTGGCAACGAGGGAGACTGTGGTTGGAGTCCCCTCGCTGTGTTTTACATGCTTTTAGAAGGGCATGAAATGGCTTGGAGGTTGACTTTCATCATATGCAAACTGTTGGCTACCAAAATGCTGCCTTTCCAACAACTGTGGTTATAGGCAATGAGGAACATACTGATGAAGATGAGACGCAGATACCCGATTGGGATGACAACTTAAATATTCGGTCAGGGCAAGAAGAAACTCGGTCTGAGGGGTAGGGGAGTGCAAACACAACAATTGATGATTAAGTTCTAGATCACACCTACTGTCAACCCACAGTCAGACACTCGAGGAGGTCAACAGAGGCGGTGGAGGAGGATGCAACCGACGTCGAAGTAACCTGGCGCCTTCCTGGACACAGTCGGAGCACTGGTAGCACGTCTACAACTGCATCCTCAGCCACCACTCTGCCTCTGAGCATTATTCGGGGTGGATCAACAGGTCGCATGGCCTCTAAGCCTTGCCTAGCCAGGTCCTTTTTTGACATAGAAAAAGATCGCCCAAATTATGTGATCTGTAAAATTTGTCATGGTTCTCTTAGTAGAGGTCAAAACCTCAGCAGTTTGACAACTTCTTCCATGAATCGTCACATGAATAAATATCATATGGCCCGATGGGAAGCTCACCGTGCTGCAATGCGGCCTAGCGGAGCGAACCATCCACCGCCTGCCCCTTCCAGTGCATCCGCGCGCTCGTCATCTTCTAGGACTGTGGGGACAGCTGTCACACCTGTTTTTCCACCCACAACTTCCACCACTGTAACCGCAACAGGCAGTTTGCTTGGTAGGTCGTCAGTTGGTTTGGAAGGGGAAACAAGTGAGTGTGTACAGCTCTCTCAGACATCGATAGCACCAACTTTGGATGAAGGCAACATCATGTCTCCGCCTGCACTTTCCTCACAAAGCTGCATTTTTCCAGGGACACCCGACTCAACACCGTCTACACACAGCAGCCAGATCTCTGTCCCTCAGATGTGGTCAAATAAAAGGCCACTTCCTGCGACCCATGACAAAGCGAAGAGGTTGACTCTATCCCTCTGTAAGCTGTTGACTACAGAAATGCTGCCTTTCCGCCTAGTGGACACACAGGATTTTAGAGACCTTATGTCTGTCGCTGTGCCCCAGTACCAGATGCCTAGTCGCCACTACTTCTCTAAGAAAGGTGTGCCCGCGCTACACCAGCATGTCGCACACAACATCACCGCTTCCTTGAGAAACTCTGTGTGTGAACGGGTGCATTTCACCACCGATACTTGGACCAGTAAGCATGGACAGGGACGTTACATGTCGCTGACTGGCCACTGGGTAACTATGGTGATAGATGGTGAAGGGTCTGCTGCACAAGTCTTGCCGTCCCCACGACTTGTGTGTCAATCCTCTGTCTGTCCAAGTTCCGCCACTGCTTCTGCATCCTCCACCTCATCTGGGTCCTCCACCTCCGCCCCAAGCCTGCCTGGTCAGGCCACCAGCGTTCTCACTGCGCAGAAGGAATCACGCACCCCTCATTACTATGCTGGTAGCAGAGCGCAACGGCATCAGGCGGTCTTTAGCTTGACATGTCTTTGAAATAGGAGTCACACAGCGACTGAGTTGTGGGCAGCTCTGGAGACTGATTTTGATAAATGGTTGTCTCCACTCAACCTGCAGCCTGGTAAGGCCGTGTGCGACAATGCTGCAAACCTGGGTGCGGCCCTTCGCCTGGGCAAGGTGACACACGTGCCTTGTATGGCTCACGTGTTTAACCTTGTTGTCCAGCAATTTTTAACACACTATCCCGGCCTAGATGGCCTTCTGACCAGGGCACGGAAACTGTCTGCAGTGCTCACTTCCGCCGTTCAACCGCCGCACCTGAGCGACTTGCATCGCTCCAGAAGTCTTTCGGCCTGCCGGTTCATCGCCTGAAATGCGATGTGGCGACACGCTGGAATTCAACTCTCCACATGTTACAGCGACTGTGGCAGCACCGGCGAGCCCTGGTGCAATACGTCATGATGTATAGCCTGGGCCAACGAGATGCAGAAGTGGGGCAGATCACCCTGATGGAGTGATCTCAGATCAAGGACCTATGCACCCTTCTGCACAGTTTCGACATGGCGACGAATATGTTTAGCGCTGACAATGCCATTATCAGCATGACGATTACAGTCATTTACATGCTGGAGCACACGCTAAACACTATTCGTAGTCAGGGGGTGGGACAACAGGAAGGGGAGGAACTACAGGAGGATTCATATGCGCAAGACACAACAACATCACCAAGGTCCAGACGTTCATCATCACCAACGCGGCAGGCATGGGACCATGGGGGACAGGGATCAACAAGGGCGCATGGTAGCAGGTGAGATGTTGAGGAAGGTGCAGGAGGACATGAAGATATGGAGGACGAACTGTCCATGGACATGGAAGACTCAGCAGATGAGGGGGACCTTGGTCAAATTTAAGTTGAAAGAGGTTGGGGGGAGATGACAGAGGAAGAAAGAACGGTTAGCACCTCTATGCCACAAACACAGCGTGGACTTGGTGCGCATGGCTGCGCAAGACACATGAGTGCCTTCTTGTTGCACTACCTCCAACATGACCCTCGTATTGTCAAAATTAGAAGTGATGATGACTACTGGCTTGCCACACTATTAGATCCCCGGGACAAGTCCAAATTTTGTGACATAATTCCACCCATAGAAAGGGACGCACGTATGCAGGAGTATCAGCAGAAGCTGTTACTCGATCTTAGCTCGGCTTTTCCACCAAACAACCGTGCAGGTGAAGGGAGTGATTCTCCCAGTTGTAACTTGACAAACATGGGACGGCCTCGTCATCTTCAACAGTCTACCCGTACCAGTAGGACCGTATCTGGTGCTGGTAACAGCAATTTTATGGAATCTTTTCATAATTTTTTTAGACCCTCCTTTGCAAGGCCACCAGAGACAACAAGTCTGACACATAGTCAACGGATGGAGAGGATGATACAGGAGTATCTCCAAATGAACATCGATGCAATGACTTTGCAAATGGAGCCTTGCTCCTTTTGTGCTTCAAATCTAGAAAAATGTCAAGAGCTCTCCAGTTACGCCTCGAAGATTTTGTCGTGTCCAGCTGCCAGCGTTGTCTCTGAACGTGTCTTCAGTGCTGCTGGGTGTGTGCTGACAGATAAGCGCACGCGTCTGTCCAGTGACAATGTGGACAGACTGACGTTCATCAAAATGAACAAGTCATGGATCCAGAAGGAATTTACTACCCCTGTGTCATCCTGGGGAGAGTAAATGCTTGTGGATTTGGAATGTGCTTGATGCAAATCAAAACATCCTGTTTGCAACTAGGGCACAAGTGCTGCCACTGATAAGGTGTCTGTGTGGGGCCCAATTTTTGGAAAAAAAGGGAGACTCCGCTTGGAGTAACCCTTGCTTGCTGTGTTTTTTAAAAATGATACAAGATGAACAGATCTGAAGGCAAGATGAAGCCAACATCATGTCTCCGCCTGCACTTTTCTCACAAACCTGCATTTTTCCAGGGACACCCTACTCAACACCGTCTACAGACAGCAGCCAGATCTCTGTCCCTCAGATGTGGTCAAATAAAAGGCCACTTACTGCGAGCCATGACAAAGCTAAGTGGTTGACTCTATCCCTCTGTAAGCTGTTGGCTACCGAAATGCTGCCTTTACGCGTAGTGGACACACAGGATTTTACAGACCTTATGTCTGTCGCTGTGCCCCAGTACCAGATGCCCAATCACCACTGCTTCTCCAAGAAAAGCATGCCCGCGCTACACCGGCATGTCGCACACAACATCACCACTTCCTTGAGAAAATCTGTGTGCGACAGGGTGCATTTCAACACAGATACTTGGACCAGTAAGCATAGACAGGGTCATTACATGTCACTGACTGGGCACTGGCAAACTATGGTGAGAGATGGAGAAGGGTCTGCTGTACAAGTCTTGCCGTCCCCACGAGTTGTTTCAATCCTTGTTCTGTATGTAGAAGTTAATACACTGCTTCTGCCTCTTCAACCTCGTGTGGGTCCTCTACCTTTGCGCAAACCCTGTGTGGTCAGGCCACCCTTCCTTGCAACTGCGCACAAGGACTACCACACACCTCCTTACTATGCTGGCAGCAGAGCTCAATGCCATCAGGCGGTCAAAGTTTTACTTTGAAATGTATGGGAAATGTGAGTCACACCGCTATTACAGAGAATAGTAGTCAGGCAGGGTCAAAACATTAATTGAGGAACAGGAACAGAATGGGACGGCCAGGACTTAATCAGAAAACAAGCAGAGGTGAAATGCGTATCGGCCAACAAGGTACATAAACAGCAAGCAGGAAAAGTAGTCAGGTAACAAGCACACAAAATCATAAAACTGAACTGGGGGTAAAATTAACCAGAGGTTCATAGCTATGTCTGGCAGTGGTCTGCAGACAGGATGGGCATAAAAAAGGGTGTGGTGTCTTCCCATTGGTTGTAGCTGAATGATGGTATTTCATCTGTGAGATACCCACCAGCTACATTCAGCCAGAGATTCTGCATCTGTCAAGGTAATGCAGCCCAGTGGGTGAGCATAACCTGCGTCCACCTGCGCCGCTGGCATCGACTACTCTCCCATCATCAGCACTATTCATGAAAGGAACACGTTGTCACCTGGCGACCGGAGTACAAATTGACGGAGCGGACTCCGTTGGTGACTTAACAGCCGTGTGCGGCAATGATGCAAACCTGGCTGCGGGCCATCCTCAGGGCAATGTGACACACGTGCCTTTTATGGCTCACGTGTTGATCCGAATTCTCCAGCAATTTTTAAAACACCATCACGGCCTACATGGCCTTGTGCAGCGGGCACGCTCGCTATGTGCTCACTTCCATCGTGCGCACACAGCAGCTCAACAACTTTCATCACTCCGGAAGTCTTAGGGTCTGGCAGTTAAACGCCGGAAATGCGATGTTCCGACACGCAGGAATTGGAATCTGCACATGTTGCAGCGTGTGTGGCAGCACCGCAGAGCCCTGCTGAAATACGGTAAGACATATAGCCTGGGATAAGTTGATCCAGAGGTGGTGCAGATCACGCTGCTGGAGTGGTGTCAGATCAAGGACCTATGCACCCTGCTACACAGTTTTGAAATGTCGACGAAGATGTTTAGCACTGGCAATGTCATTCTCAGCGTGACAATTCTGGTCATCTACATGATGGAGCACACTGTAATTATTATTCGGAGTCAGGTGTTGGGACAAGAGGAAGGGGAGGAAGTACAGGAGGAGTCATATGCGGAAGGGATAACAAGATCTACGAGGTCCAGATGGTCAGCGGCACCTATGCGGCAGTCATGGTGAGGGAGAGGGATTAACAAGGGCGCATAGTATCAGCAAAAAGTGTTGATGAAAGTGCAGGAGCCCATGAAGAAATGGAGGACGAACTGGCGATGGGCATGGAAGACTCAGCAGATGAGTGAGAGCTTGCTCACATTTCGGTTGTGCGAGGTTGTGGGTAGAGGGCAGAGGAAGGATGCACGATTCTCACCTCTCTGCCACCAACACACCAAGGACTTGGTCCTCCTGGATGCACAAGACACATGAGCGCCTTCTTGCTGCACTACCTACATGACCCTCGGATTGTATGAATTTGAAGTAATCCTGAATACTGGGTTGCCACACTGTTAGATCCCCGGTACAAGACAAAATTTGGCGAACTAATTCCTGCCATAGAAATAGACGCACGTATACAGGAGTATCTGCAGAATGTGGTACGCAATCTTAGATCTACTTTTCCACTAAACACCAGTGCTGCACAGAGTGAATCTCAACACTTTGTCATGGATAGGAGGAAATGGTCTTTTACTTGTCCACATCGGAGGGACCGAGGGATGGCTGCTGTGCTGAGATGGCGTTGAGTACGGTGTCCCTGCACAGTTGCACTTTTGGTCATATCCCAAAATGAGTTGAAAAAGGACAGATGCTGTTGGAAAGGGGAACAGGTGTGTTGGAAAGGGGAAAAAAATTTTGGTCCGTGGATTTGGTGGTTAAACAACTGTAACATTTGCTGAAGAAACAACATCTGTTACAGTGGGACTGGCAGATTTGGATAAAGTGGTATATAATCTGTGACCGCTATATAACAAAAATTAATAAGAAAAGAAAGAGAAAGGTATATATCACCTTCAGCAGTCAGTGTCCACCGTGCTCCCAGTTGGAAAAGGAGAGGTTGGCAACTTGAAGGTTTGGTGGAGGATACAGAGCTGTGTGGCTATGAAACTAATAGTAGCCTGAACCGAGTTAGACGCCATTCGGATCTGGAGACTGTGAGCCCTGTTAGCGTCACAGGGTCCACATGCCCACCCAGCCCAGGAACTCCCTGTTAACAACACAGGGGCCATTGAGTACGCTGACCGTGTGCGTAGGGGCCACACCTGTGGACAGCAGGCGCATCAGCAGCAGCAGGCCTGTTAATGCCACTGGGCTGCACAAGCAGGACTGTTAGGACAGGAGCTGGTCTTAACCGTTCTGCGTTACCAACTGTGGTGGTGGCCTGCATCCACCACCCTATCCCTGCCTACCTCTGGCCTAAAGCCGCAATGGGTTCAACACATGGAGGTGTGCTCTTTCGGAGCATAATAGAAGACTGCGCACCTCCTTGTTGGCTCCAGCCCCTTTTATAACCTGGGTCCGCCCCAAACCAGGGTGAACCACAATGCACCTCCTGGAGACAAAAGCAGAGTGACACGTCATGAGTGGCATAACTAGCGTCCTATTTGGAAACGCAACTTCAATGATGACCTCATGGCTGCCATGACCCAAACACCTCACCAGTCATCGTCTGACCATCAATAATGCGGTGACAAGTCATAGGTGTGGGCCTCTGCAAGCCATTTGGGAGGACACCTGATGCCCTGTGGTCTATATGGGACCCCCACATCAGGGCCAGGGCCAAAGAGTTCATTACCGGACCTAGTCTCTGATGCAGGAAGTGCCTGAGCATGCTCAGTAGCATGAAATACAGTCTCTGAAAAAAGACTATCAGCTTTAGCATGGTGTCTAGGCACAAAACAGGACTTAGACCCGGCACAGAATGCAAGCACCTGTGCAAAGAGGCTTTTCACACTTAGTGTGGGAGCATGCGCTGTATCCCGAAATGAAGACTTAGCGTCAGGAATGGCACAGTCAGGCTGAGCATACTCACTAGGCGAAACACTGTAATTATGCTGCAGCTGGGGTACATCGGCACACGCATGCGCACTAGCTGCCTCTCCACACTTAGACGTGGAGGGGAAATTTGTCTTGGAGATGCTGTCTATGAACAGAAGGAAAAGCTAAAGGAAGCCTGACTTTCTATCCCTCCGAATTATGAAATGCAGCAATGAATTCCATGAGTTTGCTATAACATTAGCGTAGCTAAATGTGCATGAGGGTGTGATGTAGAGGTGCTAGAAATAGCTTGTCACCAGTGGGGCACTAATGGAATACAACAGCCAGTTCTATGATGCCACAAAATGGCAGTATTTTGTGCTATCATTATAGCTTATTAAAAACAGAGCACGAGGTTGTCATGCAGAGGTGCTGCACATAGATTTGCAGTAGTGTGAATAGACAAAAGTACAATAGCCACGTTTAGGATACAACTAGGTACAGTGAGTGTTTGCTAGTATAATGGCTGAGTTTAAAAAAGTTTGAGTGTGCAATGCAGGCAGACGTGCTGCAAATAACGTTCCAATACTGTGAATTGACAAAAGTACAATAGCCACGTTTAGGATACAACTAGGTACACTGAGTGTTTGCTAGTATAATGGCTGAGTTTAAAAAAGTTAGAGTGTGCAATGCAGGCAGACGTGCTGCAAATAACGTTCCAATACTGTGAATTGACAAAAGTACAATAGCCACGTTTAGGATACAACTAGGTACACTGAGTGTTTGCTACTATAAATGGCTGAGTTTAAAAAAGTTTGAGTGTGCAATGCAGGCAGACGTGCTGCAAATAACGTTCCAATACTGTGAATTGACAAAAGTACAATAGCCACGTTTAGGATACAACTAGGTACACTGAGTGTTTGCTAGTATAATGGCTGAGTTTAAAAAAGTTATAGTGTGCAATGCAGGCAGACGTGCTGCAAATATCGTTCCAATACTGTGAATAGACAAAAGTACAATAGCCACGTTTAGGATACAACTAGGTACACTGAGTGTTTGCTAGTATAATGGCTTAGTAACAATGAGTTGTAGTGTGCAATGCAGGCAGACGTGCTCTGCAAATGTCTTTGCACTAGTGGGACTATAGCAAAGTCCAATAGCCACGTTTAGGATGCCACTAGGTACACTGAGTGTTTGCTAGTAAAATTGCTTAGTTTA
Organism: Anomaloglossus baeobatrachus; assembly: GCF_048569485.1. Taxonomy (NCBI): domain Eukaryota; kingdom Metazoa; phylum Chordata; class Amphibia; order Anura; family Aromobatidae; genus Anomaloglossus; species Anomaloglossus baeobatrachus. The sequence continues at coordinate 77,829 of NW_027441882.1, forward strand.
AAAAAGTTGGAGTGTGCAATGCAGGCAGATGTGCTCTGCTAATATCTTTGCACTAGTGGGACTATAGCAAAGTCCAATAGCCACGTATAGGATGCCACTAGGTACACTGAGTGTTTGCTAGTATAATGGCTTAGTTAAAATGAGTTTGAGTGTGCAATGCAGGCAGACGCGCTATGCAAATGTCTTTGCACTAGTGGGACTATAGCAAAGTCCAATAGCCACGTATAGGATGCCACTAGGTACACTGAGTGTTTGCTAGTATAATGGCTTGGTTTTAATGAGTTGGAGTGTGCAATGCAGGCAGACGCGCTCTGCAAATGTCTTTGCACTAGTGGGACTATAGCAAAGTCCAATAGCCACGTATAGGATGCCACTAGGTACACTGAGTGTTTGCTAGTATAATGGCTTGGTTAGAATGAGTTGTAGTGTGCAATGCAGGCAGATGTGCTCTGCTAATGTCTTTGCACTAGTGGGACTATAGCAAAGTCCAATAGCCACGTATAGGATGCCACTAGGTACACTGAGTGTTTGCTAGTATAATGGCTGAGTTTAAAAAAGTTAGAGTGTGCAATGCAGGCAGACGTGCTGCAAATATCGTTCCAATACTGTGAATAGACAAAAGTACAATAGCCACGTTTAGGATACAACTAGGTACACTGAGTGTTTGCTACTATAAATGGCTGAGTTTAAAAAAGTTTGAGTGTGCAATGCAGGCAGACGTGCTGCAAATAACGTTCCAATACTGTGAATTGACAAAAGTACAATAGCCACGTTTAGGATACAACTAGGTACACTGAGTGTTTGCTACTATAAATGGCTGAGTTTAAAAAAGTTAGAGTGTGCAATGCAGGCAGACGTGCTGCAAATATCGTTCCAATACTGTGAATAGACAAAAGTACAATAGCCACGTTTAGGATACAACTAGGTACACTGAGTGTTTGCTAGTATAATGGCTTAGTAACAATGAGTTGTAGTGTGCAATGCAGGCAGACGTGCTCTGCAAATGTCTTTGCACTAGTGGGACTATAGCAAAGTCCAATAGCCACGTTTAGGATGCCACTAGGTACACTGAGTGTTTGCTAGTAAAATTGCTTAGTTTAAAAAAGTTGGAGTGTGCAATGCAGGCAGATGTGCTCTGCTAATATCTTTGCACTAGTGGGACTATAGCAAAGTCCAATAGCCACGTATAGGATGCCACTAGGTACACTGAGTGTTTGCTAGTATAATGGCTTAGTTAAAATGAGTTTGAGTGTGCAATGCAGGCAGACGCGCTATGCAAATGTCTTTGCACTAGTGGGACTATAGCAAAGTCCAATAGCCACGTATAGGATGCCACTAGGTACACTGAGTGTTTGCTAGTATAATGGCTTGGTTTTAATGAGTTGGAGTGTGCAATGCAGGCAGACGCGCTCTGCAAATGTCTTTGCACTAGTGGGACTATAGCAAAGTCCAATAGCCACGTATAGGATGCCACTAGGTACACTGAGTGTTTGCTAGTATAATGGCTTGGTTAGAATGAGTTGTAGTGTGCAATGCAGGCAGATGTGCTCTGCTAATGTCTTTGCACTAGTGGGACTATAGCAAAGTCCAATAGCCACGTATAGGATGCCACTAGGTACACTGAGTGTTTGCTAGTATAATGGCTGAGTTTAAAAAAGTTAGAGTGTGCAATGCAGGCAGACGTGCTGCAAATATCGTTCCAATACTGTGAATAGACAAAAGTACAATAGCCACGTTTAGGATACAACTAGGTACACTGAGTGTTTGCTACTATAAATGGCTGAGTTTAAAAAAGTTTGAGTGTGCAATGCAGGCAGACGTGCTGCAAATAACGTTCCAATACTGTGAATTGACAAAAGTACAATAGCCACGTTTAGGATACAACTAGGTACACTGAGTGTTTGCTACTATAAATGGCTGAGTTTAAAAAAGTTAGAGTGTGCAATGCAGGCAGACGTGCTGCAAATATCGTTCCAATACTGTGAATAGACAAAAGTACAATAGCCACGTTTAGGATACAACTAGGTACACTGAGTGTTTGCTAGTATAATGGCTTAGTAACAATGAGTTGTAGTGTGCAATGCAGGCAGACGTGCTCTGCAAATGTCTTTGCACTAGTGGGACTATAGCAAAGTCCAATAGCCACGTTTAGGATGCCACTAGGTACACTGAGTGTTTGCTAGTAAAATTGCTTAGTTTAAAAAAGTTGGAGTGTGCAATGCAGGCAGATGTGCTCTGCTAATATCTTTGCACTAGTGGGACTATAGCAAAGTCCAATAGCCACGTATAGGATGCCACTAGGTACACTGAGTGTTTGCTAGTATAATGGCTTAGTTAAAATGAGTTTGAGTGTGCAATGCAGGCAGACGCGCTATGCAAATGTCTTTGCACTAGTGGGACTATAGCAAAGTCCAATAGCCACGTATAGGATGCCACTAGGTACACTGAGTGTTTGCTAGTATAATGGCTTGGTTTTAATGAGTTGGAGTGTGCAATGCAGGCAGACGCGCTCTGCAAATGTCTTTGCACTAGTGGGACTATAGCAAAGTCCAATAGCCACGTATAGGATGCCACTAGGTACACTGAGTGTTTGCTAGTATAATGGCTTGGTTAGAATGAGTTGTAGTGTGCAATGCAGGCAGATGTGCTCTGCTAATGTCTTTGCACTAGTGGGACTATAGCAAAGTCCAATAGCCACGTATAGGATGCCACTAGGTACACTGAGTGTTTGCTAGTATAATGGCTTAGTTAAAATGAGTTTGAGTGTGCAATGCAGGCAGACGCGCTATGCAAATGTCTTTGCACTAGTGGGACTATAGCAAAGTCCAATAGCCACGTATAGGATGCCACTAGGTACACTGAGTGTTTGCTAGTATAATGGCTTGGTTAGAATGAGTTGTAGTGTGCAATGCAGGCAGATGTGCTCTGCTAATGTCTTTGCACTAGTGGGACTATAGCAAAGTCCAATAGCCACGTATAGGATGCCACTAGGTACACTGAGTGTTTGCTAGTATAATGGCTTAGTTAAAATGAGTTTGAGTGTGCAATGCCGGCAGACGCGCTATGCAAATGTCTTTGCACTAGTGGGACTATAGCAAAGTCCAATAGCCACGTATAGGATGCCACTAGGTACACTGAGTGTTTGCTAGTATAATGGCTTGGTTTTAATGAGTTGGAGTGTGCAATGCAGGCAGACGCGCTCTGCAAATGTCTTTGCACTAGTGGGACTATAGCAAAGTCCAATAGCCACGTATAGGATGCCACTAGGTACACTGAGTGTTTGCTAGTATAATGGCTTGGTTAGAATGAGTTGTAGTGTGCAATGCAGGCAGACGCGCTCTGCAAATGTCTTTGCACTAGTGGGACTATAGCAAAGTCCAATAGCCACGTATAGGATGCCACTAGGTACACTGAGTGTTTGCTAGTATAATGGCTTGGTTAGAATGAGTTGTAGTGTGCAATGCAGGCAGACGCGCTCTGCAAATGTCTTTGCACTAGTGGGACTATAGCAAAGTCCAATAGCCACGTATAGGATGCCACTAGGTACACTGAGTGTTTGCTAGTATAATGGCTTAGTTATCAGTTGGAGTGTGCAGAGGACAAGAGGGTACAGTGGCAGGATTGTGGTGCTCTGGGTAGAGGAATGGAAGCCTGCCTTTCTATTCCCTCCTAATGGTGAAATGCAGGTAGGAAATCCCTGACCTGGGCTACACAGACGCTGTTGCTGTTTGCAGGACCTGTCACCTATGGCTCTCTGACCCTGCCGGTTGGAGCCCTTAAAAGGACTGCTATAAAGTGCTCTCCCTAAGCTGTCTAACGCTGTGTATGCAGCGCATACAGCTGTATCGGCTATAGGACTCAGGAAGACGGAGCTGCGACAGTGATGTCTGACACCAAAGACGCAGAAGGCAGATAATGGCGTCCGTGAAGAAAATGTCCGGTTTTATAATGCAGGGACATGTGACATGCAGATCCTATCACACATGCCGTTGCTTCTCTGGCTCAAAGTCCACTTAGCTGTGTGTGTGTCTGTGATTGGCTGACATGCTGGCCCGCCCCACAAGACGCGCGCGCTTAGGGAAGGAAGACAAGAAAAAAAAAAAAAAAAAATGGCGATCGCCATTATAGAAACAGCAGTGATCTGAAGGCGCTGTTCACGCACACTATACACTGAAATGTGATAATAGTTTGATTCACAGAGTGACTTACACTATTACAGCAGAAACCAAGCTATGATTTAGCTGTTTTTTGGCTGCTAGAACCGTTCTCGAACGTTTCTAGAACTACCGAGCTTTTGCAAAAAGCTCGAGTTCTAGTTCGATCTAGAACATGCCCCAAAATCACTCGAGCCGCGAACTGGAGAACCACGAACCACGAACCGCGCTCAACTCTAGTTATTAATCCCTTATTAGCCTGATTGCCACCGCACCAGTGCAATCGGGAAGAGCCGGGTAAAGTGCCAGGATTGTCAAATATAATGGATGTGACAATCCTGGGTGGCTGTGGGCTGCTATTGTTATAACGCGCCTGCTTTAATCTTATTTTATTTAATTTCCCTTTATTTATTTTTTATTTCCAAAGGTTCCGGATCATTATCCGGAGTTCCCTGAGAACTCCAGGCCCGGGTCCGGTACTCGGGTATTTTTAAAATCGCTCGGATCCTAAATTTTACAGTCCGGGTCTGTCCATCACTAATCAATAGACAAACAAAAAAGTACATGGTGTTTATGTAGTTGTGTAAACAGAAATATGATATTCAAAATTAAAAATGACATGCCATAAGGCAAGCAAAATCAAGAAATGCAAAAAACTAAATTATTGAGTAAATGTAGTAAATATTAGTTGTATCCAAACTGTAATTAAATTGTTGTACAATGTTTTTCTCCACTTTTCTTAGATAATAATCTTTTTTCTTATTTTCTCATAGGCACTTCATTCAGGGAAAATACCCAATCAAAGTCAACATCTAAGTCAATGAGCGGGTCGAGTGAAGTACCTCAAAATTTGCAGACCACCACAGGTATGGCTTTAGCATATACAGATCTCTAAATTATGGATAAAAAAACTATTAAAAATAATTTTAACACAAACAGTCCCATTCTCACACCACATAAAAATACCCAATTAAAGAAAGCAGCCAAAGCTCTCATTGAGCCCAATAGGAGTCCTTGTGTCCAATCTATAAATAAAGTGACTCAAGTTGCGCAAGGGCCTTAAATAGGTTACCACCTCTAACCTCTGATCTATGGCCTTTATAATTAATTTGCTTTACAATTGGAAATTTTTTGGTAGGGATTTTAGGTGTTCCATCTCATGCAGAGTCTTTGTTTTCTCAATGTCCCTGATGCGCTCACGGACTCCCACCTTTAACCCCCTAACCCCTGGACGATTTTTCCGTTTTTGTTTTTTGCTCCCCTTTTTCCGAGAGTCGTAACTTTTTTATTTTTCCCGTCAATCTTGCCATAAGAGGGCTTGTTATTTGCGGGACGTATTGGTCTTTTAAGTGAAACCATGAGTTTTAACATATATGGTACTGGAAAACCGCAAAAAATGTCCACGTGCGGAAAAATTCCAAAAAAGTGTGATTGGACAATGGTTTATGGGGTGCTTTATTCACCGTGTTCACTTTATGGTAAAACTGATGGGTGGGTGTGATACTTCAGGTTGGTATGAGTTCGTTAATACCAAACATGTTTAGGTTTACTTTTATATAAGGGGTTAAAGAAAGATTTGTCCAAAAAATTGGAGCACTTTCAGCGCCATTTTCTGCAACTTATAGTGTTCTCATTTTTCGGGATGTGGGGCTCACTGATAGCTTATTTGTTTGCATTTTTAGCCGAACCATTTTTGCGCAGACGCTACGTTTTGACTCCCTGGTATTGCATTTTGCTCAAAATTTGCGAAGACCAAAAAACTTAACTTTGCCGGTTGTAATTTTTTTTTACGGCTACGCCGTCTACCGATCATATTAGTTCATTTTATATTTTGATAGACTGGGCATTTCTGAACTCTGTGATACCAAATGAGTTGGTATGAGGCGGGGCTCGGCGGCTCTGCTCTGTGTGGGGCTGCTCAGCTCTGTGCGTCTCGGCTCTGTGCGGCAGGCAATGAGGCACGGGCCATTCTGAATATGGCGGTGAGCGCTTTAAATAATGGCGCCTAAAGTCGGCGCATGCGCAGATGGAGCTCTCGGCTTAATCTTTCATCTGCGCATGTGTGGCACCACTGAGGCTTCAGTCGCCACAGAGGTACTGCACCTCATCCAGAGGTGTGGTATTCCATCTTGAGTATGAAGGAGGTCATCCACTGGTTCACACAAAAGCACAACACCCTGATTCAGCAACACCTCATCAGAAATGGCAAGGGAGTGCTGTACCTGAAGCCAGGCTGAAAGGGTGGAGTCTTAGGAGTGGGAAAACAGTAGTAAAGTGGGAACAGGAATGTGAGTGTGGAGAGGGAAGGAGAAGTAGAGGAGTGAAGAGACCTTTGGTCTGGAGCTGGTTCACCTCGACCCAGGGCCAGACAGAAGGGGTCCCAGGGACCACGGGAAGTGCACCAGCCACCTGTGGCCATGTTCCACATACAGCAACCAAGTGGAGGAACTTGGCCGCATATCGGGGACTGGTCCCTAGGCTACAGGAGAAGAACCTACGTACTCCGCTAGTAAAACCAACGGCTGAGGTGACTGCAAGCACATAGGCCACATCCATACACGAGTTCACTGGAAGGTGACTTTACAGGGCCAAGGGATAGAGCTTCACACCGCCCAAAAGGGCTCGCGGGCACTGGCACAGGGCTCTGTGTACGAAGGCGCAAAAGCAGGAGGGAGAAGCAAGCACAGGAAGGCGACCAGGAAAGGGACAAATAAAGAATTGCTCCGGACTCGACCTCCGAACTACCCGAGATCGGCTGGAGCCCTTCACAGTGATACCCAGCACTCTAAAGGCGATCACTGGCTAGTAGTGTTACCTTGGAACCTGCTACAGTGAGTAAACATCTTGAGACTGCATTCCTGTGTCGCTCCGTTATTCACCTGCGCCTCCGGCTCTGCAAACCACCACCATCATAGACTACTACCACCACCATTCGCCCCAGGGCCCAGCTCTACCTGTGGACAGCTATACCAATAAAGCTACATCACCAACTGACCCCGGGGTCCCATCCGCAGCGTCGGCTATCTCTGGCCGAATACCACAGGTGCCATCACGAACTACCATCCCCATCATTCATCATCATCTCTTTCATCTTTATTAAATGACACCGCCGGGGTCATGGAACCGGGCCTTGCCACCGTGGCGTCCCAGCAGCAGAAACGTGGCCTGGTAACAGTGCCCCACGGCCCCGGTTTGTGCGTCACATGCGACGACTCCGGCCACCATTATTTGAGGCCCTCACCGCCATCTTCATAATGGCCAGTGCCTTATCCTCCACACAGAGCAGCGCCCGCAGTGGGTCCCCTCTGTACCACTCACAGCATCAAAGGACTCCAGTATCACCCCTGTCACCTGTGATCCCTGCTCCTCTGCCGCTCTCCTCCTTGGTAAGACACCATCGAATTATAAAACGGACACCATATGGGGTTTTTTCCCTCCAAATTTGGGATGCATCTTATAATCTGGTGCGTCTTATAAAACGAAAAATACGGTATACAGCAAAGTCTTGCATTGGAACTGTTTTTCATTTGGAACTGGAGGTACACTTTAAGATATTTTGGTTGCGATTCATCTAGAATGGCGTTCACACTGGTCTAATTAGGGGGCATGAAGAGTCAGATGCTCCTAATTCATGAAAAGGTTAAACTGGTGTGATCAGAGACAACTGTAAGGCAAGGTTCACACTGTGTTTGTGCTCACTGACGGCATACCCTCCAGAGGTATGTGCCTGATTTTGGCCACAGTCAGGATGGATGTCAATGAAAAATATGTGGAGAGTGGATGTTTAAAAACCGCGCCAAGGACCACTCATGAAGGAGATGAATTTAACGTGACTTTATTCCATGTTCAGGTCTACGCGTTTCAGGAGCGTCCGCTCCCTTCCTCAGGACAATACAGGCACAAGCACATCAAAATCAGCGATCAAAGAATGAACCGAAAATTTTATACCTTCCGGTGTGACGTCATGAAGACGCCCACCTGACCCAGAAAAGAAAAAAATCGGCAGGAATTACATACATCCACTGAAAATACCAGCAACGTGACTTCAATGTAAAAGCCGCTTATCCGTATCAACATATCTGTTTAAAATGTATAATAAAAACATCGGAAAAATAAAAATAAAAATGAAACACACAAAAAAAAGGGGAATATATAATACAGAGTATTTGTGACAGTGAAAAAAATTTTTATATATATATGCTAGTGTGTAGAGAATAGACCCAGCACTCAATCAGAATAGAACCCGCAGAGAAACGGAATCAATGAGTTAAAGAATGTGACAGAGAATTAGACCATTGAACCATACCAAACGAGTAGCGGTGTATATAAACCCGCTCCCACAACCCACAACTTAAGAAAATAGTGTTATGTACATGAAATGCAGAAGCAAAAAACTGTACTACTAGGAACAAAGGAGGTCATGAAAAGTTCAGACCGTGGGAAAAAAACTATATGCGCATGCGGAAAAAAGGTAAGAAGCAAGATAGAGTGGTGGGGTCAGGAAAGTTCAAAGCGTGAGAAAACCACAACTGCGCATGCGAGAAAAGGAAAAAGTAATATTAACCCGTGATAAATTACACGGGAATTATTACAGAATAGGAAAAAAAGGGGAAATAAAGAAAAAAACTTTTTATATAAAAAACAAAAATATAAAATGTGAAGGAATTGATATCAGATATATACTATTAATATCTAATAAATGATATGTTCATTAAAATCACACAATATAAATAAAAATTATATCACACAAAAATAACCCAAAAAATTGATACAATATTAAAATATTAAATATGAGAGGTAGGACCTGAAGATGAACAATAAAAATACAAACATACAATAATTAGGAACCAACAATTAAAAAGCACGTAAATCAATTTTCAAAATGCCATAACATATACCCTAACAAAAAAACAATTATAAAATTTATAATTACTACTACGTGTATGGATATCCATATATATGAATATGGCACTGTAAATATGTGGATATCCATACACGTAGTAGTAATTATAAATTTTATAATTGTTTTTTTGTTAGGGTATATGTTATGGCATTTTGAAAATTGATTTACGTGCTTTTTAATTGTTGGTTCCTAATTATTGTATGTTTGTATTTTTATTGTTCATCTTCAGGTCCTACCTCTCATATTTAATATTTTAATATTGTATCAATTTTTTGGGTTATTTTTGTGTGATATAATTTTTATTTATATTGTGTGATTTTAATGAACATATCATTTATTAGATATTAATAGTATATATCTGATATCAATTCCTTCACATTTTATATTTTTGTTTTTTATATAAAAAGTTTTTTTCTTTATTTCCCCTTTTTTTCCTATTCTGTAATAATTCCCGTGTAATTTATCACGGGTTAATATTACTTTTTCCTTTTCTCGCATGCGCAGTTGTGGTTTTCTCACGCTTTGAACTTTCCTGACCCCACCACTCTATCTTGCTTCTTACCTTTTTTCCGCATGCGCATATAGTTTTTTTCCCACGGTCTGAACTTTTCATGACCTCCTTTGTTCCTAGTAGTACAGTTTTTTGCTTCTGCATTTCATGTACATAACACTATTTTCTTAAGTTGTGGGTTGTGGGAGCGGGTTTATATACACCGCTACTCGTTTGGTATGGTTCAATGGTCTAATTCTCTGTCACATTCTTTAACTCATTGATTCCGTTTCTCTGCGGGTTCTATTCTGATTGAGTGCTGGGTCTATTCTCTACACACTAGCATATATATATAAAAAATTTTTTCACTGTCACAAATACTCTGTATTATATATTCCCCTTTTTTTTGTGTGTTTCATTTTTATTTTTATTTTTCCGATGTTTTTATTATACATTTTAAACAGATATGTTGATACGGATAAGCGGCTTTTACATTGAAGTCACGTTGCTGGTATTTTCAGTGGATGTATGTAATTCCTGCCGATTTTTTTCTTTTCTGGGTCAGGTGGGCGTCTTCATGACGTCACACCGGAAGGTATAAAATTTTCGGTTCATTCTTTGATCGCTGATTTTGATGTGCTTGTGCCTGTATTGTCCTGAGGAAGGGAGCGGACGCTCCTGAAACGCGTAGACCTGAACATGGAATAAAGTCACGTTAAATTCATCTCCTTCATGAGTGGTCCTTGGCGCGGTTTTTAAACATCCACTCTCCACATATTTTTCACCGATTACAGGGATGACTGCTGCCTTTGACCTATTTCAGATGCCTGCAGAGTGGTTGTGACTTTCACAACCACACTTGGTGAGTAACCTCTTGTTATCACACCCCAATTGTTTGTCGGGTAAGACCCTATTGCGCTCCTTTTCCACAGTGTTTGCAGGATGGATGTCAAGGCATTCGTCTGCTGTAACGGCTCACTATCAATATGATCGCATATTGACTCTACACCCACCTTTTTTTTTTTAACAAAACATGACTTGCAGAATATGGCGACAGAAGCCAAATTGTTTTTGTAAAAATTTTTTGAGCAGTAAATTAAAAAATAAATATATAAATTTGACATCCCATAATCATGACTCTTAGAAAAAGTTAAAAGATCGCTACCAGATAACCAAAAAGTGACCAGTGCTATTACAAACAAGTAAAAAATTAAAGTGACATTACTGGCGTTTTTTTTTTCACCATTTCCACTTATTTGGTAAAATAAATGGTGTCATGCAAAAATAGCAAGCCCTCTTGCTTCTAATACTAAAAAAGTTATGGCTCCCAGTAGGAGAGGAAAAAAAATGACAGTATTCTGGGAAAAAGTTCTATGTCTGCGTCATTACAACCTCATGCTCAGGGATTGTTACGCCACAAATGTCCTGTCCATAGTCAAAGCAATCTGATGTACACCGTACACAAGTATTGGTGCTCAACTCTAAATCATTAAATTCAGGTCTTTTATATGGTCCCACTGCCACAGGTATATAAATTCCAGCCTCTAAACATGCAATCTGTTCTGCAAATATTTGTGAAACAATAACAAATTCTAAAGAGCTTACTGGTCACTGATCATGGTGCTGTAATATGTTGTCACAAGTCATTTCATGAATGGCAAAACTGACCTGGTTTGGTGTTGAATAACTTGACTGGCCCTCAAAGAGTCCTAACCTCAACCCCATCAAACGCCTTTTGGCCTGAACTAGAGATTGCAAACCAGGTCCTCTCGTCCATCATCAGTGGCTGACCTGATAAATCAACAAAGTCTGCATAAAAATACCTCAGAATTCGTTAGAAAGCCTTCCAAAAGAGTGTAAGCTGCAATATCAGCAAAGCGAAATGACCATGGATTTAGAATGAAATGTCATAAAAGCTCCTTCCAATGTAATGTGTAGACATCACGATACTTTCTTCATCGTTCCTTATGGGAGACCCAGACCATGGGTGTATAGCTTCTGCCTCCGGAGGACACACAAAGTACTACACTCAAACGTGTAGCTCCTCCCTCCGGGCTATATACACCCCCTGGATGACAATCTAACCAGTTCAATGCTTTGTGTTTCAGGAGGTCACACACACACATGCATTCTCTGATTTTTAATTTTTAAGATTTTTGATTTCAAAGATATGGAAGAAAAGCGGGTCCAGTCTGGACTCCCGGCATGTCCCTTCTCACCCCACTGTGTCGGCGGTGCTGTTAAGGTTGACTTTACAAGGCTGGAGCCTTCACATGCCGCGCTCCTTCACCATCCTCTGAGGCTCTGGCTTGAAGTGGGAGCCATCACGGTCCTCTCTGCTTTGCAGGAGACCGGTCTCCATCCGCAGCCCTGTCAGGATTCTGCCGGACGGAGCGCTTAACCCCCCCCAGGGACATGGCCCTGCGTCTCAAAAGCTAAGTATTGAGACGTTTCTCAGGGGTCCCGGGTACATTTATTATGGGGAGAGTGTGTCTTTTGACTTTGCTGTAAATTCCGGCCGGTTCTCTGGGTTTTTCCTGAGAACCGCGCCGAGGGTGCCTGCTCGTCGGCCGCATGTAAAAATCTAGGCCCCGGCTTCAGTTGCGGCCTAGTTTCGGTTTCAGCTTCCCCTGCATGTCATTCATGCAGGGGAACAGTGTGGCTCCGCCCACCGGCCGTTCAGCAGAGGGGAGGACACTCCTCTCTGAGGAGATGTTTCCCTCCCCTGTATCTCTCCTTGGCCCTCCGGTTTCCCGCTCTTGGGCTAATCCCCGCCCCCCCTCCTCACTCCAGCTCCATTTTATCAGCGTTCTCACACTGATCGGCGCTGGCTGCTGCAGCTGCTGCATCCTGGAAAGCGCTTCACTGGGGGTCCGAGCTGTGGAATCCGGAGGGCACACACGGTCTGGTAAGCCACAACCTCTGGTTGTGGGCTTTATTATACACTCTCAGGGGGTCATTCTACAGGAGTGTATTCTTTACTGCAGAGCCTCCACCTCAGCAGCATGTCTGTCACTAGGAGCAAGTCTGCTAAGCTGTACGCTATATGACTGCATGTAAGCTCATTCTGCAAGAACCGAGCACTTATCCACACTGTGATGCCTGCTCTAACATGGTGGTGCCTCAGCCTGGAGCCTCTTCAGGGGTCCCTCCGGCTGCTCCGGCCCCGGTGGCTGAACCCCCGGCTTGGGTAGCATCTTTTTCCAGAGCTATCTCCCAGTCTTTTGCCGACTCCATGGTACAGCTGTCCCGGACTCTGCTGACCATGAATCAGCCCCCTTCTCAGGGCGCCTCTGCTGCTCCGAGCTCTGCAGAGCTCTCAGAGCATGTTTTAGGACCCCGTCCTCCTAAACGGAGACGCAGGAACCCTTCTCCTTCCTCGTCCCACGGCTCTGATTCACGAGCTGAATTGCAGGGCGAGGAGGATACTTTTACTGTGGGCTCAGACGCTACCTCTATGTACCCCATTGACTTATCTGAGGGTGATGCGGATGTTAGTGACTTGATTGCATCCATTAACTCCGTACTGAACCTCAGTCCCCCAGTGTCAGAGGAACAAGCCTCTCTGGTAGAAATACACCAGTTTACCTCTCCTAAGAGAGCTAGGAGTACGTTTTTTAACCACTCCAGTTTTCAGGCCACTGTTACCAAGCCCAGGGCCTGTCCTGACAAACGCTTCCCAAAGCGTAGTTCTGATGACCGTTTTCCCTTTCCACCAGAGGTGGTTAAGGAGTGGGCTCAGTCCCCAAAGGTAGACCCTCCGGTGTCTAGAATCTCAGCCCGGACAGTCGTATCTGTGGCCGATGGCACCTCTCTTAAGGATCCCACTGACCGCCAGGTTGACCTTCTGGCCAAATCTGTATATGAGGCGGCAGGAGCCTCGTTCTCCCCGTCTTTTGCAGCAGTGTGGGCTCTTAAGGCAGTCTCTGCCTCTCTGGCGGAGATACATTCCCTCGCCAGGGACTCTATACCCGAGATGGTTGCCTTAACTTCCCAGGCTTCGGCTTTTTCGTCCTACGCCATGTCTGCCATTCTGGAGGCTTCTCACCGCACGGCGGTGGCTTCCGCTAATTCTCTCGCGATCCGCAGGATTTTGTGGCTTCGAGAGTGGAAAGCAGACGCTTCTTCTAAGAAGTACCTTGCTGGGCTCCCCTTTGCTGGGTCCCGGCTGTTCGGTGAACAACTGGATGAAATTATTAAGGAAGCTACTGGCGGGAAGAGTACTTCCTTGCCACAAACTAAAACCAGGAAACCTGTCCAGGGCAGGAACCAGTCGAGGTTTCGTTCCTTTCGTTCCTCTAACTGGTCGTCCTCTAAGCCCTCAGCCTCGTCCACTAACTCAGCCAAGGATCGTAAACCCAACTGGCGCGCGAAGCCGCGTCCTCAGAAGAACGGAGGAGCCGCTGCCACTAAGGCAGCCTCCTCTTGACTATCTGGCTGCGCCAGCAACGTCCTTGGTCGGTGGCAGGCTCTCCCTCTTTGGCGACGTGTGGTTTCAGCACGTCTCCGATCAGTGGGTGCGGGATATCATCTCCCACGGCTACAGGATAGAATTTTCTTCCAGCCCGCCAAACAGATTTTTTCTGTCCATTCCCCCCTGCTCCAAAGCCGCCGCCTTCTCACAGGCCGTGGCATCCTTGCAGGCCAACGGTGTAATTGTTCCGGTTCCCGCCCGGGAACGGTTCAGAGGTTTCTACTCAAACCTCTTCCTAGTCCCCAAGAAGGACGGTTCCTTCCGGCCCATCCTGGATCTCAAGCTTCTCAACAAGCATGTTCAGGTGCGGCGCTTTCGCATGGAATCTCTGAGATCAGTCATTGCCTCAATGACCCAAGGAGATTTTCTAGCATCCATCGACATCAGAGATGCCTATCTGCATGTGCCTATTGCGGTTTCACACCAACGTTGGCTACGCTTTGCAGTCGGAGAGGAACATTTCCAATTCGTGGCTCTCCCCTTCGGGTTAGCCACGGCCCCTCGTGTTTTCACCAAGGTCATGGCAGCAGTGGTTGCGGTCCTGCATCTCCAGGGGTTGGCAGTAATCCCCTACCTGGACGACCTTCTAGTCAAGGCCTCATGCAGTGCAGACTGCCAGCGGAGCGTCTCGCTCACTCTCGACACGCTTGTTCAATTCGGGTGGCTTGTCAATCTGCCCAAGTCCACTTTGACCCCGACCCAGGAACTTACGTACCTAGGGATGCAATTCGAGACTCTGCCGGCACTTGTGAAGCTGCCCTTAGTCAAACAGCAGTCCCTTCATCTGGCGGTGCGCTCTCTGTTGAAGCCCCGCCGTCATTCCATCAGGCACCTCATGCAGGTGCTGGGTCAGATGGTGGCGTCAATGGAAGCGGTTCCCTTTGCCCAGTTCCATCTGCGTCCCCTGCAGCTGGACATTCTCCGCTGTTGGGACAAGCGGACCTCTTCCTTGCACAGGCTAGTGGCTCTGTCGCCGCAGACCAGGAGCTCTCTTCAGTGGTGGCTTCGGCCCCTCTCTCTGTCACAGGGACGCTCCTTCCTGACTCCGTCCTGGGTGATCCTCACCACGGATGCCAGCCTCTCCGGCTGGGGAGCAGTATTTCTCCACCACCGAGCACAGGGCACTTGGACTCCGTCCGAATCAGCCCTCTCGATCAATGTGCTGGAAATCAGGGCTGTTCTTCTAGCTCTCGTAGCCTTTCACCACCTGTTGGCGGGCAAGCACATTCGAGTCCAGTCGGACAACGCGACAGCGGTTGCCTACATCAATCACCAGGGCGGGACTCGCAGCCGCCTGGCGATGTTGGAGGTTCAACGAATCCTTCAGTGGACGGAGGACTCCAAGTCCACCATATCCGCAGTCCACATCCCAGGCGTAGAAAACTGGGAGGCCGATTATCTCAGCCGTCAAACCGTGGACAGCGGCGAGTGGGCCCTGCATCCGGCAGTGTTCAGGTCAATCTGCCGCAAGTGGGGCACTCCGGAAGTGGATCTAATGGCATCCCGGCACAACAACAAGGTTCCGGTTTACGTGGCTCGCTCCCACGATCCTCAGGCCTTCGCAGCGGACGCGCTGGTTCAAGATTGGTCCCAGTTCCGTCTGGCCTATGTGTTTCCTCCTCTAGCGCTCTTGCCCAGGGTTCTGCGCAAGATCAGAATGGAGGGCCGTCGGGTCATAATCATTGCTCCAGACTGGCCCAGGCGAGCTTGGTACCCAGACCTGCTCCGTCTGTCCGTAGAAATGCCGTGGCATCTCCCGGACCGCCCAGACCTTCTCTCTCAAGGTCCGTTTTTCCGCCAGAATTCTGCGGCTCTCAGATTGACGGCGTGGCTCTTGAGTCCTGGATCCTGACGGCTTCAGGCATTCCTTCTGAGGTCATCTCCACTATGACTCAGGCTCGGAAGTCTTCCTCGGCCAAGATTTACCACAGGACTTGGAAGATTTTCCTGTCCTGGTGTCGCTTTTCCGGCCATGCTCCTTGGCCGTTCTCCTTGCCGACCATCCTGTCCTTTCTACAGTCCGGTCTGCAGCTAGGACTGTCCCTCAATTCCCTCAAGGGACAGGTGTCGGCTCTGTCGGTATTATTCCAGCGGCGTATCGCCCGACTGGCTCAGGTGCGCACCTTCATGCAGGGCGCATCTCACCTCATTCCTCCTTACCGGCGGCCTTTGGATCCCTGGGATCTTAATCTGGTCCTCACGGCCTTACAGAAACCCCCCTTTGAGCCTCTTAGGGAGGTTCCTTTGTTTAGACTTTCACAGAAAGTGGTTTTTCTAGTAGCCATAACTTCTCTCAGGAGAGTCTCTGATTTGGCTGCGCTCTCTTCGGAGTCACCTTTTTTAGTGTTTCACCAAGACAAGGTGGTTCTCCGTCCGACTCCGGATTTTCTCCCTAAGGTGGTGTCTTCTTTCCACCTTAACCAGGACATTTAGTTGCCTTCCCTTTGTCCGGCCCCTGTGCATCGCTTTGAGAAGGCGTTGCATACCTTGGATTTGGTGCGGGCGCTCCGAATCTATGTGTCACGCACCGCCGCTTTTAGGTGGTGCACCTCACTTTTTGTGCTAACCACGGGTCAGCGCAAGGGTCTCTCGGCTTCTAAACCGACCCTAGCTCATTGGATTAGGTCGGCCATCTCCGATGCCTACCAGTGTTCTCAGGTGCCCCCACCGCCAGGGATTAAGGCGCACTCGACCAGAGCTGTCGGTGCCTCCTGGGCTTTCAGGCACCAGGCTACGGCTCAGCAGGTTTGTCAGGCTGCCACTTGGTCTAGTCTGCACACCTTTTCGAAGCACTACCAAGTGCATGCTCATGCTTCGGCAGATGCGAGTTTGGGCAGACGCATCCTTCAGGCGGCTGTCGCCCATTTGTGAAGTTAGGTTTTGCCTACTTCTCAGTTTGGTTTATTTCCCACCCATGGACTGCTTTGAGACGTCCCATGGTCTGGGTCTCCCATAAGGAACGATGAAGAAAAAGAGAATTTTGTTTACTTACCGTAAATTCTTTTTCTTATAGTTCCGACATGGGAGACCCAGCACCCTCCCTGTTGCCTGTTGGCAGTTCTTGTTCCGTGTGTTTCACCGGCTGTTGTTGTAGACAGAGGTTCCGGTTTTTCCGAGTTTTACTCTATCTCTACTTATGGGTGGATGTCCTCCTTCAGCTTTTGCACTGAACTGGTTAGATTGTCATCCAGGGGGTGTATATAGCCCGGAGGGAGGAGCTACACGTTTGAGTGTAGTACTTTGTGTGTCCTCCGGAGGCAGAAGCTATACACCCATGGTCTGGGTCTCCCATGTCGGAACTATAAGAAAAAGAATTTACGGTAAGTAAACAAAATTCTCTTTTTCTTTGTCGCTCTATTGGGAGACCCAGACAATTGGGTGTATAGCTACTGCCTCCGGAGGCCACACAAAGTATTACACTTAAAAGTGTAAGGCCCCTCCCCTACTGCCTATACACCCCCCGTGGGATCACGGGCTCCTCAGTTTTCATGCTTTGTGCGAAGGAGGCTAACATCCACGCATAGCTCCACTGTTTAGTCAGCAGCAGCTGCTGACTTTGTCGGATGGAAGAAAAGAGGGCCCATACTAGGGCCCCCAGCATGCTCCCTTCTCACCCCACTTTTGTTGGCGGTGTTTGTTAAGGTTGAGGTACCCATTGCGGGTACGGAGGCTGGAGCCGACATGCTGCTTTCCTTCCCCATCCCCTTAGGGCTCTGGGTGAAGTGGGATCCTATCGGTCTCCAAGTACAGGAGACCGTGCTCCGTCCACAACCCCTGGGAATCTGCTGGACATGGAGCTGAGTATCGTCAGGGACAGGGCCCTGCTACATTAAGGTACTCTGGGTCCCCGTACAGATCGCGCACACACACCAGCATTGCTGGGTGTGTTAGTGCGCCGGGGACAGCAGCGCGGCGCGCTGGTGCTTTACTCACTGCAGCTTTGCTGAGTGAGTTTCTGTATTAGGAACTGCCGCGCCGGCCGCGGCTGGCGGTTTTTTACACTGCGGCGCGGCTGGGACGTGTGGTGCGCCGGGGACTTCCGCGCTGGCCGTGCTTATACGACGGCCGCGCTTATAAATCGAGTCCCCGGCTTTTGCGGCCTAGTTCCGTTTCGTTCCCGCCCCCAGGCCTGCCAGTCAGGGGAAGGGCGGGACGCTGGTCAGAACGTCAGCGCCGAGGGCTGGAGTCTGCTTAGCATACTCCAACCCCCCTCACTAGGCACAGTGGGACGCTAGTTTCCCGCACTTTGTCTGGGGCACGCCCACGGCCCGCCCCTCTTCACAGGACGCCGGCAGCCATTCCTGTTTGCAGTCTGAGTGGAGAAGGGACACGAGCTCTGGGAGACCCAGGCACGGGATTCTGGCGGTCACACACCCGCTTTTCAGCGGGCGGTAAGCAGCCCTCGAGGGCTCACCCCACTAGTGCCGCAGTGTTCATTTGTACTTTATGCTTGTATGATACATTGCATTGTACGGTCGCTATTCTTGGCTATATACCCTCCTAGATTGCTAGACAACAGCATGTCGTCCGCAAAAAGCAAAGGGGCCAAGACACAGGCTTTCTATGCTACTTGTACCGCATGTAAGGCTGTTCTACCGGCAGGTGCCACTGACCCCCATTGTGTGCAATGTTCGGCCCCTGTAGCACTTGCTCTGCCGGGGCCTCTGCTAGAGGTGGCCCAAGGAGAACCACCTGTGAACACTGTCCAGGTGACAGGGACGGAGTTTGCAGTTTTTGCTGATAGACTGTCGGTGACTATGTCTAAAATCCTTGAGACTTTGCAGTCCAGACCGGTAACTCAGACCATGGGCACTGTTGATTCAATGCTCCCTGGTTCCCCTCTTTTGGAACACATCCGTGCTCCGGGGGGGTCCCATGCATCCCGGGGTGATGGCTCTGACACGGACGACAGTCCCAGACAGCCTAAGCGAGCTCGCTATGAGCGACCCTCGACTTCATCACACTGGTCAGGGTCCCAGCAGGAAGGCTCTCTGTTTGATGAGACAGAGGTTGCTGATCAGGATTCTGATCCTGAGACCGCTCTCAATCTGGATACACCTGATGGGGACGCAATGGTGAACGATCTCATAGCGTCCATCAATAAAATGTTGGATATTTCTCCCACAGCTCCTCCAGTGGAGGAGTCAGCTTCACAGCAGGAGAAATTCCATTTCAGGTATCCTAAGCGTAAATTGAGTACTTTTCTGGACCACTCTGACTTTAGAGAGTCAGTCCAGAAACACCACGCTTATCCAGATAAGCGTTTCTCCAAACGTCTTAAGGATACACGTTATCCCTTTCCCCCTGACGTGGTCAAAGGCTGGACCCAGTGTCCAAAGGTGGATCCCCCAATCTCCAGGCTTGCGGCTAGATCCATAGTTGCAGTGGAAGATGGGGCTTCACTTAAAGACGCCACTGACAGACAGATGGGGCTCTGGTTGAAATCCATCTATGAAGCTATCGGCGCGTCGTTTGCTCCAGCATTCGCAGCCGTATGGGCACTCCAAGCTATTTCAGCTGGTTTGGCGCAGATTGACACTGTCACACGTACATCTGTTCCGCAAGTAGCGTCCTTAACCTCTCAAATGTCTGCATTTGCGTCTTACGCTATTAATGCTGTCCTGGACTCTACAAGCCGTACGGCAGTGGCGTCCGCCAACTCCGTGGTTTTACGCAGAGCATTGTGGTTAAGGGAATGGAAGGCAGATTCTGCTTCCAAGAAGTGCTTAACCAGTTTGCCATTTTCTGGTGACAGACTGTTTGGTGAGAGATTGGATGAAATCATTAAACAGTCCAAGGGTAAGGATTCATCCTTACCTCAGCCCAGACCAAATAAACCCCAACAGAGGAAGGGACAGTCGAGGTTTCGGTCCTTTCGAGGCTCGGGCAGGTCCCAATTCTCCTCGTCCAAAAGGACTCAAAAGGATGAGAGGAGCTCAGATTCTTGGCGGGCCCAGTCACGCCCAAAGAAAGCAGCCGGAGGAACCGCTACCAAAGCGGCTTCCTCATGACTTTCGGCCTCCTCTCTCCGCATCCTCGGTCGGTGGCAGGCTCTCCCGCTTTGGCGACATTTGGCTGCCACATGTCAAGGACCGTTGGGTGAGAGACATTCTGTCTCACGGGTACAGGATAGAGTTCAGTTCTCGTCCTCCAACTCGATTCTTCAGAACTTCTCCGCCTCCCGGCTGAGCCAATGCTCTTCTGCAGGCGGTGTGCTCTTTAAAGGCAGAAGGAGTGGTGATCCCTGTTCCTCTTCAGGAGCAAGGTCACGGTTTTTACTCCAATTTGTTTGTGGTGCCAAAAAAGGACGGGTCTTTCCGTCCTGTTCTGGACCTAAAACTGCTCAACAAGCATGTGAAAACCAGGCGGTTCCGGATGGAATCCCTCCGCTCCGTCATCGCCTCAATGTCTCAAGGAGATTTCCTAGCATCAATAGACATCAAGGATGCTTATCTCCACGTGCCGATTGCTCCAGAACACCAGCGTTTTCTACGCTTCGTTATAGGAGACGAACACCTTCAGTTCGTAGCCCTGCCTTTCGGTCTGGCGACAGCCCCAAGGGTCTTCACCAAGGTCATGGCAGCAGTAGTAGCAGTCCTGCACTCTCAGGGTCACTCTGTGATCCCTTACTTGGACGATCTACTTGTCAAGGCACCCTCTCAAGAGGCATGCCAACACAGCCTGAACGTTGCGCTGGAGACTCTCCAGAGTTTCGGGTGGATCATCAACTTTTCAAAGTCAAATCTGACCCCAACCCAATCGATAACATACCTTGGCATGGAGTTTCATACTCTATCAGCGATAGTGATGCTTCCGCTGGACAAACAGCGTTCACTACAGACAGGGGTGCAATCTCTCCTTCAGGGCCAGTCGCATCCCTTGAGACGCCTCATGCACTTCTTGGGGAAGATGGTAGCAGCAATGGAGGCAGTCCCTTTCACGCAGTTTCATCTGCGTCCATTACAATGGGACATTCTCCGCCAATGGGACGGGAAGTCGAAGTCCCTAGACAGGAACGTCTCCCTTTCTCAGGCGGCCAAGGATTCTCTTCAGTGGTGGCTTCTTCCCACCTCATTGTCAATAGGAAAGTCTTTCCTACCCCCATCCTGGGCGGTGGTCACAACGGACGCGAGTCTATCAGGGTGGGGAGCAGTTTTTCTCCACCACAGGGCTCAAGGTACGTGGACTCAGCAAGAGTCCACCCTTCAGATCAATGTTCTGGAAATCAGAGCAGTGTATCTTGCCCTACAAGCCTTCCAGCAGTGGCTAGAAGGCAAGCAGATCCGAATTCAGTCGGACAACTCCACAGCGGTGGCATACATCAACCACCAAGGAGGGACACGCAGTCGGCAAGCCTTCCAGGAAGTCCGGCGGATTCTGACGTGGGTGGAAGACACGGCATCCACCATATCCGCAGTTCACATCCCGGGCGTAGAAAACTGGGAAGCAGACTTCCTCAGTCGCCAGGGTATGGACGCAGGGGAATGGTCTCTTCACCCGGACGTGTTTCAGGAAATTTGTCGCCGCTGGGGGAGGCCGGACGTCGACCTAATGGCGTCCCGGCACAACAACAAGGTCCCGGCCTTCATGGCACGGTCTCACGATCTCAGAGCTCTGGCGGCGGACGCCTTAGTTCAAGATTGGTCGCAGTTCCGGCTGCCTTATGTGTTCCCACCTCTGGCGCTGTTGCCCAGAGTGCTACGCAAGATCAGGTCCGACTGCCGCCGCGCCATCCTCGTCGCTCCAGACTGGCCAAGGAGGTCGTGGTACCCGGATCTGTGGCATCTCACGGTAGGACAACCGTGGGCAATACCAGACCGGCCAGACTTGCTGTCTCAAGGGCCGTTTTTCCATCAGAATTCTGCGGCCCTGAGCCTGACTGTGTGGCCATTGAGTCCTGGATCCTAGCGTCTTCAGGATTATCTCAAGAGGTCATTGCCACCATGAGACAGGCTAGGAAACTATCCTCTGCCAAGATCTACCACAGGACGTGGAAGATATTCTTAACTTGGTGCTCTGCTCAGGAAGTTTCCCCCTGGCCATTTGCTTTGCCTACGTTTCTTTCCTTCCTGCAATCCGGGTTGGAAAAAGGTCTGTCGCTCGGCTCCCTTAAGGGACAAGTCTCTGCGCTATCTGTATTTTTTCAGAAGCGCCTAGCACGACTTCCTCAGGTACGCACGTTCCTGCAAGGGGTTTGTCATATCGTCCCTCCTTACAAGCCCTGGGATCTGGGATCTGAACAGGGTTCTAATTGCTCTCCAGAAGCCGCCTTTCGAGCCTTTGAGGGATGTTTCCCTGTCTCGCCTTTCACAGAAAGTGGCCTTTCTAGTAGCGGTCACGTCTCTTCGGAGAGTGTCCGAGCTAGCAGCGCTGTCATGCAAATCTCCCTTCCTGGTGTTTCACCAGGACAAGGTGGTTCTGCGCCCGATTCCGGAGTTTCTCCCTAAGGTGGTATCCCCCTTTCATCTCAATCAGGATATCTCCTTACCTTCTTTGTGTCCTCGTCCAGTTCATCAATGTGAAAAGGATTTGCATTTGTTGGATCTGGTGAGAGCACTCAGAATCTACATTTCTCGTACGGCGCCCCTGCGCCGCTCGGATGCACTCTTTGTCCTTGTCGCCGGCCAGCGTAAAGGGTCGCAGGCTTCCAAATCCACCCTGGCTCGGTGGATCAAGGAACCAATTCTTGAAGGCTACCGTTCTGCGGGGCTTCCGGTTCCCTCAGGGCTGAAGGCCCATTCTACCAGAGCCGTGGGTGCGTCCTGGGCATTACGGCACCAGGCTACGGCTCAGCAAGTGTGCCAGGCGGCTACCTGGTCGAGTCTGCACACTTTTACCAAGCATTATCAGGTGCATACCTATGCTTCGGCGGACGCCAGCCTAGGTAGACAAGTCCTTCAGGCGGCGATTGCTCACCTGTAGAAAAGGGCCGTTTTTATGGCCCTATCACGAGGTATTATTTTACCCACCCAGGGATTGCTTTTGGACATCCCAATTGTCTGGGTCTCCCAATAGAGCGACAAAGAAGAAGGGAATTTTGTTTACTTACCGTAAATTCCTTTTCTTCTAGCTCTAATTGGGAGACCCAGCACCCGCCCCTGTTTTTTTGTATACACATGTTGTTCATGTTGAATGGTTTCAGTTCTCCGATATTCCTTCGGATTGAATTTGCTTAAACCAGTTTATTGGCTTTCCTCCTTCTTGCTTTTGCACTAAAACTGAGGAGCCCGTGATCCCACGGGGGGTGTATAGGCAGTAGGGGAGGGGCCTTACACTTTTAAGTGTAATACTTTGTGTGGCCTCCGGAGGCAGTAGCTATACACCCAATTGTCTGGGTCTCCCAATTAGAGCTAGAAGAAAAGGAATTTACGGTAAGTAAACAAAATTCCCTTCTTTGTCAATATAGTGTGTAATAGGTTCTGCTTCTTCCAATGGTGAGAATTGGAGTTTGCTCCTTTGCTGATGTGTAACTATGTGCGTGAGATTTCTAATCAATCGGTTTTGGTATAAATTTCAGCAAACCCCAAAAAGAAGACGGTCAAAATGAGAAATCGGGAGACAGTCCATCCCTGTCAGAAGCCAAGGTAAGCACTAAATATAGCTGTCATTTCGGTAGCTTTATTATTATAAGGCTCTGTCTGTGGTGTAACCCTTACCTCTGGAGTTATGGTATTTGTTACTGCAAAAGCTACAGATACCTGAACTCAGACGGGTTCTTGGGTAATCTGAAAATACCAAGTTTTTACCCAATCTTCAACTCTTTCAGAAATAGAAAGTAAAGGAGGATCTGTGCCGCCCCCATGCCAGAAGCCAAGCTGCTCGGATCAGGATCCGCGGTGGCTCGAGGGGTCTCCGGACCCGGGGTCGTGCGGCCACTCAAATGAAGGGGGTATTTACATGGGATTGTGTTAGAGTTCGTGACGCCACCCGTGGTATGTAGTAATTTGGAGTACCACCACTGCAGTTGGGAGTACCCGGGGGTGATGGAATGGGGCAGCCAGGTGTTAGAACCCTCCATGGGTAGGGGGATGCCCCGGGACTCGGTAATGGCGAGGGGGGAGTGTCGTTGGGTGCGAAGGGGGTCACTTGCGTACTCAGTCCATTAAGCTGACACCAACAACTGGATAAACCAAAGTTCTGGATACCGTTGCCGCTGAGGGGAGCTAGTTCGGGTCCCGTCCCCAATGGTGCTGCCTGGCGATCCGTGACCTGCCTCCTGGCACTAAGTTTACTTCTCTGTTGGTCCCGGTAGTATGGAACTTGCCAGCTCCCGCTCCCCACTGTGGCTAAGTGTGGGAGCTTGCTCTCAGGGTTCACGCTTGGGATTTTCTGTTTTAGTGGAAAGTGCTATCCCACTCGTTGCGCTAGTACCCCGATTTTGGAGCGGGTGGAGAGCGGATCTTGAAGGCTCCATTCTCGTCGGGTAAATTGCCAAGTTGCCTGAAGCTACTCCCTGACCTAGGGTCCATGTACCCCGTCTTGTCCTGGTCCCAGCCCGGTGATGGTGCAAGGCCGCCGGCTATCCTCCTCGACAGTTCCGTGCCCCTTGCCATGATCCCCTAGCCCAGACCACCGTCTGCTACCTAGATAGTTTCCTAGGAGCCCGGCTCCTGACCTCCTCTCTCCTTCACTTCCAACACACCTCTCTCCACTCCTGACACTCCTGTCCTCCTCTAACCAACCCCCCAAGTGGGCGACCCTATTCCACTCCGGCAGTCCACTGGTGTGTCTGGTGGTTGTGGTGCAGAGTGTACGTAGGATTTAATTAGCTGATGTAGGCAACACCATGTAGTTGGGGACCCATAACCAAGAAGGAGGTGGATATTGCACAGGAGGGCAGATAGTGCAATACCCTGTGACGACATGATAGTCCAGGGGCGTCACGGATCCAACATTTTTCCAAAAAGACGTGTTTACTAGAATTTCTGTTTTGGATCTCCCAACTTTCCCTTTTAGGCTGGTGACTACTGCGATCCTCGCATGACACTCGGCTCACGCTGGCAGCACAGCGGGAGTCGAGTGTCACTGCGACTGAGGTCTGATCTTGCGATCGGACCAACAGCTGCGGGGGCGGGCCAACTCTGAGGAGGGGCGGGCCAGCACTGAAGAGGGTAGGGCCGACGCTGAAGAGGAGAGGGAGGGATTTATCTCCCTCTCTCCTCCTTTGCCGGCTATTCCCATTCTCGCTCTGCACCAATGTCCTGCGAGTGCAGTGTGATGTTTCTCTTGCTCCATAGACTTGAATGGGTGTGAGAGAAACAGACTTGCATTGCACCCACAGCATGCTGCAACTATTTTCTCCGTCCGATTAGGGCTGAGAAAATAATCGCTCATGGGTGCTGGCACATAGGTTAATATTGGTCCGAGTGGAATGCTATGTTTTATCGCATTCCACTCGCTCCGATTTTCATGCCGTGTGTCTTAGGCCTTAAGGCTGCTTTACACACAACGATATCGCTAGCGATCTCGTTAGCGATGTGACACGCCAGATCACAGATACGATTTGTCGAGATCACACATAGGTCGTTTTTTGTAACGCCGATCACATGTGCGATCTAGGCAAATCGTATCTGCGATCTGGCGTGTCACATCGCTAACGAGATCGCTAGCGATATCGTTGTGTGTAAAGCAGCCTTTAGTCATATAATTTGTAACATCACCGGACCACACAGCAGGTTCTTCACCTCTTATCTCTCTGTTCCAGTATAATACATCTCTCCAAGAACATTCCCATGTACCTGTACTGTTATTATGTACATATTCTCCTTGCAATTTGTAGTATGGACCGTCTGCAGGTGCAATTCGTAGAAATGGCAGCTTTTGTCCTTTAGGTCATGGACTGATTTGGACACAAATGAGACATTATTGAACAACACTTTACACAGTCTCTACCATTCTTTCCCAGTAAAATGTCTGGTAAAACCTCATTATACACATCTCAGCTGATGCAGAACCTCATTATACACAAACCTCACCTGATGAAGAACCTCATTATACACACCTCAGCTGCTGTATGATCTCATAATTCACCTCAGCTGCTAATGTTGCATTATACTGATAGAATGGCTTTCATACCTACACTATACCATTGCATGTGATGTGCAGACAGCAGTGATGCTATGTAACGTATGAGTAGAGATGAGCGGACCCAAACCTTAAAGTTTGGTATTGGTATGGAACATAGAATATACAAAAAAAACAATCAGTGTTTAAGTCGGGTGCTGTGCGTATGCTGAGCACCCAGTAAAACATTTCTGTGCTGAGGTACACTCAGTGCTCGGGTACGCTCAGAGCTCAGGTACTCTTAGTGCTCGGGTACGGTCGGTGCCCAGTCCTTTCTGAGCTGCTTGCAGTGTGTGAACGCCTTGTACTGGGGGTAACGACTTGCAGTGTGTGAACGCCTTGTACTGGGGGTAACGACCATGTGATCAGATGTAGTGCGGACCAAAAAAAACCTCCACCTACTCGCCCGAGGAAGTGATTTGTGTATGGTTGGCTGCATGTGGGCGGAGACTCAAATTACCAATCAGTGTATTTCAAATGAGGTTCAGGTGAAGTTTGGGTCCAGAACAGAACTTTTTCTAAAGTCCGGCTGATCCCGCCGAACCAAACTTTCATAGGTCTATAATCCATATGCTCTCTAGCAAACTACAGACGGACCCGGACATGAACTGGCTTAACCAGGGGGACATGTCTGGCAATGCAGGATCGGAGTCCCTGGTGGCGCAGTGTGTTACTGATGGTAGACTTTGTTTTGGGGGTCCCAGCTCTATGCAGGTCATTCACTAGGTCCTTCGTGTGGTTTTGGAATCACTGTTCTTGTGATCATTTTGACCCCACAGGGTGAGATCTTGCATGGAGCCCCAGATCGAAGGAGATTATCAGTGGTCTTGTATGTCTTCCATTTTCATATGATTTCTCCCACAGTTGGTTTCATCACACCAAGCTGCTTGCCTAGTGCAGATTGTCTTCCCAGCCTGGTGAAGGGCTACAATTTTTTTTTTCTGGTGTCCTTCGACAGTTCTTTGGTCTTCACCTTATTGGAGTTTGGAGTGTGACTGTTTGCCGTTGTGGACAGGTATCTTTTGTACTGATAACTTCAAACAGGTGCTATTACTACAGGTAATGATTGGAGGACAGAGGAGCCTCTTAAGGCTGGGGCCACACTGGGCACTACTGCGATGCTCGCATGAGACTCTGCTCGCGCTGGCAGCACAGCAGCAGCCGAGTGTCATACGAGTGTGCCTGCATCTGAGGTCCGATCATGTGATAAGACCTCAGCTGCAGGAGGCGGGCTGGCACGGAGGAGGGGAGGGAGGGATTTCTCTCCCTCTCTCTCCTCCGTAGTCGGCTATTGCCATTCTCGCACTGCACTGGCAGTACACCGGTGTACCGCGAGTGCAGTGCGATTTTTCTCTCGCCCCATTCACCTGAATGGGTGCGAGAGAAAGAGTCTCAGCTTACAATCGCAGCATGCTGAGATTGTTTCCTCGGTCCGATTAGGGCTGAGAAAATAATCGCCCATGTGTGCTGACACACAGGCTAGAATTGGTCCGAGGGGAATGCGAATTTTATCGCACTCCACTCGCACCGATTTTCTCGCCGTGTGGCTTAGGCATAAAGAAGAAGTTACAGGTCTGTGAGAGCCAGAAATCTTGCATGTTTTTAGATGACTAAATACTTATTTTCCACCATAATTTACAAACAAAATCTTATCAAAACAGACAAGGTGATTTTCTGGATGTTTTCTCATTTTGTCTCATAGTTGTGGTCTACCTATGATGTCAATTACAGGCCTCTCTCATCTTTTTAAGTGGGAGAACCTGCACAATTGGTAATTAAATACTTTTTTTCCCCACTGTAGATACTATGTAAAGAGATAGATACTGTATAACGAGATAGACAGACATTTAGATAGATCATTATTATATATAGGGTTAGATAAATGGATAGCTAGATAAATAAATAATAGAAGGAGGATGAATAGATAGTTACAGGTCTAAGCATTTCAAGCAGATAGAGCTTCAAATAATGGCATGATTAAGAGCAGTCTAACAGCCCACATCTAGCCCACCCGTAGCGAGCACAAACACCGAGCAGCGCCGGCTGCCCCTGCACAGAGCAGCGCCCACAGCCCCAGCACTAGGCTGCAGTGAACATCTGGGCCTCCCCACCTCCTGTGACCCTGCTCCACCACTGCTGCCACCCCACCTCCCCGGTAAGACACCACCGGATTATTAAACAAACCCCATATATTTTCATCTTTATATTTGGGGTGCGTCTTATAAAATGAAAAATACGGTAGATAGAGGGAGAGCTAAATAGATGCTATAGAACGAGATAGACAGACAGATAGATAGAATAAAGGAGGATAGATAGAGATGGATAGATAAATAGATGGATAGATAGAGGGATACATAGATAGAAAAAAGGAGCATAGATGGATAGAAGAAAGGAGGATAGATAGCTAGTATATAAAGGGATAGATAGATTGAATAAAGGAGGATAGAGATATATAGATAGACAGATAATAGATGGATAGATAGATAAAGGGATAGAGGGTTAGATTATAGAAGAAAGGAGGATATATAGATAGATAATAGATAGTATATAAAGGGATAGATAGATAGATTGATAAATAGATGGAGGATAGATAGAGAGATGATAGATAGAGGGATACATAGATAGAAGAAAGGAGGATACATGTATAGAAAAAAGGAGGATTGATAGATAATCTAATAAATAAAGCTGAGTGTGTGTGTGTGTGTGTGTGTGTGTGTGTGTGTGTGTGTGTGTGTGTGTATGTCCGGGATTGGCATCTGCACCATCGCAGCTACAGCCACAACATTTTGCACACTCACACTTCTAGACCCGAGAGCGTAATAGGCTATGTTTTGAGGGGAAATTTTAACCCCGCGCTTTACAGTTATTCACCAAAAAACCTGCCTCCATTAAAGCGAATGGAGCTGGGAGCCACAGTGCAGCCAGAACTTCAGAAGAATGCGCAGCCACGCTCTTATATGGAATGTTGGCATGTCACAATGCAGCCAGGGAAAGAGGCAGACACAGACAGGGAAAGAGGTAGACACAGACAGGGTAAGAAACAAACAGAGACAGACACAAAGAGACAGACTGACAGGGAAAGAGACAGACACAGACAAAGAGACAGAAAGACACAGGGAAACAGACAGGGAAAGAAAGGGAAAGAGAGACAGGGTAAGAGACAGACAAAGAGACAGACACAGGGAAAGAGACAGAGGGAGAGAGGGAAAGAAACAGACAGGGAAAGAGACAGACAGGGAAAGTGACAGAGATACATAGACAGACAGGGAAAGAGATTGAGACAGACAGGGAAAGAGACAGACAAAGAGATAGAGAGAGAGACAGAGAGATATATACAGAGGGGGAGACAGACAGAGAATGGGAGAGAAACAGAGAGACAGTTACTATCCCGGGCGTTAATATATTCTATTTATACATTCTGTCCCGGGAATGTTAATACATTCTATTTTGTTAACAACAGTTATTAACCCGGGCGAAGCCGGGTAGTACAGCTAGTAGTATATAAAGGGATAGATAGATGGATAAATAGATGGAGGATAGATAGACAGAGAGATGATAGAATAAAGGAAGATAGAGAGATGGCTAGATAGAGGGATACATAGAAGAAAGGGGGATAGATGGATAGAAGAAAGGAGGATAGATGGATAGAAGAAAGGAGGATAGATAGCTAGTATATAAAGGGATAGATAGATAGATAGATATTGCACACTATACAGGACACACACACATCCTGTACATAACATGACACATACAGACAGCACATAATACATTACACATATGACACCGCACGTTATGCTCCTCTATGTAGCTGTTTTCTTTTTCCAAAGGAAAGGAGGCACCACTCCCCCATCTCTCTGGTAAAGATGGGAACAGACAGGACACAGAGCCCACAGGAGGGGAGGGCATCCCCTGCTGGAACCTGTGCACAGCAGGAGCAACAAATGAAACTCAGTTGCTGCTCCCTTTGGCACCCCCTTTGTATTCTGCCTGCCGGCACCCTGTGCGATCGCACCAGTTGCACATAGCTAAAGCCGGCCATGATGGTAGTGACGAATCATGTGCTGACCCCTGTCGCTTTCATGATGTATTTCCTGTCAGAGCCGACAGCGCTGGCACTCACAGGAAAGAACCATTTCTGCTAATCAGAGCTGTTTAGCTCTAATCATCAGAAATACAGAAGCAATCAGACACTGCAGTGATAAAGTCCTCTAGAGGGACTAGTAAAACAAAGAAAAAATGTATAAAAAAATGTTTTGAACAATATGAAAAAATAAACCCTAAAAATTTGTCACCCCCCCATTCGCCCCATTGAATATATGAAAATAGAAGTTAAAAAATATACCCATATTTGGTATTGCTGCATTCAGAAAGGCCCAATCTATCAAAATATACCGTATTTTTCGGACTATAAGACGAACCGGACCATTAGACGCACCCTGGCTTTAGAGCAGGAAAATAGGAAAATAAAATTTTAAGCGAAAAATGGAGTCATGACACACTGTTATGGGTCGAGGATCTGCTGCTGACACTAT
Source organism: Anomaloglossus baeobatrachus (assembly GCF_048569485.1). NCBI lineage: Eukaryota > Metazoa > Chordata > Amphibia > Anura > Aromobatidae > Anomaloglossus > Anomaloglossus baeobatrachus. The sequence goes on from NW_027441882.1 coordinate 108,445, forward strand.
TATGGGGGTAATGTCCCCAAATTCTCTACTAAGGTACCCCATCCTGGTAATGATCCTCATGCCTTGTATATACAGTATCCTGCTATATATCCCATCCTGGCATATGGTCCCCTCCTGCTATATACGGTAACCCATCCTGGCAAATACCCCCAACCTGCTATATACCCCCATCCTGCTCATATACCCCAATCCTGCTCATATACCCCCATCCTTCTCATATACCCCCATCCATCCTGCTATACACCCCCATCCTGTGGCACATAAAAAAAAAAACGTTTATACTCACCTCACTCCCTGCAGCATCGCTCTTCCTCCGTCTGTGTCAGCGGCAGCGCCGCAGAGAGGAGCCGTCCTCGTTCCCTTGCAGCATCGCAATGTCCTCCTGGCTGCCGGCGGCCGCTGAGTGGAGCCGTCCCCGTTCCCCTGCAGCATCACGATGTCCTCCTGTCTGTGCCGGCGGCTGCGTGTGAACACGTGCGCACAACGATGACGTCATCGCTGTACGCACCGCTAGTCTCCACTCAGCGGCCGCCACCGTCAGCCAGGAGGAGATTGCGATGCTGCAGGGGAACGGTGATAGGTGAATATACTAATTCACTGCACCCCACGCTGATGATAATGTGCGGGGGGCAGTGAATACAGCCGCACATGATCACTCCAGGCTGTAGTTGCCAGGGTGATCATGCGGGCGGCTGTTTATCCCCCGCCCATCATCCCGCCCACCTGTCAGCGCCGACTTCAGCGCTGAAAGATGGGCGGGAGGATGGGCGTGCATATTAAATTAGCAGTTCCACGTGGTCACGGCAGGCGCTGCTGCAGCCTGCTCGTGCCCCCGATGACCCGCTCCACCGCAGCACCCTCATTCCCCGCAGCCCTACATTCAGACTATAAGACGCACCCCCCCACTTTCCCCCAACATTTGGGGGGAAAAAAGTGCGTCTTATAGTCCGAAAAATACGGTAAATTAATCTGATTAGTATATGATGTGGTGAGAAAAAAAATGTCAAACACCAAAATTAAGTTTTTTGGTTGCGGAAAAAGTTTTTAAAAATGCAATAATTGGCACTTAAAACGTGGTATGTGTACAAAAATGGTATGATGAAAAACGCCAGCTCAAAACATAAAAAATAATCAGTCACACAGGCCCCAAATCACGAAAAATAAGAAGAATATGGGTCTCAGAAAAATGGTGCCAAAAGTGCGTTTTTTTGTTTGTTTTTTTGTCAAACTTCTGAATTTTTTGAATTTCTTAGATAAAGGTAAAAGTATAAATGTTTTGGTATCAACGAACGCATACTGGCCTGAGGCATCATATGGACACATCAGTGTTACCATAGAGTGAACACGGTGACTAAAAGACCCCAAAACCAATCGTGCAATTACACTGTTTTTGCAATTTCACCACACTTGGAATTTTTTTTCCAATTTTCCAGTACACTATATGGTAAAACTAATGATTTCTTTCAAAAGTACAACTCTCAAACGTACAACCCTCAAAAAGCAACCCCGCATATGACAAGATTGACAGCTCAAAAAAAAAAAAAAAAATTATGGCTCACTGAAAAAGAGGAGGAAAAAACGGAAAATCGCCCGCTGGTGAAGGGGTTGACACCATGCTCATCCTTCACATTTTAGGCAAAGTATCCATTTCCTTTGTTTCAAATATCTCCTAAATGTACCTACTACTTTGAATATGCACCAAACAATCTAATTATGCTTTTATCTAAGACTAACATCCTCAATAAACCAAACATCCCGCTCCCGTCTCCATGACTTTTCTCAGGCTGCACCAATTCTCTGGAATACACTACCCAGGGCAATTTGATTACTCTCAAATACCCACAGTTTTAACCTCTTCACCAGGCAACCTGTTTCCACCCTCCAGACTAGGCCAATTTTATCAATTCTGACTAGCCTCACTTTATAAGGTAGTACCAGTGCTTCTTAATAAATTAGACTATCATCCAAAAGTTAATTAATTTCAGTTATTAAATACAAAAAGTGAAACACATATTATACAGAGATCTATTTCAAGTGTTTATTTCTGTTAATGTTGATGAAAACCCAAAAGTCATTATCTCAGAAAATTAGAATTACCACAAAACATCTGCAGAGGCTTCCTAAGCATTTAAAATGGTTTCTAAAGCTGGTACAGTAGGCTACACAAGCCAGGGGAGGACTGCTGATGTAACGTCCTGGACTAGCCAGGTAGTCACAGATAGACCCCCGAATTAAACCTGTCCCTCAATAAGGTAACATCAGCCAACCTTTAAAACCCTAGTCACCACTCTCAGGGTTGGATGGACACACCAGAGGGCGTGACCAGTTGGTTGGTGCACACCCACCTAAAGGCTACTTTACACACTGCGATATCGGTCCCGATATCGCTAGTCTGGGTACCCGCCCCCATCTGTTGCGCGACACGGGCATATCGCTGCCCGTGCCGCACAACATCGCCCACAGCCGTCACACATACTTACCTGTCCGGCGACGTCGCTGTGACCGGCGAACCGCCTCCTTTCTAAGGGGGCGGTCCGTGCGGCGTCACAGCGACGTCACTGAACCGCCGCCCAATAGCAGCGGAGGGGTGGAGATGAGCGGGACGTAACATCCTGCCCACCTCCTTCCTTCCTCATAGCGGCCGGGAGGCTGGTAGGGAGAGCTTCCTCGCTCCTGCGGCGTCACACGCAGCGATGTGTGCTGCCGCAGGAGCGACGAACAACCTCGTTACTGCTGCAGTAACGATAATTGGGAATGGACCCCCGTGTCGCCGATTAGCGATTTTGCACGGTTTTGCAACGATGCAAAATCGCTTATCGATGTCACACGCAACGGCATCGCTAATGCGGCCGGATGTGCGTCACAAAATCCGTGACCCCAACGACTCCGCATTAGCGATGTCGTAGCGTGTAAAGCCCGCTTAAGAGTTCAAACAGCCTGGGGCTGGAGAAGAGTCAGTTCCCAGTAGGAGTAGTCTGAAAAGAGGAGTGTGGAGTGCAGCAGGCCTGTGGTGACTGACAGGTGCCAGGGTCTTAGCCCTGGTACCTCGGCTAGGAGGCATATGGTGGCCTAGCCTGCAGGAGCCGGGAAGACGGCTCGGTGGAACCGTGGTGGACCGGGACAGGGTAGTAGCCCGCCGGTACCGACCCGGGGAACCGACTCGGAAACCGGAGCACACAGCGGGTACTCAGACCCTGAAACGAGGTCCAGAATCCACTGGACCGAGTTAATTCACTGATTGCGGTCTTGACTATAGGTCCTTTCCCACCCAATTCCCGACTGAAGACAACAGCCCAGCGAGGGGATTAGAAAGCCACCGCACAGGCAGAGAGATTCCACGGGCCAGCGTGTGCGGGCAAACGGGCTCTGCGGACATATACACAGTTGGGAACGGACTCCCATCGCTGAAGCGCAGGAGCCCAAATACACTACACAGTGCAGGAGAAAGGCCAAGACTACCAAACCGGGTGGGGGAGCAGGCGCAGCCGGCTGCGGGCACCGACCACCATCAACTTTGTTTACCAGAGACTTGTGTGTGTCAATAATAGTGAGTACAACAGTGCCATCCGGCCGCATACCGCCCTGCATCGCCCAGCTTCTACTACTCTCAACGGGTCCCGGGGCCATCATTCCTGCCCACGGAGGGGTTAACATCTTGCTGCATCACCATCTCCCCCGGGTGCCCCGTAACCGCAGCAGTGGTGTCTACACCTTCACCACATCCCGTGGGTGGCGTCACGAACTCAAACACGGCTCTGGCCATACACCTACCTACCCCCTAAGTAGCGCCAGCATGCTTTCGGAGCGAAGTGCGCCGGGTCCGGAGGCGCTCGAGCCACCCACCAACGAGCCCGGATCCGAGCGGCTCGGCTGTGCGGGGCGGTACACTGACTTGACAGATGTCCAGAAGGCAGTCATTGACACACTCCACAGGGAGAGTAAGCCACAAAAGGCCATTGCTAAAGAAGCTGGCTGTTCACAGAGTGCTGTATCCAAGCATATTAATGGAAAGTTGAGTGGATGGAAAAAGTGTGGTAGAAAAAGGTTAACAAGCAACTGGGATAACCGCAGCCTTGATAGGATTATTAAGAAAAGCGAATTTAAAAATTTGGGGGAGATTCACAAGGAGTGAACTGCTGCTGGAGTCAATGCTAAAAGATTCACCACACACAGACATATCCAGGTCATGGGCTACAGCTGTTGCATTCCTTGTGTTAAGCAACTCATGACCAATAGACAATGCCAGAAGCGTCTTACCTGGGCCAAGGCGAAAAAGAACTGGACTGTTGCTCAGTGGTCCAAGGTGTTGTTTTCAGGTGAAAGTAAATGTTGCATTTCATTTGGAAATCGCGGTCCCAGAGTCTGGAGAAAGAGTGGACAGGCCACAATCCAAGCTGCTTGAGGTCTAGTGTGAAGCTTGCATAATCCGTCATGGTTTGGGGAGCCATGTCATCTGCTGGTGTAGGTCCACTGTGGTTATCAAGACCAACATCAGCGCAGCCATCTACCAGGAAATTTTACAGCACTTCATGCTTCCCTTTGTCGACAAGCTTTTGGGAGATGGAAATTTCATTTCCCAGCAGGACTTGGCACCTGTCCACGCTGCCAAAGTACCAATACCTGGTTTAATAACCACAGTACTACAAATTCACCTGACCTTTAACCCCATTGAGAATCTACGTGGTATTGTCAAGAGGAAGATGAGAGACCAGACCCAACAATGCAGATGAGCTGAAGGCTGCTATCAAAGCAACCTGGGTTTCCATAACACCTCAGCAGTGCCACAGGCTGATCGCCTCCATGCCACGCCGCATTGATGCAGTAATTCATGCAAAAGGAGCCCAGACCAAGTATTGAGGGCATTTACTGTACAGACTTTTTAGTAGGGGCCAACATTTCTGAGCTTAAAATCATTTTTTCGGTTGGTTTTATATAATATTCTAATTTTCTGAGATCATGAATTCTGGGCTTTCATTGGCTGTAAGCCATAATCATTAACATTAAAGGGTGCTTTACACGAGACGATGGATTGTGCGATGCATCGTCGGGGTCACGGTTTTTGTGACGCACATCCAGCATCGTACACGACTTCGTCTCGTGTGAAACCTCTGAGCGACGCAGTATCGCTCACAAATCGTGAGTCGTGTACTCGTCTCTCAGTTTCATAATATCGTTTATTTTTCCTGCAGCAGGTTGTTAATCGTTCCCGTGGCAGCACACGGTGCTCCGTGTGACACCACGGGAACGATGAACACAGTTTACCTGCGTCCCGTGGCTCCCGCCGGCAGTGCGGAAGGAAAGAGGTGGGTGGGATGTTTACATCCCGCTCATCTCCACCCCTCCGCTTCTATTGGCCGGCCGCTGAGGTGACGTCGCTGTGACGCCGAACGTCCCTCCCCATTCAGGAAGTGAACGTTCGCCGCCCACAGTGAGGTCGCTCAGCAGGTAAGTACGTGTGACGGGGGTGTCACGACTGTGCGACACGGGCAGCGATTTGCCCGTGACACACAAACGACGGGGGCGGGGTACGATCGATTGTGAAATCGCACAATCGGTCGTCCCGTGTAAACAACAGTTAATAAACACTTGAAATAGATCACTCTGTATGTAGGGACTCTATATATGCGTTTCCCTTTTTGTATTGAATTACTGAAATAAATTAAACTTTTTGATGATATTCTAATTTATTGAGCTGCACTTGTAACTCTGGAACACTTCAACGGATCCCAGTGATTCTGAGAGAGTTGTTTTTTGTGTGACACATTGTATGTCATGCTCGTGGTAAAATTAAGATGACATTTTTTGCATTTATTTGTGAAAATATTGTCGATTTGTGAAAAATTTTAAAAATGTCACAATTTTCAAACTATTAATTTGTATGTTTTGTGACTCAGTAAAGGGTATGGTGGTAGATGGGAGATTTATTCCACCTAGCAGATGCCTTTTGCACTGGTGAGCAGCAGGAAAAGAGAGAAAACCTGGCCAAGATCTTCTCTGCTATTCCAGGTTTTTGGGGCAACTCTCAAGGGGCACAGCTGCAGGATTAACATAGTATAAATAGGCAGCCGTACCCTCTCTATGTGGTGGGTGTTTGGGCTGGAAAGTGATATACCTGAATGGACTGACACCTCCAGAACCTTTGCTGTGCTCTTTGACAAGCTGAACTTCTGCTTTGCATTCCTGTCTGAAATAAGACTGTAGATAAAAAAACCTGTAGACAAAGAAGCGCAATAGGGTCTTACCCTGACAGACAGGGGGTGACAGAAAGGATAATCCTACTCACCAAGGAGGGTTGTGAAAGGCACAACTCCTGTAACAGTATAAATCCGGATCAACGGCAGCAGTACCCCAGGTGGCTGATAACAGAGAGAGATTGTAGAATGGGGCTTTGTAAACCGCGCCAAAGATCACTGATGAAATCTTGGATTAATGTAACCTTTTTATTCTTGTTCAGGTCTACGTGACCCGCCCCAGGGCTGTGGGGTACTCAGTTCCGGGTGTTGGTTAATTGGATTATGTCACGGGGGCCTGTGCCCGGTTCCGTGGCCCTGGTGGTCGCTGAAAGTCAATAAGTAATAAAAATAAAAAATAATAAAATAAAAAAAAAATAATAAAGAAAATAAATAAATAAATAAGTATTTCGTGACGCCACCTATGGTTCCAGTATGGTTACTGGGGCTGCAGGTCAGACCTCTGGGCTGATGGTTAGGCAGCCAGTTGTTTACGCTTCCCGTAGGTGAAGCGGGGTCCCCAGGGCAGTTTTAGTAGTACAGAGATATGGCGGTTTTTCTTCACAGCCTTTTCAACTGTCACTTTAGTGCAGCAGCCTATGGCTTCTCAGATGAAGAAATAAAGTGCGTCACACCAATTCATTAACTCTGACAGGATTTTACTTGCAGGTGTTAAAAAGGGGTTCAGTTTCTGATGTTACAGTTTTTTTGGGTAATCTGGGAACAGTTCAGGATCTCTGCACCAGGTAGTTGTGAGGCCTCCCTGCTGCGCTGTGTCTCTCCTTGGTACTAGGCTGCCTGTAGCTATACCTCGACCCTCTCTCACTGTCTTCACCTGTATGGCAGGCAGCGGGAGCTTCTCTAAGGGGCACTGCTGTACTCACTGCGGTCCCTAAGCTCTATGTAGCGGCTTTGCCTTCAGGTGCTGCTGCGGCCAGGAGATCTGCAGTCTCCCTGGCCCCCGGTCTTTATTGCTGGGCAGATTAGATCCCTCACAATCTCGGACGCCGGTGTCCGATAATCAGCGCTGTTCCTTGGGGATGAACCGGTCAGGCTCCACCTCCCCGGTCACTCCTCTTTTGCCTCACTCTTGAGCCCTCAGGCGGTCACACAGTTACTTGTGCGGGCTAAGCACCGCCCTCTCCATTTTTATGTCTTCCCTCACTCTCTGCTCGCACAGTCTCCTTTTCTCCAACTGTCAACTGTCTCTCTGACTCCACCTCCAAACCTGGCTTTAAAGGGGACCTCACCTGAACTCGACTTGTAGAGCTCCCCCTCCAGGCTTGAAGTGGAGATGTTGTATGTGGGATTACCTGATGTGGAGATCCTTCCCTGCCCAGGTACAGGTATATTTGTGGCAACTGAACCCTGGGGTGCCACATACGCGTTTCAGGAGGCTCTGCTCCCTTCCTCAGGACCAAACAGGCATAAGCTACATCAAATCCGATTTGATGTAACTTATGCCTGTTTGGTCCTGAGGAAGGGAGCAGAGCCTCCTGAAACGCGTAGACCTGTGCAAGAATAAAAAGTTTACATTAATCCAAGATTTCATCAGTGATCTTTGGCGCGGTTTACAAAGCCCCATTCTACAATCTCTCTCTGAAATAAGACTGTGCATTTGTTTGTTTTCAGTGTAAATAAAACTCTGACTTTATGGATTGAAAACCTGCGTGTGCCTCATTACTGCACCCCTGCCATTATCTACCAGAGCTGATTCCCTACAGCTTTTAAACCAGAGAGATATGTCACCAAAATAGTAAATAACATTCCCCACATGTCTACTTTACATCATCATTGTGAGCCCAAGAAGGTGATTGCGGTTTCTAACTGCACGGCACCAGAGCCTGACACGTGGGTGGTGTTGCTACCCTGCAAATACATACGTGTGTGCATCCTGCAGCCACCGAGCCACTGCTGAGTGACGCACATCACTGATCAGTGTCCAAGCTTGATTTTGGCCAGGATTTGTTTTTGATTGTTGGTATTTTATATAAAACTCCAGTTTTCTGCATGGCTATACCCTGGACATGCTTTGAGTGCATTCATAAACTTCTACATTTTCAGGGTTTAAATCCTAAGTCATATGAAATGGCTTGTTTAAAAGGCCACTTTTGACTTTTAGGATTGCTACTTCCAATAGGTGGCACTAGAGTTTGTCTCTTTCCTGGAGAGACAATTTGAATATTTCCCAGAGGGGCTTTGCAGCTATTAAGACCCCTCACTGTCCGCCAGACTGGTTTGTCAGGTCTCCGTAAGGAGAATAGTTTTCCCCGTGGTCCCCACTATAGCGTCTCATAAGCCAGATCAGTTCCCAAAATTTGCACTGACGAGGGGCAATCACGCCGAAACATCGTGTCTGCAAATTGGGGTTCTGATCTGGTTTAAATCCTACTCACACATGCCATCCTAATGCACTCAACCAAACACACACGCTAACCTGATGTACTCTACATGACACACACGACAACCTGATGGACAATGTGATGTACTCTGCATAACTCACATATGCCAACCTGACACGCTCTTCACATCTCACACATGCCAATCTGATGTATTCTACACAACACACACTTGCCAACCAGACACCACCACATTATTAAATTCACATAACAGGTGCCGGCTCCAAAATGTCACTTCTTCCCTTCCAAACCCTGCCGTGTGTCCAAACATTGTTTTGTCACCACATATGGGGTATCAGGATAAGAGAAATTGCCCACAAATTTTGGGGTCCATTTTATCCTGTTGCCCCTGTGAAAAGGAAAAATATGCAATCGAAAGAACATTTTTGTGGTAAATGTATTTTTTTTTTATTTTCATGGCACAAAATTCCCTAAAACACCTGGGGTTTGACAGGGCCCACCACACATCTACTTGAATTCCTTGGGGAGTCTAGTTTCCAAAATTGGTTCACTTCTGGGGGCTTTCCACTGTTTAGCCACATCAGGGTCTCTCCAAATGCAGCATGACACCTACAGATCATTACATCAAATTCTGCGCTCCAAAACGTCATTTCTTCCCATCCGAGCCCTGCCATGCACCCATAAAATGGTTTCCTACAACATATGGGGCATCATTATACCCGGGAGAAATTGCCCAATAAATTGTGGGGTCCAAGTTATCCTGTTGCCCTTGTGAAAATGAAAAAAAAGAGGCTAAAAGAACATTTTTGTGGTAAAATTGATTTTATTTTTTTTTAATTTTTTTTTCATTTTCAAGTCACAAATTTATAAAATCCCCTAAACCATCTAGGTATTCAAAGTGCTCACCACACATCTATATACATTCTTTGGGGGGGGGGTCTATCTATTTTCCAAAATAGTAAACTTAAGGTCACTTCAAATGTGAAATGGTCCCTAAAAAAAAAAAAAAAAAGTTGCTTTGTAAATTTTGTTGTAAAATTGCTGATAAATTTTGAACCCTTCTAACTTCTTAACCAAAAAAAAATTCAAAAATTGTGTTGATGTAAAGTAGACATGTGGGAACTGTAATTTAATTTTTTTGTGTGACATAACTTTCTGGTTTAATGTCAGAAAAATTGAAAGATGCAAAATTTTCAACATTTTTGCCAATTTCCATTTTTTTTCAGGAATGTAAAAAAGATATTGTCCTAAATTCATCAATATGTAGTACAATCTGTCACGAAAAAAACAGTTGCAGAATCATTGGGGTCTGTTCAAGCGTTCCAGATTTCACCTCAAAAAGTGACACTGGTCAGAATTGAAAAAATGGCGCGGCCATGAAGGTGAAAACAGGCTCGAGGGTGAAGGGGTTGAAATTTTACTGTGTTAGTAATGGGGGTGAAAGACACCTCTCCATTTCTAACACTGAGGCTTGATGCCAGCTGTGTTTTTGGATGCTACACAGTGGACATCAACCCCAAAAACCTTTACCCAATTTCCCACTGTATGAGGGATTCAGGGAGAGATGAGGTGAAGTGCCTGAATTGGAGAATCTCCAGTTGCTCCACTTCTAGGGTAGGAGCGGGCTGTATTTTTAGGCTGTGAAGAGCCCAATAATCATGGTGTATAGATGTTCTTAGTCGATTCGGATTTTCAAAGCTCTTTTGCGTGATTACTCTCGCTGTTCCCGCTTCCAAACACCTCTGGGGGGTTTCTGTGCAACAATGTGTCCGCCATGCCATAAATCTATAGGGGCCTCTATCAATCTCAGAGTAGCTGTTGTTTGTGGATCAGAAGCCAAGAGCAGGAGAACAAGAAACATGTCTTTACTCCACATTTTCTAGGACAATCCACCCTCCACATTGATGGTTTTATTATTTAAAATTGCATTTTTTCAACTTGTAACACTAAAACTCTTGATGTGTATGTTTCTACAGACCGTCAGCAAGGACCACTGAGTCCAGACTTGCCGTGGATGCTACTGCGGAGAATGTTACGTAAGTAGTTTGCTGGCATGCAATAATGGAAATAAAAGATTAATATTTTTATATGAAGTTAAACTTAACTTAAAGGGGTTATCCGGCTTATTTTGTTTTGTTTGCTTTTTTCACTATTGGCATACATAGGGGCAGGTAATAGATACCAAGCAACTACTTACCGGCCCTGCTGTCAGCCCCTCTACCCCGCCTCAGAGCAGTCATGTGACCGCTCCTGCCGGGATTTTGCTACTTCCTGTGATGTCAACTGAGCAAGGAGTTTGTTGATGGGTATCTGTTAGGGCCAGATGGATGGGCAGACCCGGGAGGTGGATCCACTGGACCGAACTCCCCGAAGAGGGAACGGAGTCCGGTAGCCGGAGCACTTTAGGTAGCAGAACAGTCCGTGCACTTAGAACACAATGGAGAAGTCCCTGGGACCACGGGGTCACTGATGGTGGTCCGGGTGACGGAGCTCAGGTTCGGAAGCCGGGATGATGTTAGGCGGGGTCCGGAACCGTTGGAGCAAGATGACGGGTCACCGCAGGGAACCGGGATGGTATGGACTGTCGGGATGGCAGATAGGCAGCGTTCGGGGTTCGAGATACAGCAGGACCGGATGGCAATGCAGGCTCGGCTCTAAAAGAGAGAGAGGTAAGTATCTCACAGGAACACAAGGAGACCTGACTCCTAGCTTGGGAAACACGAAGAACAGGCCCCGCCCCCTTGGACATTAATCCCCTTTATACCCTGTACCTGTGTGCATCATTTCCTGTCAGTGGACACTGGCCCTTCAAGAAAGGGTCAGTGACCGCGCGCGCGCCCTAATGCGCATGCGCGCGGCCCGGGTGCCAGAAGCCAGGGCAGGAAGCTGAGAGGAGGAAGCAGCAGCGCCGGCCAGGGGCTGGGAAGCCGACGGGCGCCGGGAGCGGGGACCAGGGAGCCTGGGGAGCGCGGCCAAAGGAGGCTGGAGAGCGGGGAGCGTGGCAGGTGAGCCGGGGAGCGGAGCGGAGGACCCGGGGAGCGTGACAGTACCCCCCCCCACGCCCCCCTCCCCGCAACCGGGACAGGAAGGCACGGATCAGCGGAGTGCCCACATTCTCCCTGGGCTCCCAGGATCTATCCTCAGGACCATACCCTGCCCAGTCCACCAGGAAGAACTGTCGGCCTCGAACGGTCTTCATGGCCACGATATCCCTTACCGCATAGATGTCGTCCTCAGCAATAGGAGGAGGGGCCGGACTGGCAGCAGCGGAGAAGGGACCAAGGACAACCGGCTTGAGCAGAGAGACGTGGAAGGAGTTGGGTATCCTCATCGTGGCCGGAAGCTGCAGTTTGTAGGAGACCTCATTGATCTTGCCGATGACTTTAAACGGTCCGATGTAGCGAGGTCCCAGCTTGTAGGATGGTAACTTCAATCGGACGTACTTGGAAGCAAGCCAGACGAGATCTCCCGGAGAGAAACATGGAGGATCCAGACGTCTCTTGTCCGCGTGTCTCTTCATCCGCAGGGATGCACGTGCAAGGGACGCCTTAACTGAGTCCCAAATGGTTGTAAAGTCACGGAGTACTGCATCAGCAGCAGGGATGTCCGAGGAAGAGGATACAGGCAATGGGACAGACGGCTGAAGTCCGTAGACGACATGGAAGGGAGAACAGGAGGAGGACTCACTGACGTGGTGATTATGGGAGAATTCCGCCCAAGGAAGAAGTGTGGACCAATCATCATGATGGGCGTTGACGTAGTGACGTAAGAAAGTGGTCAATATCTGATTGACCCGTTCCACTTGGCCGTTCGACTGAGGATGGTAGGCAGAGGAAAAGTCCAGCGTTACTCCCAGATGTTTACAGAGAGCCCTCCAGAAGCGGGAGGTGAACTGAGTTCCTCTGTCGGACACAATGTGTGATGGAAAGCCGTGCAAGCGGAAGATGTGATGTATATAGGCGTCCGCGAGTTCCTGGGCAGAGGGCAGTCCAGCCATAGGGACGAAATGGGCCATTTTAGAGAACCGATCCACCACGACCCATATGACTGTGTGTCCGGAGGACAATGGCAAGTCCGTAATAAAGTCCATCGCAATGTGTTGCCAGGGAACTGAGGGTATGGGCAGAGGCAGAAGACGGCCATATGGCAGGTGTTTGGGCGTCTTGTTCCTGGCACAAGAAGAGCAAGCAGAGACAAAAGAGGCGACGTCCGTGCGAAGGGATGGCCACCAGTAATGACGTACAATCGCACCCCATGTCCTCTTCTGACCAGCATGACTGGCTGTTTTCGAGGCATGGCCCCAGTGTAGCACTTTATGCCTGTCTGTCTCAGAGACATAGGTCTTCCCGGGCGGTATCTGGGCCAGGGTGACAGGAGCCACCGGAATAATCTTACTTGGACAGACGATGGGTTGGGATGTCTCCTCTTCCTGCTCCATGGGCATGAAAGTCCTAGACAAGGCATCAGCACGTACATTCTTGTCCGCGGGTCGGAAATGGAGCTGGAAATCGAACCGGGCAAAGAACAAGGACCACCTGGCTTGCCGGGGGTTCAGTCGCTGAGCAGACCGCAGGTATTCCAGGTTTTTGTGGTCCGTGTAAATAATGACGGGGTACACTGCACCTTCCAGGAGATAGCGCCATTCCTCCAGAGCCAGTTTGACTGCCAATAGCTCTCGGTCACCGATGGTGTAATTGCGTTCAGGGGCGGAGAAGCTCTTGGAGAAGAAACCGCAAGTCACCATCTTCCCGGAGGAGGACTTCTGCATGAACACTGCTCCGGCTCCTGAGGAGGAGGCATCCACCTCCAAGGTGAACTGGCGGTTTAACTCTGGACGGTGGAGTACAGGAGAGGAGGCAAAGGCTCGCTTTAGAGAGCCAAACGCGGCGTCGGCCGCAGGTGACCAGTCCTTTGGATTAGCCCCCTTCTTGGTCAAGGCGGAGAGAGGAGCAGTCAGAGCAGAGAAGTGAGGAATGAACTGGCGGTAATAATTGGCGAATCCCAGAAAACGTTGGATTGCCTTCAGTCCAGAAGGAGGAGGCCAGTTGAGAATGGCAGAGACCTTCTTTGGGTCCATCTGCAGTCCGGTCTCGGTGATGAGGTAACCCAGGAAGGGGAGAGAAGACTGTTCGAAGACACACTTCTCGTACTTGGCGTACAGACGATTCTCTCTCAGTCTTTGTAGAACCTGTTGCACGTTCTTACGGTGGGTCTGGAGGTCCGGAGAGAAGACAAGGATGTCATCCAGATATACCACCACACAGACGTAGAGAAGGTCCCGGAACACGTCGTTCACTAATTCTTGGAAGACGGCTGGTGCGTTACACAGGCCGAAGGGCATCACGCAGTATTCATAGTGCCCATCACGAGTGTTGAACGCGGTCTTCCATTCGTCCCCTGAGCGAATACGGACCAGGTTGTAGGCACCCCGAAGATCCAACTTGGTGAAGACACGAGCTCCTCTGAGCCGATCAAACAATTCGGGGATGAGCGGCAGGGGGTACTTGTTTTTTACGGTAATTTGGTTCAATCCCCGGTAGTCTATGCATGGTCGTAGGTCGCCCTCTTTCTTCTTTACAAAGAAAAAGCCAGCTCCAGCAGGAGAGGAGGATCTCCGAATGAATCCCCTAGCCAGGCTCTCTGTGATGTACGTAGACATGGCCCTTGTTTCGGCTGGAGACAATGGATATATCCTTCCTCGAGGTGGTGTAGTTCCCGGGAGCAGGTCAATGGCTCCCCAAACCATGACGGATTATGCAAGCTTCACACTAGACCTCAAGCAGCTTGGATTGTGGCCTGTCCACTCTTTCTCCAGACTCTGGGACCGCGATTTCCAAATGAAATGCAACATTTACTTTCACCTGAAAACAACACCTTGGACCACTGAGCAACAGTCCAGTTCTTTTTCGCCTTGGCCCAGGTAAGACGCTTCTGGCATTGTCTATTGGTCATGAGTTGCTTAACACAAGGAATGCAACAGCTGTAGCCCATGACCTGGATATGTCTGTGTGTGGTGAATCTTTTAGCATTGACTCCAGCAGCAGTTCACTCCTTGTGAATCTCCCCCAAATTTTTAAATTCGCTTTTCTTAACAATCCTATCAAGGCTGCGGTTATCCCAGTTGCTTGTTAACCTTTTTCTACCACACTTTTTCCATCCACTCAACTTTCCATTAATATGCTTGGATACAGCACTCTGTGAACAGCCAGCTTCTTTAGCAATGGCCTTTTGTGGCTTACTCTCCCTGTGGAGTGTGTCAATGACTGCCTTCTGGACATCTGTCAAGTCAGTGTACCGCCCCGCACAGCCGAGCCGCTCGGATCCGGGCTCGTTGGTGGGTGGCTCGAGCGCCTCCGGACCCGGCGCACTTCGCTCCGAAAGCATGCTGGCGCTACTTAGGGGGTAGGTAGGTGTATGGCCAGAGCCGTGTTTGAGTTCGTGACGCCACCCACGGGATGTGGTGAAGGTGTAGACACCACTGCTGCGGTTACGGGGCACCCGGGGGAGATGGTGATGCAGCAAGATGTTAACCCCTCCGTGGGCAGGAATGATGGCCCCGGGACCCATTGAGAGTAGTAGAAGCTGGGCGATGCAGGGCGGTATGCGGCCGGATGGCACTGTTGTACTCACTATTATTGACACACACAAGTCTCTGGTAAACAAAGTTGATGGTGGTCGGTGCCCGCAGCCGGCTGCGCCTGCTCCCCCACCCGGTTTGGTAGTCTTGGCCTTTCTCCTGCACTGTGTAGTGTATTTGGGCTCCTGCGCTTCAGCGATGGGAGTCCGTTCCCAACTGTGTATATGTCCGCAGAGCCCGTTTGTCCGCACACGCTGGCCCGTGGAATCTCTCTGCCTGTGCGGTGGCTTTCTAATCCCCTCGCTGGGCTGTTGTCTTCAGTCGGGAATTGGGTGGGAAAGGACCTATAGTCAAGACCGCAATCAGTGAATTAACTCGGTCCAGTGGATTCTGGACCTCGTTTCAGGGTCTGAGTACCCGCTGTGTGCTCCGGTTTCCGAGTCGGTTCCCCGGGTCGGTACCGGCGGGCTACTACCCTGTCCCGGTCCACCACGGTTCCACCGAGCCGTCTTCCCGGCTCCTGCAGGCTAGGCCACCATATGCCTCCTAGCCGAGGTACCAGGGCTAAGACCCTGGCACCTGTCAGTCACCACAGGCCTGCTGCACTCCACACTCCTCTTTTCAGACTACTCCTACTGGGAACTGACTCTTCTCCAGCCCCAGGCTGTTTGAACTCTTAAGCGGGCTTTACACGCTACGACATCGCTAATGCGGAGTCGTTGGGGTCACGGATTTTGTGACGCACATCCGGCCGCATTAGCGATGCCGTTGCGTGTGACATCGATAAGCGATTTTGCATCGTTGCAAAACCGTGCAAAATCGCTAATCGGCGACACGGGGGTCCATTCCCAATTATCGTTACTGCAGCAGTAACGAGGTTGTTCGTCGCTCCTGCGGCAGCACACATCGCTGCGTGTGACGCCGCAGGAGCGAGGAAGCTCTCCCTACCAGCCTCCCGGCCGCTATGAGGAAGGAAGGAGGTGGGCAGGATGTTACGTCCCGCTCATCTCCACCCCTCCGCTGCTATTGGGCGGCGGTTCAGTGACGTCGCTGTGACGCCGCACGGACCGCCCCCTTAGAAAGGAGGCGGTTCGCCGGTCACAGCGACGTCGCCGGACAGGTAAGTATGTGTGACGGCTGTGGGCGATGTTGTGCGGCACGGGCAGCGATATGCCCGTGTCGCGCAACAGATGGGGGCGGGTACCCAGACTAGCGATATCGGGACCGATATCGCAGTGTGTAAAGTAGCCTTTAGGTGGGTGTGCACCAACCAACTGGTCACGCCCTCTGGTGTGTCCATCCAACCCTGAGAGTGGTGACTAGGGTTTTAAAGGTTGGCTGATGTTACCTTATTGAGGGACAGGTTTAATTCGGGGGTCTATCTGTGACTACCTGGCTAGTCCAGGACGTTACATCAGCAGTCCTCCCCTGGCTTGTGTAGCCTACTGTACCAGCTTTAGAAACCATTTTAAATGCTTAGGAAGCCTCTGCAGATGTTTTGTGGTAATTCTAATTTTCTGAGATAATGACTTTTGGGTTTTCATCAACATTAACAGAAATAAACACTTGAAATAGATCTCTGTATAATATGTGTTTCACTTTTTGTATTTAATAACTGAAATTAATTAACTTTTGGATGATAGTCTAATTTATTAAGAAGCACTGGTACTACCTTATAAAGTGAGGCTAGTCAGAATTGATAAAATTGGCCTAGTCTGGAGGGTGGAAACAGGTTGCCTGGTGAAGAGGTTAAAACTGTGGGTATTTGAGAGTAATCAAATTGCCCTGGGTAGTGTATTCCAGAGAATTGGTGCAGCCTGAGAAAAGTCATGGAGACGGGAGCGGGATGTTTGGTTTATTGAGGATGTTAGTCTTAGATAAAAGCATAATTAGATTGTTTGGTGCATATTCAAAGTAGTAGGTACATTTAGGAGATATTTGAAACAAAGGAAATGGATACTTTGCCTAAAATGTGAAGGATGAGCATGGTGTCAACCCCTTCACCAGCGGGCGATTTTCCGTTTTTTCCTCCTCTTTTTCAGTGAGCCATAATTTTTTTTTTTTTTTTTGAGCTGTCAATCTTGTCATATGCGGGGTTGCTTTTTGAGGGTTGTACGTTTGAGAGTTGTACTTTTGAAAGAAATCATTAGTTTTACCATATAGTGTACTGGAAAATTGGAAAAAAAATTCCAAGTGTGGTGAAATTGCAAAAACAGTGTAATTGCACGATTGGTTTTGGGGTCTTTTAGTCACCGTGTTCACTCTATGGTAACACTGATGTGTCCATATGATGCCTCAGGCCAGTATGCGTTCGTTGATACCAAAACATTTATACTTTTACCTTTATCTAAGAAATTCAAAAAATTCAGAAGTTTGACAAAAAAACAAACAAAAAAACGCACTTTTGGCACCATTTTTCTGAGACCCATATTCTTCTTATTTTTCGTGATTTGGGGCTCTGTGACTGATTATTTTTTATGTTTTGAGCTGGCGTTTTTCATCATACCATTTTTGTACACATACCACGTTTTAAGTGCCAATTATTGCATTTTTAAAAACTTTTTCCGCAACCAAAAAACTTAATTTTGGTGTTTGACATTTTTTTTCTCACCACATCATATACTAATCAGATTAATTTACCGTATTTTTCGGACTATAAGACGCACTTTTTTCCCCCCAAATGTTGGGGGAAAGTGGGGGGGTGCGTCTTATAGTCTGAATGTAGGGCTGCGGGGAATGAGGGTGCTGCGGTGGAGCGGGTCATCGGGGGCACGAGCAGGCTGCAGCAGCGCCTGCCGTGACCACGTGGAACTGCTAATTTAATATGCACGCCCATCCTCCCGCCCATCTTTCAGCGCTGAAGTCGGCGCTGACAGGTGGGCGGGATGATGGGCGGGGGATAAACAGCCGCCCGCATGATCACCCTGGCAACTACAGCCTGGAGTGATCATGTGCGGCTGTATTCACTGCCCCCCGCACATTATCATCAGCGTGGGGTGCAGTGAATTAGTATATTCACCTATCACCGTTCCCCTGCAGCATCGCAATCTCCTCCTGGCTGACGGTGGCGGCCGCTGAGTGGAGACTAGCGGTGCGTACAGCGATGACGTCATCGTTGTGCGCACGTGTTCACACGCAGCCGCCGGCACAGACAGGAGGACATCGTGATGCTGCAGGGGAACGGGGACGGCTCCACTCAGCGGCCGCCGGCAGCCAGGAGGACATTGCGATGCTGCAAGGGAACGAGGACGGCTCCTCTCTGCGGCGCTGCCGCTGACACAGACGGAGGAAGAGCGATGCTGCAGGGAGTGAGGTGAGTATAAACGTTTTTTTTTTTTATGTGCCACAGGATGGGGGTGTATAGCAGGATGGATGGGGGTATATGAGAAGGATGGGGGTATATGAGCAGGATTGGGGTATATGAGCAGGATGGGGGTATATAGCAGGTTGGGGGTATTTGCCAGGATGGGTTACCGTATATAGCAGGAGGGGACCATATGCCAGGATGGGATATATAGCAGGATACTGTATATACAAGGCATGAGGATCATTACCAGGATGGGGTACCTTAGTAGAGAATTTGGGGACATTACCCCCATAATAGTGTCAGCAGCAGATCCTCGACCCATAACAGTGTGTCATGACTCCATTTTTCGCTTAAAATTTTATTTTCCTATTTTCCTGCTCTAAAGCCAGGGTGCGTCTAATGGTCCGGTTCGTCTTATAGTCCGAAAAATACGGTATATTTTGATAGATTGGGCCTTTCTGAATGCAGCAATACCAAATATGGGTATATTTTTTAACTTCTATTTTCATATATTCAATGGGGCGAATGGGGGGGGTGACAAATTTTTAGGGTTTATTTTTTCATATTGTTCAAAACATTTTTTTATACATTTTTTCTTTGTTTTACTAGTCCCTCTAGAGGACTTTATCACTGCAGTGTCTGATTGCTTCTGTATTTCTGATGATTAGAGCTAAACAGCTCTGATTAGCAGAAATGGTTCTTTCCTGTGAGTGCCAGCGCTGTCGGCTCTGACAGGAAATACATCATGAAAGCGACAGGGGTCAGCACATGATTCGTCACTACCATCATGGCCGGCTTTAGCTATGTGCAACTGGTGCGATCGCACAGGGTGCCGGCAGGCAGAATACAAAGGGGGTGCCAAAGGGAGCAGCAACTGAGTTTCATTTGTTGCTCCTGCTGTGCACAGGTTCCAGCAGGGGATGCCCTCCCCTCCTGTGGGCTCTGTGTCCTGTCTGTTCCCATCTTTACCAGAGAGATGGGGGAGTGGTGCCTCCTTTCCTTTGGAAAAAGAAAACAGCTACATAGAGGAGCATAACGTGCGGTGTCATATGTGTAATGTATTATGTGCTGTCTGTATGTGTCATGTTATGTACAGGATGTGTGTGTGTCCTGTATAGTGTGCAATATCTATCTATCTATCTATCCCTTTATATACTAGCTATCTATCCTCCTTTCTTCTATCCATCTATCCTCCTTTCTTCTATCCATCTATCCCCCTTTCTTCTATGTATCCCTCTATCTAGCCATCTCTCTATCTTCCTTTATTCTATCATCTCTCTGTCTATCTATCCTCCATCTATTTATCCATCTATCTATCCCTTTATATACTACTAGCTGTACTACCCGGCTTCGCCCGGGTTAATAACTGTTGTTAACAAAATAGAATGTATTAACATTCCCGGGACAGAATGTATAAATAGAATATATTAACGCCCGGGATAGTAACTGTCTCTCTGTTTCTCTCCCATTCTCTGTCTGTCTCCCCCTCTGTATATATCTCTCTGTCTCTCTCTCTATCTCTTTGTCTGTCTCTTTCCCTGTCTGTCTCAATCTCTTTCCCTGTCTGTCTATCTATCTCTGTCACTTTCCCTGTCTGTCTCTTTCCCTGTCTGTTTCTTTCCCTCTCTCCCTCTGTCTCTTTCCCTGTGTCTGTCTCTTTGTCTGTCTCTTACCCTGTCTCTCTTTCCCTTTCTTTCCCTGTCTGTTTCCCTGTGTCTTTCTGTCTCTTTGTCTGTGTCTGTCTCTTTCCCTGTCAGTCTGTCTCTTTGTGTCTGTCTCTGTCTGTTTCTTACCCTGTCTGTGTCTACCTCTTTCCCTGTCTGTGTCTGCCTCTTTCCCTGGCTGCATTGTGACATGCCAACATTCCATATAAGAGCGTGGCTGCGCATTCTTCTGAAGTTCTGGCTGCACTGTGGCTCCCAGCTCCATTCGCTTTAATGGAGGCAGGTTTTTTGGTGAATAACTGTAAAGCGCGGGGTTAAAATTTCCCCTCAAAACATAGCCTATTACGCTCTCGGGTCTAGAAGTGTGAGTGTGCAAAATGTTGTGGCTGTAGCTGCGATGGTGCAGATGCCAATCCCGGACATACACACACACACACACACACACACACACACACACACACACACACACACACTCAGCTTTATTTATTAGATTATCTATCAATCCTCCTTTTTTCTATACATGTATCCTCCTTTCTTCTATCTATGTATCCCTCTATCTATCATCTCTCTATCTATCCTCCATCTATTTATCAATCTATCTATCTATCCCTTTATATACTATCTATTATCTATCTATATATCCTCCTTTCTTCTATAATCTAACCCTCTATCCATTTATCTATCTATCCATCTATTATCTGTCTATCTATATATCTCTATCCTCCTTTATTCAATCTATCTATCCCTTTATATACTAGCTATCTATCCTCCTTTCTTCTATCCATCTATGCTCCTTTTTTCTATCTATGTATCCCTCTATCTATCCATCTATTTATCTATCCATCTCTATCTATCCTCCTTTATTCTATCTATCTGTCTGTCTATCTCGTTCTATAGCATCTATTTAGCTCTCCCTCTATCTACCGTATTTTTCATTTTATAAGACGCACCCCAAATATAAAGATGAAAATATATGGGGTTTGTTTAATAATCCGGTGGTGTCTTACCGGGGAGGTGGGGTGGCAGCAGTGGTGGAGCAGGGTCACAGGAGGTGGGGAGGCCCAGATGTTCACTGCAGCCTAGTGCTGGGGCTGTGGGCGCTGCTCTGTGCAGGGGCAGCCGGCGCTGCTCGGTGTTTGTGCTCGCTACGGGTGGGCTAGATGTGGGCTGTTAGACTGCTCTTAATCATGCCATTATTTGAAGCTCTATCTGCTTGAAATGCTTAGACCTGTAACTATCTATTCATCCTCCTTCTATTATTTATTTATCTAGCTATCCATTTATCTAACCCTATATATAATAATGATCTATCTAAATGTCTGTCTATCTCGTTATACAGTATCTATCTCTTTACATAGTATCTACAGTGGGGAAAAAAAGTATTTAATTACCAATTGTGCAGGTTCTCCCACTTAAAAAGATGAGAGAGGCCTGTAATTGACATCATAGGTAGACCACAACTATGAGACAAAATGAGAAAACATCCAGAAAATCACCTTGTCTGTTTTGATAAGATTTTGTTTGTAAATTATGGTGGAAAATAAGTATTTAGTCATCTAAAAACATGCAAGATTTCTGGCTCTCACAGACCTGTAACTTCTTCTTTATGCCTAAGCCACACGGCGAGAAAATCGGTGCGAGTGGAGTGCGATAAAATTCGCATTCCCCTCGGACCAATTCTAGCCTGTGTGTCAGCACACATGGGCGATTATTTTCTCAGCCCTAATCGGACCGAGGAAACAATCTCAGCATGCTGCGATTGTAAGCTGAGACTCTTTCTCTCGCACCCATTCAGGTGAATGGGGCGAGAGAAAAATCGCACTGCACTCGCGGTACACCGGTGTACTGCCAGTGCAGTGCGAGAATGGCAATAGCCGACTACGGAGGAGAGAGAGGGAGAGAAATCCCTCCCTCCCCTCCTCCGTGCCAGCCCGCCTCCTGCAGCTGAGGTCTTATCACATGATCGGACCTCAGATGCAGGCACACTCGTATGACACTCGGCTGCTGCTGTGCTGCCAGCGCGAGCAGAGTCTCATGCGAGCATCGCAGTAGTGCCCAGTGTGGCCCCAGCCTTAAGAGGCTCCTCTGTCCTCCAATCATTACCTGTAGTAATAGCACCTGTTTGAAGTTATCAGTACAAAAGATACCTGTCCACAACGGCAAACAGTCACACTCCAAACTCCAATAAGGTGAAGACCAAAGAACTGTCGAAGGACACCAGAAAAAAAAAATTGTAGCCCTTCACCAGGCTGGGAAGACAATCTGCACTAGGCAAGCAGCTTGGTGTGATGAAACCAACTGTGGGAGAAATCATATGAAAATGGAAGACATACAAGACCACTGATAATCTCCTTCGATCTGGGGCTCCATGCAAGATCTCACCCTGTGGGGTCAAAATGATCACAAGAACAGTGATTCCAAAACCACACGAAGGACCTAGTGAATGACCTGCATAGAGCTGGGACCCCCAAAACAAAGTCTACCATCAGTAACACACTGCGCCACCAGGGACTCCGATCCTGCATTGCCAGACATGTCCCCCTGGTTAAGCCAGTTCATGTCCGGGTCCGTCTGTAGTTTGCTAGAGAGCATATGGATTATAGACCTATGAAAGTTTGGTTCGGCGGGATCAGCCGGACTTTAGAAAAAGTTCTGTTCTGGACCCAAACTTCACCTGAACCTCATTTGAAATACACTGATTGGTAATTTGAGTCTCCGCCCACATGCAGCCAACCATACACAAATCACTTCCTCGGGCGAGTAGGTGGAGGTTTTTTTTGGTCCGCACTACATCTGATCACATGGTCGTTACCCCCAGTACAAGGCGTTCACACACTGCAAGTCGTTACCCCCAGTACAAGGCGTTCACACACTGCAAGCAGCTCAGAAAGGACTGGGCACCGACCGTACCCGAGCACTAAGAGTACCTGAGCTCTGAGCGTACCCGAGCACTGAGTGTACCTCAGCACAGAAATGTTTTACTGGGTGCTCAGCATACGCACAGCACCCGACTTAAACACTGATTGTTTTTTTTGTATATTCTATGTTCCATACCAATACCAAACTTTAAGGTTTGGGTCCGCTCATCTCTACTCATACGTTACATAGCATCACTGCTGTCTGCACATCACATGCAATGGTATAGTGTAGGTATGAAAGCCATTCTATCAGTATAATGCAACATTAGCAGCTGAGGTGAATTATGAGATCATACAGCAGCTGAGGTGTGTATAATGAGGTTCTTCATCAGGTGAGGTTTGTGTATAATGAGGTTCTGCATCAGCTGAGATGTGTATAATGAGGTTTTACCAGACATTTTACTGGGAAAGAATGGTAGAGACTGTGTAAAGTGTTGTTCAATAATGTCTCATTTGTGTCCAAATCAGTCCATGACCTAAAGGACAAAAGCTGCCATTTCTACGAATTGCACCTGCAGACGGTCCATACTACAAATTGCAAGGAGAATATGTACATAATAACAGTACAGGTACATGGGAATGTTCTTGGAGAGATGTATTATACTGGAACAGAGAGATAAGAGGTGAAGAACCTGCTGTGTGGTCCGGTGATGTTACAAATTATATGACTAAAGGCTGCTTTACACACAACGATATCGCTAGCGATCTCGTTAGCGATGTGACACGCCAGATCGCAGATACGATTTGCCTAGATCGCACATGTGATCGGCGTTACAAAAAACGACCTATGTGTGATCTCGACAAATCGTATCTGTGATCTGGCGTGTCACATCGCTAACGAGATCGCTAGCGATATCGTTGTGTGTAAAGCAGCCTTAAGGCCTAAGACACACGGCATGAAAATCGGAGCGAGTGGAATGCGATAAAACATAGCATTCCACTCGGACCAATATTAACCTATGTGCCAGCACCCATGAGCGATTATTTTCTCAGCCCTAATCGGACGGAGAAAATAGTTGCAGCATGCTGTGGGTGCAATGCAAGTCTGTTTCTCTCACACCCATTCAAGTCTATGGAGCAAGAGAAACATCACACTGCACTCGCAGGACATTGGTGCAGAGCGAGAATGGGAATAGCCGGCAAAGGAGGAGAGAGGGAGATAAATCCCTCCCTCTCCTCTTCAGCGTCGGCCCTACCCTCTTCAGTGCTGGCCCGCCCCTCCTCAGAGTTGGCCCGCCCCCGCAGCTGTTGGTCCGATCGCAAGATCAGACCTCAGTCGCAGTGACACTCGACTCCCGCTGTGCTGCCAGCGTGAGCCGAGTGTCATGCGAGGATCGCAGTAGTCACCAGCCTAAAAGGGAAAGTTGGGAGATCCAAAACAGAAATTCTAGTAAACACGTCTTTTTGGAAAAATGTTGGATCCGTGACGCCCCTGGACTATCATGTCGTCACAGGGTATTGCACTATCTGCCCTCCTGTGCAATATCCACCTCCTTCTTGGTTATGGGTCCCCAACTACATGGTGTTGCCTACATCAGCTAATTAAATCCTACGTACACTCTGCACCACAACCACCAGACACACCAGTGGACTGCCGGAGTGGAATAGGGTCGCCCACTTGGGGGGTTGGTTAGAGGAGGACAGGAGTGTCAGGAGTGGAGAGAGGTGTGTTGGAAGTGAAGGAGAGAGGAGGTCAGGAGCCGGGCTCCTAGGAAACTATCTAGGTAGCAGACGGTGGTCTGGGCTAGGGGATCATGGCAAGGGGCACGGAACTGTCGAGGAGGATAGCCGGCGGCCTTGCACCATCACCGGGCTGGGACCAGGACAAGACGGGGTACATGGACCCTAGGTCAGGGAGTAGCTTCAGGCAACTTGGCAATTTACCCGACGAGAATGGAGCCTTCAAGATCCGCTCTCCACCCGCTCCAAAATCGGGGTACTAGCGCAACGAGTGGGATAGCACTTTCCACTAAAACAGAAAATCCCAAGCGTGAACCCTGAGAGCAAGCTCCCACACTTAGCCACAGTGGGGAGCGGGAGCTGGCAAGTTCCATACTACCGGGACCAACAGAGAAGTAAACTTAGTGCCAGGAGGCAGGTCACGGATCGCCAGGCAGCACCATTGGGGACGGGACCCGAACTAGCTCCCCTCAGCGGCAACGGTATCCAGAACTTTGGTTTATCCAGTTGTTGGTGTCAGCTTAATGGACTGAGTACGCAAGTGACCCCCTTCGCACCCAACGACACTCCCCCCTCGCCATTACCGAGTCCCGGGGCATCCCCCTACCCATGGAGGGTTCTAACACCTGGCTGCCCCATTCCATCACCCCCGGGTACTCCCAACTGCAGTGGTGGTACTCCAAATTACTACATACCACGGGTGGCGTCACGAACTCTAACACAATCCCATGTAAATACCCCCTTCATTTGAGTGGCCGCACGACCCCGGGTCCGGAGACCCCTCGAGCCACCGCGGATCCTGATCCGAGCAGCTTGGCTTCTGGCATGGGGGCGGCACAGATCCTCCTTTACTTTCTATTTCTGAAAGAGTTGAAGATTGGGTAAAAACTTGGTATTTTCAGATTACCCAAGAACCCGTCTGAGTTCAGGTATCTGTAGCTTTTGCAGTAACAAATACCATAACTCCAGAGGTAAGGGTTACACCACAGACAGAGCCTTATAATAATAAAGCTACCGAAATGACAGCTATATTTAGTGCTTACCTTGGCTTCTGACAGGGATGGACTGTCTCCCGATTTCTCATTTTGACCGTCTTCTTTTTGGGGTTTGCTGAAATTTATACCAAAACCGATTGATTAGAAATCTCACGCACATAGTTACACATCAGCAAAGGAGCAAACTCCAATTCTCACCATTGGAAGAAGCAGAACCTATTACACACTATATTGACAAAGAAGGGAATTTTGTTTACTTACCGTAAATTCCTTTTCTTCTAGCTCTAATTGGGAGACCCAGACAATTGGGTGTATAGCTACTGCCTCCGGAGGCCACACAAAGTATTACACTTAAAAGTGTAAGGCCCCTCCCCTACTGCCTATACACCCCCCGTGGGATCACGGGCTCCTCAGTTTTAGTGCAAAAGCAAGAAGGAGGAAAGCCAATAAACTGGTTTAAGCAAATTCAATCCGAAGGAATATCGGAGAACTGAAACCATTCAACATGAACAACATGTGTATACAAAAAAACAGGGGCGGGTGCTGGGTCTCCCAATTAGAGCTAGAAGAAAAGGAATTTACGGTAAGTAAACAAAATTCCCTTCTTCTTTGTCGCTCTATTGGGAGACCCAGACAATTGGGATGTCCAAAAGCAATCCCTGGGTGGGTAAAATAATACCTCGTGATAGGGCCATAAAAACGGCCCTTTTCTACAGGTGAGCAATCGCCGCCTGAAGGACTTGTCTACCTAGGCTGGCGTCCGCCGAAGCATAGGTATGCACCTGATAATGCTTGGTAAAAGTGTGCAGACTCGACCAGGTAGCCGCCTGGCACACTTGCTGAGCCGTAGCCTGGTGCCGTAATGCCCAGGACGCACCCACGGCTCTGGTAGAATGGGCCTTCAGCCCTGAGGGAACCGGAAGCCCCGCAGAACGGTAGCCTTCAAGAATTGGTTCCTTGATCCACCGAGCCAGGGTGGATTTGGAAGCCTGCGACCCTTTACGCTGGCCGGCGACAAGGACAAAGAGTGCATCCGAGCGGCGCAGGGGCGCCGTACGAGAAATGTAGATTCTGAGTGCTCTCACCAGATCCAACAAATGCAAATCCTTTTCACATTGATGAACTGGACGAGGACACAAAGAAGGTAAGGAGATATCCTGATTGAGATGAAAGGGGGATACCACCTTAGGGAGAAACTCCGGAATCGGGCGCAGAACCACCTTGTCCTGGTGAAACACCAGGAAGGGAGATTTGCATGACAGCGCTGCTAGCTCGGACACTCTCCGAAGAGACGTGACCGCTACTAGAAAGGCCACTTTCTGTGAAAGGCGAGACAGGGAAACATCCCTCAAAGGCTCGAAAGGCGGCTTCTGGAGAGCAATTAGAACCCTGTTCAGATCCCAGATCCCAGGGCTTGTAAGGAGGGACGATATGACAAACCCCTTGCAGGAACGTGCGTACCTGAGGAAGTCGTGCTAGGCGCTTCTGAAAAAATACAGATAGCGCAGAGACTTGTCCCTTAAGGGAGCCGAGCGACAGACCTTTTTCCAACCCGGATTGCAGGAAGGAAAGAAACGTAGGCAAAGCAAATGGCCAGGGGGAAACTTCCTGAGCAGAGCACCAAGTTAAGAATATCTTCCACGTCCTGTGGTAGATCTTGGCAGAGGATAGTTTCCTAGCCTGTCTCATGGTGGCAATGACCTCTTGAGATAATCCTGAAGACGCTAGGATCCAGGACTCAATGGCCACACAGTCAGGCTCAGGGCCGCAGAATTCTGATGGAAAAACGGCCCTTGAGACAGCAAGTCTGGCCGGTCTGGTATTGCCCACGGTTGTCCTACCGTGAGATGCCACAGATCCGGGTACCACGACCTCCTTGGCCAGTCTGGAGCGACGAGGATGGCGCGGCGGCAGTCGGACCTGATCTTGCGTAGCACTCTGGGCAACAGCGCCAGAGGTGGGAACACATAAGGCAGCCGGAACTGCGACCAATCTTGAACTAAGGCGTCCGCCGCCAGAGCTCTGAGATCGTGAGACCGTGCCATGAAGGCCGGGACCTTGTTGTTGTGCCGGGACGCCATTAGGTCGACGTCCGGCCTCCCCCAGCGGCGACAAATTTCCTGAAACACGTCCGGGTGAAGAGACCATTCCCCTGCGTCCATACCCTGGCGACTGAGGAAGTCTGCTTCCCAGTTTTCTACGCCCGGGATGTGAACTGCGGATATGGTGGATGCCGTGTCTTCCACCCACGTCAGAATCCGCCGGACTTCCTGGAAGGCTTGCCGACTGCGTGTCCCTCCTTGGTGGTTGATGTATGCCACCGCTGTGGAGTTGTCCGACTGAATTCGGATCTGCTTGCCTTCTAGCCACTGCTGGAAGGCTTGTAGGGCAAGATACACTGCTCTGATTTCCAGAACATTGATCTGAAGGGTGGACTCTTGCTGAGTCCACGTACCTTGAGCCCTGTGGTGGAGAAAAACTGCTCCCCACCCTGATAGACTCGCGTCCGTTGTGACCACCGCCCAGGATGGGGGTAGGAAAGACTTTCCTATTGACAATGAGGTGGGAAGAAGCCACCACTGAAGAGAATCCTTGGCCGCCTGAGAAAGGGAGACGTTCCTGTCTAGGGACTTCGACTTCCCGTCCCATTGGCGGAGAATGTCCCATTGTAATGGACGCAGATGAAACTGCGTGAAAGGGACTGCCTCCATTGCTGCTACCATCTTCCCCAAGAAGTGCATGAGGCGTCTCAAGGGATGCGACTGGCCCTGAAGGAGAGATTGCACCCCTGTCTGTAGTGAACGCTGTTTGTCCAGCGGAAGCATCACTATCGCTGATAGAGTATGAAACTCCATGCCAAGGTATGTTATCGATTGGGTTGGGGTCAGATTTGACTTTGAAAAGTTGATGATCCACCCGAAACTCTGGAGAGTCTCCAGCGCAACGTTCAGGCTGTGTTGGCATGCCTCTTGAGAGGGTGCCTTGACAAGTAGATCGTCCAAGTAAGGGATCACAGAGTGACCCTGAGAGTGCAGGACTGCTACTACTGCTGCCATGACCTTGGTGAAGACCCTTGGGGCTGTCGCCAGACCGAAAGGCAGGGCTACGAACTGAAGGTGTTCGTCTCCTATAACGAAGCGTAGAAAACGCTGGTGTTCTGGAGCAATCGGCACGTGGAGATAAGCATCCTTGATGTCTATTGATGCTAGGAAATCTCCTTGAGACATTGAGGCGATGACGGAGCGGAGGGATTCCATCCGGAACCGCCTGGTTTTCACATGCTTGTTGAGCAGTTTTAGGTCCAGAACAGGACGGAAAGACCCGTCCTTTTTTGGCACCACAAACAAATTGGAGTAAAAACCGTGACCTTGCTCCTGAAGAGGAACAGGGATCACCACTCCTTCTGCCTTTAAAGAGCACACCGCCTGCAGAAGAGCATTGGCTCAGCCGGGAGGCGGAGAAGTTCTGAAGAATCGAGTTGGAGGACGAGAACTGAACTCTATCCTGTACCCGTGAGACAGAATGTCTCTCACCCAACGGTCCTTGACATGTGGCAGCCAAATGTCGCCAAAGCGGGAGAGCCTGCCACCGACCGAGGATGCGGAGAGAGGAGGCCGAAAGTCATGAGGAAGCCGCTTTGGTAGCGGTTCCTCCGGCTGCTTTCTTTGGGCGTGACTGGGCCCGCCAAGAATCTGAGCTCCTCTCATCCTTTTGAGTCCTTTTGGACGAGGAGAATTGGGACCTGCCCGAGCCTCGAAAGGACCGAAACCTCGACTGTCCCTTCCTCTGTTGGGGTTTATTTGGTCTGGGCTGAGGTAAGGATGAATCCTTACCCTTGGACTGTTTAATGATTTCATCCAATCTCTCACCAAACAGTCTGTCACCAGAAAATGTCAAACTGGTTAAGCACTTCTTGGAAGCAGAATCTGCCTTCCATTCCCTTAACCACAATGCTCTGCGTAAAACCACGGAGTTGGCGGACGCCACTGCCGTACGGCTTGTAGAGTCCAGGACAGCATTAATAGCGTAAGACGCAAATGCAGACATTTGAGAGGTTAAGGACGCTACTTGCGGAACAGATGTACGTGTGACAGTGTCAATCTGCGCCAAACCAGCTGAAATAGCTTGGAGTGCCCATACGGCTGCGAATGCTGGAGCAAACGACGCGCCGATAGCTTCATAGATGGATTTCAACCAGAGCTCCATCTGTCTGTCAGTGGCGTCTTTAAGTGAAGCCCCATCTTCCACTGCAACTATGGATCTAGCCGCAAGCCTGGAGATTGGGGGATCCACCTTTGGACACTGGGTCCAGCCTTTGACCACGTCAGGGGGAAAGGGATAACGTGTATCCTTAAGACGTTTGGAGAAACGCTTATCTGGATAAGCGTGGTGTTTCTGGACTGACTCTCTAAAGTCAGAGTGGTCCAGAAAAGTACTCAATTTACGCTTAGGATACCTGAAATGGAATTTCTCCTGCTGTGAAGCTGACTCCTCCACTGGAGGAGCTGTGGGAGAAATATCCAACATTTTATTGATGGACGCTATGAGATCGTTCACCATTGCGTCCCCATCAGGTGTATCCAGATTGAGAGCGGTCTCAGGATCAGAATCCTGATCAGCAACCTCTGTCTCATCAAACAGAGAGCCTTCCTGCTGGGACCCTGACCAGTGTGATGAAGTCGAGGGTCGCTCATAGCGAGCTCGCTTAGGCTGTCTGGGACTGTCGTCCGTGTCAGAGCCATCACCCCGGGATGCATGGGACCCCCCCGGAGCACGGATGTGTTCCAAAAGAGGGGAACCAGGGAGCATTGAATCAACAGTGCCCATGGTCTGAGTTACCGGTCTGGACTGCAAAGTCTCAAGGATTTTAGACATAGTCACCGACAGTCTATCAGCAAAAACTGCAAACTCCGTCCCTGTCACCTGGACAGTGTTCACAGGTGGTTCTCCTTGGGCCACCTCTAGCAGAGGCCCCGGCAGAGCAAGTGCTACAGGGGCCGAACATTGCACACAATGGGGGTCAGTGGCACCTGCCGGTAGAACAGCCTTACATGCGGTACAAGTAGCATAGAAAGCCTGTGTCTTGGCCCCTTTGCTTTTTGCGGACGACATGCTGTTGTCTAGCAATCTAGGAGGGTATATAGCCAAGAATAGCGACCGTACAATGCAATGTATCATACAAGCATAAAGTACAAATGAACACTGCGGCACTAGTGGGGTGAGCCCTCGAGGGCTGCTTACCGCCCGCTGAAAAGCGGGTGTGTGACCGCCAGAATCCCGTGCCTGGGTCTCCCAGAGCTCGTGTCCCTTCTCCACTCAGACTGCAAACAGGAATGGCTGCCGGCGTCCTGTGAAGAGGGGCGGGCCGTGGGCGTGCCCCAGACAAAGTGCGGGAAACTAGCGTCCCACTGTGCCTAGTGAGGGGGGTTGGAGTATGCTAAGCAGACTCCAGCCCTCGGCGCTGACGTTCTGACCAGCGTCCCGCCCTTCCCCTGACTGGCAGGCCTGGGGGCGGGAACGAAACGGAACTAGGCCGCAAAAGCCGGGGACTCGATTTATAAGCGCGGCCGTCGTATAAGCACGGCCAGCGCGGAAGTCCCCGGCGCACCACACGTCCCAGCTGCGCCGCAGTGTAAAAAACCGCCAGCCGCGGCCGGCGCGGCAGTTCCTAATACAGAAACTCACTCAGCAAAGCTGCAGTGAGTAAAGCACCAGCGCGCCGCGCTGCTGTCCCCGGCGCACTAACACACCCAGCAATGCTGGTGTGTGTGCGCGATCTGTACGGGGACCCAGAGTACCTTAATGTAGCAGGGCCCTGTCCCTGACGATACTCAGCTCCATGTCCAGCAGATTCCCAGGGGTTGTGGACGGAGCACGGTCTCCTGTACTTGGAGACCGATAGGATCCCACTTCACCCAGAGCCCTAAGGGGATGGGGAAGGAAAGCAGCATGTCGGCTCCAGCCTCCGTACCCGCAATGGGTACCTCAACCTTAACAAACACCGCCAACAAAAGTGGGGTGAGAAGGGAGCATGCTGGGGGCCCTAGTATGGGCCCTCTTTTCTTCCATCCGACAAAGTCAGCAGCTGCTGCTGACTAAACAGTGGAGCTATGCGTGGATGTTAGCCTCCTTCGCACAAAGCATGAAAACTGAGGAGCCCGTGATCCCACGGGGGGTGTATAGGCAGTAGGGGAGGGGCCTTACACTTTTAAGTGTAATACTTTGTGTGGCCTCCGGAGGCAGTAGCTATACACCCAATTGTCTGGGTCTCCCAATAGAGCGACAAAGAAAAAGAGAATTTTGTTTACTTACCGTAAATTCTTTTTCTTATAGTTCCGACATGGGAGACCCAGACCATGGGTGTATAGCTTCTGCCTCCGGAGGACACACAAAGTACTACACTCAAACGTGTAGCTCCTCCCTCCGGGCTATATACACCCCCTGGATGACAATCTAACCAGTTCAGTGCAAAAGCTGAAGGAGGACATCCACCCATAAGTAGAGATAGAGTAAAACTCGGAAAAACCGGAACCTCTGTCTACAACAACAGCCGGTGAAACACACGGAACAAGAACTGCCAACAGGCAACAGGGAGGGTGCTGGGTCTCCCATGTCGGAACTATAAGAAAAAGAATTTACGGTAAGTAAACAAAATTCTCTTTTTCTTCATCGTTCCTTATGGGAGACCCAGACCATGGGACGTCTCAAAGCAGTCCATGGGTGGGAAATAAACCAAACTGAGAAGTAGGCAAAACCTAACTTCACAAATGGGCGACAGCCGCCTGAAGGATGCGTCTGCCCAAACTCGCATCTGCCGAAGCATGAGCATGCACTTGGTAGTGCTTCGAAAAGGTGTGCAGACTAGACCAAGTGGCAGCCTGACAAACCTGCTGAGCCATAGCCTGGTGCCTGAAAGCCCAGGAGGCACCGACAGCTCTGGTCGAGTGCGCCTTAATCCCTGGCGGTGGGGGCACCTGAGAACACTGGTAGGCATCGGAGATGGCCGACCTAATCCAATGAGCTAGGGTCGGTTTAGAAGCCGAGAGACCCTTGCGCTGACCCGTGGTTAGCACAAAAAGTGAGGTGCACCACCTAAAAGCGGCGGTGCGTGACACATAGATTCGGAGCGCCCGCACCAAATCCAAGGTATGCAACGCCTTCTCAAAGCGATGCACAGGGGCCGGACAAAGGGAAGGCAACTAAATGTCCTGGTTAAGGTGGAAAGAAGACACCACCTTAGGGAGAAAATCCGGAGTCGGACGGAGAACCACCTTGTCTTGGTGAAACACTAAAAAAGGTGACTCCGAAGAGAGCGCAGCCAAATCAGAGACTCTCCTGAGAGAAGTTATGGCTACTAGAAAAACCACTTTCTGTGAAAGTCTAAACAAAGGAACCTCCCTAAGAGGCTCAAAGGGGGGTTTCTGTAAGGCCGTGAGGACCAGATTAAGATCCCAGGGATCCAAAGGCCGCCGGTAAGGAGGAATGAGGTGAGATGCGCCCTGCATGAAGGTGCGCACCTGAGCCAGTCGGGCGATACGCCGCTGGAATAATACCGACAGAGCCGACACCTGTCCCTTGAGGGAATTGAGGGACAGTCCTAGCTGCAGACCGGACTGTAGAAAGGACAGGATGGTCGGCAAGGAGAACGGCCAAGGAGCATGGCCGGAAAAGCGACACCAGGACAGGAAAATCTTCCAAGTCCTGTGGTAAATCTTGGCCGAGGAAGACTTCCGAGCCTGAGTCATAGTGGAGATGACCTCAGAAGGAATGCCTGAAGCCGTCAGGATCCAGGACTCAAGAGCCACGCCGTCAATCTGAGAGCCGCAGAATTCTGGCGGAAAAACGGACCTTGAGAGAGAAGGTCTGGGCGGTCCGGGAGATGCCACGGCATTTCTACGGACAGACGGAGCAGGTCTGGGTACCAAGCTCGCCTGGGCCAGTCTGGAGCAATGATTATGACCCGACGGCCCTCCATTCTGATCTTGCGCAGAACCCTGGGCAAGAGCGCTAGAGGAGGAAACACATAGGCCAGACGGAACTGGGACCAATCTTGAACCAGCGCGTCCGCTGCGAAGGCCTGAGGATCGTGGGAGCGAGCCACGTAAACCGGAACCTTGTTGTTGTGCCGGGATGCCATTAGATCCACTTCCGGAGTGCCCCACTTGCGGCAGATTGACCTGAACACTGCCGGATGCAGGGCCCACTCGCCGCTGTCCACGGTTTGACGGCTGAGATAATCGGCCTCCCAGTTTTCTACGCCTGGGATGTGGACTGCGGATATGGTGGACTTGGAGTCCTCCGTCCACTGAAGGATTCGTTGAACCTCCAACATCGCCAGGCGGCTGCGAGTCCCGCCCTGGTGATTGATGTAGGCAACCGCTGTCGCGTTGTCCGACTGGACTCGAATGTGCTTGCCCGCCAACAGGTGGTGAAAGGCTACGAGAGCTAGAAGAACAGCCCTGATTTCCAGCACATTGATCGAGAGGGCTGATTCGGACGGAGTCCAAGTGCCCTGTGCTCGGTGGTGGAGAAATACTGCTCCCCAGCCGGAGAGGCTGGCATCCGTGGTGAGGATCACCCAGGACGGAGTCAGGAAGGAGCGTCCCTGTGACAGAGAGAGGGGCCGAAGCCACCACTGAAGAGAGCTCCTGGTCTGCGGCGACAGAGCCACTAGCCTGTGCAAGGAAGAGGTCCGCTTGTCCCAACAGCGGAGAATGTCCAGCTGCAGGGGACGCAGATGGAACTGGGCAAAGGGAACCGCTTCCATTGACGCCACCATCTGACCCAGCACCTGCATGAGGTGCCTGATGGAATGACGGCGGGGCTTCAACAGAGAGCGCACCGCCAGATGAAGGGACTGCTGTTTGACTAAGGGCAGCTTCACAAGTGCCGGCAGAGTCTCGAATTGCATCCCTAGGTACGTAAGTTCCTGGGTCGGGGTCAAAGTGGACTTGGGCAGATTGACAAGCCACCCGAATTGAACAAGCGTGTCGAGAGTGAGCGAGACGCTCCGCTGGCAGTCTGCACTGCATGAGGCCTTGACTAGAAGGTCGTCCAGGTAGGGGATTACTGCCAACCCCTGGAGATGCAGGACCGCAACCACTGCTGCCATGACCTTGGTGAAAACACGAGGGGCCGTGGCTAACCCGAAGGGGAGAGCCACGAATTGGAAATGTTCCTCTCCGACTGCAAAGCGTAGCCAACGTTGGTGTGAAACCGCAATAGGCACATGCAGATAGGCATCTCTGATGTCGATGGATGCTAGAAAATCTCCTTGGGTCATTGAGGCAATGACTGATCTCAGAGATTCCATGCGAAAGCGCCGCACCTGAACATGCTTGTTGAGAAGCTTGAGATCCAGGATGGGCCGGAAGGAACCGTCCTTCTTGGGGACTAGGAAGAGGTTTGAGTAGAAACCTCTGAACCGTTCCCGGGCGGGAACCGGAACAATTACACCGTTGGCCTGCAAGGATGCCACGGCCTGTGAGAAGGCGGCGGCTTTGGAGCAGGGGGGAATGGACAGAAAAAATCTGTTTGGCGGGCTGGAAGAAAATTCTATCCTGTAGCCGTGGGAGATGATATCCCGCACCCACTGATCGGAGACGTGCTGAAACCACACGTCGCCAAAGAGGGAGAGCCTGCCACCGACCAAGGACGTTGCTGGCGCAGCCAGATAGTCAAGAGGAGGCTGCCTTAGTGGCAGCGGCTCCTCCGTTCTTCTGAGGACGCGGCTTCGCGCGCCAGTTGGGTTTACGATCCTTGGCTGAGTTAGTGGACGAGGCTGAGGGCTTAGAGGACGACCAGTTAGAGGAACGAAAGGAACGAAACCTCGACTGGTTCCTGCCCTGGACAGGTTTCCTGGTTTTAGTTTGTGGCAAGGAAGTACTCTTCCCGCCAGTAGCTTCCTTAATAATTTCATCCAGTTGTTCACCGAACAGCCGGGACCCAGCAAAGGGGAGCCCAGCAAGGTACTTCTTAGAAGAAGCGTCTGCTTTCCACTCTCGAAGCCACAAAATCCTGCGGATCGCGAGAGAATTAGCGGAAGCCACCGCCGTGCGGTGAGAAGCCTCCAGAATGGCAGACATGGCGTAGGACGAAAAAGCCGAAGCCTGGGAAGTTAAGGCAACCATCTCGGGTATAGAGTCCCTGGCGAGGGAATGTATCTCCGCCAGAGAGGCAGAGACTGCCTTAAGAGCCCACACTGCTGCAAAAGACGGGGAGAACGAGGCTCCTGCCGCCTCATATACAGATTTGGCCAGAAGGTCAACCTGGCGGTCAGTGGGATCCTTAAGAGAGGTGCCATCGGCCACAGATACGACTGTCCGGGCTGAGATTCTAGACACCGGAGGGTCTACCTTTGGGGACTGAGCCCACTCCTTAACCACCTCTGGTGGAAAGGGAAAACGGTCATCAGAACTACGCTTTGGGAAGCGTTTGTCAGGACAGGCCCTGGGCTTGGTAACAGTGGCCTGAAAACTGGAGTGGTTAAAAAACGTACTCCTAGCTCTCTTAGGAGAGGTAAACTGGTGTATTTCTACCAGAGAGGCTTGTTCCTCTGACACTGGGGGACTGAGGTTCAGTACGGAGTTAATGGATGCAATCAAGTCACTAACATCCGCATCACCCTCAGATAAGTCAATGGGGTACATAGAGGTAGCGTCTGAGCCCACAGTAAAAGTATCCTCCTCGCCCTGCAATTCAGCTCGTGAATCAGAGCCGTGGGACGAGGAAGGAGAAGGGTTCCTGCGTCTCCGTTTAGGAGGACGGGGTCCTAAAACATGCTCTGAGAGCTCTGCAGAGCTCGGAGCAGCAGAGGCGCCCTGAGAAGGGGGCTGATTCATGGTCAGCAGAGTCCGGGACAGCTGTACCATGGAGTCGGCAAAAGACTGGGAGATAGCTCTGGAAAAAGATGCTACCCAAGCCGGGGGTTCAGCCACCGGGGCCGGAGCAGCCGGAGGGACCCCTGAAGAGGCTCCAGGCTGAGGCACCACCATGTTAGAGCAGGCATCACAGTGTGGATAAGTGCTCGGTTCTTGCAGAATGAGCTTACATGCAGTCATATAGCGTACAGCTTAGCAGACTTGCTCCTAGTGACAGACATGCTGCTGAGGTGGAGGCTCTGCAGTAAAGAATACACTCCTGTAGAATGACCCCCTGAGAGTGTATAATAAAGCCCACAACCAGAGGTTGTGGCTTACCAGACCGTGTGTGCCCTCCGGATTCCACAGCTCGGACCCCCAGTGAAGCGCTTTCCAGGATGCAGCAGCTGCAGCAGCCAGCGCCGATCAGTGTGAGAACGCTGATAAAATGGAGCTGGAGTGAGGAGGGGGGGCGGGGATTAGCCCAAGAGCGGGAAACCGGAGGGCCAAGGAGAGATACAGGGGAGGGAAACATCTCCTCAGAGAGGAGTGTCCTCCCCTCTGCTGAACGGCCGGTGGGCGGAGCCACACTGTTCCCCTGCATGAATGACATGCAGGGGAAGCTGAAACCGAAACTAGGCCGCAACTGAAGCCGGGGCCTAGATTTTTACATGCGGCCGACGAGCAGGCACCCTCGGCGCGGTTCTCAGGAAAAACCCAGAGAACCGGCCGGAATTTACAGCAAAGTCAAAAGACACACTCTCCCCATAATAAATGTACCCGGGACCCCTGAGAAACGTCTCAATACTTAGCTTTTGAGACGCAGGGCCATGTCCCTGGGGGGGGTTAAGCGCTCCGTCCGGCAGAATCCTGACAGGGCTGCGGATGGAGACCGGTCTCCTGCAAAGCAGAGAGGACCGTGATGGCTCCCACTTCAAGCCAGAGCCTCAGAGGATGGTGAAGGAGC
This sequence comes from Anomaloglossus baeobatrachus, assembly GCF_048569485.1. Lineage (NCBI taxonomy): Eukaryota > Metazoa > Chordata > Amphibia > Anura > Aromobatidae > Anomaloglossus > Anomaloglossus baeobatrachus. Next base: position 146,002 of record NW_027441882.1, read on the forward strand.
GCGGCATGTGAAGGCTCCAGCCTTGTAAAGTCAACCTTAACAGCACCGCCGACACAGTGGGGTGAGAAGGGACATGCCGGGAGTCCAGACTGGACCCGCTTTTCTTCCATATCTTTGAAATCAAAAATCTTAAAAATTAAAAATCAGAGAATGCATGTGTGTGTGTGACCTCCTGAAACACAAAGCATTGAACTGGTTAGATTGTCATCCAGGGGGTGTATATAGCCCGGAGGGAGGAGCTACACGTTTGAGTGTAGTACTTTGTGTGTCCTCCGGAGGCAGAAGCTATACACCCATGGTCTGGGTCTCCCATAAGGAACGATGAAGAAAGTATCGTGATGTCTACACATTACATTGGAAGGAGCTTTTATGACATTTCATTCTAAATCCATGGTCATTTCGCTTTGCTGATATTGCAGCTTACACTCTTTTGGAAGGCTTTCTAACGAATTCTGAGGTATTTTTATGCAGACTTTGTTGATTTATCAGGTCAGCCACTGATGATGGACGAGAGGACCTGGTTTGCAATCTCTAGTTCAGGCCAAAAGGCGTTTGATGGGGTTGAGGTTAGGACTCTTTGAGGGCCAGTCAAGTTATTCAACACCAAACCAGGTCAGTTTTGCCATTCATGAAATGACTTGTGACAACATATTACAGCACCATGATCAGTGACCAGTAAGCTCTTTAGAATTTGTTATTGTTTCACAAATATTTGCAGAACAGATTGCATGTTTAGAGGCTGGAATTTATATACCTGTGGCAGTGGGACCATATAAAAGACCTGAATTTAATGATTTAGAGTTGAGCACCAATACTTGTGTACGGTGTACATCAGATTGCTTTGACTATGGACAGGACATTTGTGGCGTAACAATCCCTGAGCATGAGGTTGTAATGACGCAGACATAGAACTTTTTCCCAGAATACTGTCATTTTTTTTCCTCTCCTACTGGGAGCCATAACTTTTTTAGTATTAGAAGCAAGAGGGCTTGCTATTTTTGCATGACACCATTTATTTTACCAAATAAGTGGAAATGGTGAAAAAAAAAACGCCAGTAATGTCACTTTAATTTTTTACTTGTTTGTAATAGCACTGGTCACTTTTTGGTTATCTGGTAGCGATCTTTTAACTTTTTCTAAGAGTCATGATTATGGGATGTCAAATTTATATATTTATTTTTTAATTTACTGCTCAAAAAATTTTTACAAAAACAATTTGGCTTCTGTCGCCATATTCTGCAAGTCATGTTTTGTTAAAAAAAAAAAGGTGGGTGTAGAGTCAATATGCGATCATATTGATAGTGAGCCGTTACAGCAGACGAATGCCTTGACATCCATCCTGACTGTGGCCAAAATCAGGCACATACCTCTGGAGGGTATGCCGTCAGTGAGCACAAACACAGTGTGAACCTTGCCTTACAGTTGTCTCTGATCACACCAGTTTAACCTTTTCATGAATTAGGAGCATCTGACTCTTCATGCCCCCTAATTAGACCAGTGTGAACGCCATTCTAGATGAATCGCAACCAAAATATCTTAAAGTGTACCTCCAGTTCCAAATGAAAAACAGTTCCAATGCAAGACTTTGCTGTATACCGTATTTTTCGTTTTATAAGACGCACCAGATTATAAGATGCATCCCAAATTTGGAGGGAAAAAACCCCATATGGTGTCCGTTTTATAATTCGATGGTGTCTTACCAAGGAGGAGAGCGGCAGAGGAGCAGGGATCACAGGTGACAGGGGTGATACTGGAGTCCTTTGATGCTGTGAGTGGTACAGAGGGGACCCACTGCGGGCGCTGCTCTGTGTGGAGGATAAGGCACTGGCCATTATGAAGATGGCGGTGAGGGCCTCAAATAATGGTGCCGGAGTCGTCGCATGTGACGCACAAACCGGGGCCGTGGGGCACTGTTACCAGGCCACGTTTCTGCTGCTGGGACGCCACGGTGGCAAGGCCCGGTTCCATGACCCCGGCGGTGTCATTTAATAAAGATGAAAGAGATGATGATGAATGATGGGGATGGTAGTTCGTGATGGCACCTGTGGTATTCGGCCAGAGATAGCCGACGCTGCGGATGGGACCCCGGGGTCAGTTAGTGATGTAGCTTTATTGGTATAGCTGTCCACAGGTAGAGCTGGGCCCTGGGGCGAATGGTGGTGGTAGTAGTCTATGATGGTGGTGGTTTGCAGAGCCGGAGGCGCAGGTGAATAACGGAGCGACACAGGAATGCAGTCTCAAGATGTTTACTCACTGTAGCAGGTTCCAAGGTAACACTACTAGCCAGTGATCGCCTTTAGAGTGCTGGGTATCACTGTGAAGGGCTCCAGCCGATCTCGGGTAGTTCGGAGGTCGAGTCCGGAGCAATTCTTTATTTGTCCCTTTCCTGGTCGCCTTCCTGTGCTTGCTTCTCCCTCCTGCTTTTGCGCCTTCGTACACAGAGCCCTGTGCCAGTGCCCGCGAGCCCTTTTGGGCGGTGTGAAGCTCTATCCCTTGGCCCTGTAAAGTCACCTTCCAGTGAACTCGTGTATGGATGTGGCCTATGTGCTTGCAGTCACCTCAGCCGTTGGTTTTACTAGCGGAGTACGTAGGTTCTTCTCCTGTAGCCTAGGGACCAGTCCCCGATATGCGGCCAAGTTCCTCCACTTGGTTGCTGTATGTGGAACATGGCCACAGGTGGCTGGTGCACTTCCCGTGGTCCCTGGGACCCCTTCTGTCTGGCCCTGGGTCGAGGTGAACCAGCTCCAGACCAAAGGTCTCTTCACTCCTCTACTTCTCCTTCCCTCTCCACACTCACATTCCTGTTCCCACTTTACTACTGTTTTCCCACTCCTAAGACTCCACCCTTTCAGCCTGGCTTCAGGTACAGCACTCCCTTGCCATTTCTGATGAGGTGTTGCTGAATCAGGGTGTTGTGCTTTTGTGTGAACCAGTGGATGACCTCCTTCATACTCAAGATGGAATACCACACCTCTGGATGAGGTGCAGTACCTCTGTGGCGACTGAAGCCTCAGTGGTGCCACACATGCGCAGATGAAAGATTAAGCCGAGAGCTCCATCTGCGCATGCGCCGACTTTAGGCGCCATTATTTAAAGCGCTCACCGCCATATTTAGAATGGCCCGTGCCTCATTGCCTGCCGCACAGAGCCGAGACGCACAGAGCTGAGCAGCCCCACACAGAGCAGAGCCGCCGAGCCCCGCCTCATACCAACTCATTTGGTATCACAGAGTTCAGAAATGCCCAGTCTATCAAAATATAAAATGAACTAATATGATCGGTAGACGGCGTAGCCGTAAAAAAAAATTACAACCGGCAAAGTTAAGTTTTTTGGTCTTCGCAAATTTTGAGCAAAATGCAATACCAGGGAGTCAAAACGTAGCGTCTGCGCAAAAATGGTTCGGCTAAAAATGCAAACAAATAAGCTATCAGTGAGCCCCACATCCCGAAAAATGAGAACACTATAAGTTGCAGAAAATGGCGCTGAAAGTGCTCCAATTTTTTGGACAAATCTTTCTTTAACCCCTTATATAAAAGTAAACCTAAACATGTTTGGTATTAACGAACTCATACCAACCTGAAGTATCACACCCACCCATCAGTTTTACCATAAAGTGAACACGGTGAATAAAGCACCCCATAAACCATTGTCCAATCACACTTTTTTGGAATTTTTCCGCACGTGGACATTTTTTGCGGTTTTCCAGTACCATATATGTTAAAACTCATGGTTTCACTTAAAAGACCAATACGTCCCGCAAATAACAAGCCCTCTTATGGCAAGATTGACGGGAAAAATAAAAAAGTTACGACTCTCGGAAAAAGGGGAGCAAAAAACAAAAACGGAAAAATCGTCCAGGGGTTAGGGGGTTAAAGGTGGGAGTCCGTGAGCGCATCAGGGACATTGAGAAAACAAAGACTCTGCATGAGATGGAACACCTAAAATCCCTACCAAAAAATTTCCAATTGTAAAGCAAATTAATTATAAAGGCCATAGATCAGAGGTTAGAGGTGGTAACCTATTTAAGGCCCTTGCGCAACTTGAGTCACTTTATTTATAGATTGGACACAAGGACTCCTATTGGGCTCAATGAGAGCTTTGGCTGCTTTCTTTAATTGGGTATTTTTATGTGGTGTGAGAATGGGACTGTTTGTGTTAAAATTATTTTTAATAGTTTTTTTATCCATAATTTAGAGATCTGTATATGCTAAAGCCATACCTGTGGTGGTCTGCAAATTTTGAGGTACTTCACTCGACCCGCTCATTGACTTAGATGTTGACTTTGATTGGGTATTTTCCCTGAATGAAGTGCCTATGAGAAAATAAGAAAAAAGATTATTATCTAAGAAAAGTGGAGAAAAACATTGTACAACAATTTAATTACAGTTTGGATACAACTAATATTTACTACATTTACTCAATAATTTAGTTTTTTGCATTTCTTGATTTTGCTTGCCTTATGGCATGTCATTTTTAATTTTGAATATCATATTTCTGTTTACACAACTACATAAACACCATGTACTTTTTTGTTTGTCTATTGATTAGTGATGGACAGACCCGGACTGTAAAATTTAGGATCCGAGCGATTTTAAAAATACCCGAGTACCGGACCCGGGCCTGGAGTTCTCAGGGAACTCCGGATAATGATCCGGAACCTTTGGAAATAAAAAATAAATAAAGGGAAATTAAATAAAATAAGATTAAAGCAGGCGCGTTATAACAATAGCAGCCCACAGCCACCCAGGATTGTCACATCCATTATATTTGACAATCCTGGCACTTTACCCGGCTCTTCCCGATTGCACTGGTGCGGTGGCAATCAGGCTAATAAGGGATTAATAACAGCTCACAGCTGCCACTAAGCTCTAGATTAGTAATGGCAGGGTCTATGAAAACCCTACCCCCATCACTAATCTGGAAGTGAAAAGAAATAAACACAAACACAAAATAAGATAAAAACAATACCCTATTTCACTCCTTTATTAACCCCAAAAACACGCAGGTCTGTGGAAATCCACACGAGGGCCCATGACTATTCCAATTGCCTTTCTACACCGCCATAGGAGGCCCCGTAACGCTATCATAGGAAGCCGATGGTTGCCATGGTAGCACAGGGTTATGTGATGACTCCTGTCGCTATCATGACTCACATCCTGTTACAGCCGGCTGGCTTTAAAAGGACAGCAGCATTTCAGCTGATCAGAGCTCTGCCGCTCTGATCAGCAGAAATGAACAAGCGATCAGACGGCTAATCCTTACCCCTAGAGAAACTATTAAAATAAAAAAAGTAAAAAAAAAGTTTTATAGAATTAAAAAAACAACTAAAAGTTTAAATCATTCTCCATTCGCCCCACTAAAAATCAAAGGGTTAAAAAAGTAAAAAATATACACTCATTTGGTATCGCAGAGTTCAGAAATGCCCAGTCTATCAAAATATAAAATGAATCAATTAGATCGGTAGATGGCGTAGCCGTAAAAAAAAATCCAACTGGCAAAGTTACGTTTTTTGGTCTTCGCAAATTTTCAGCAAAATGCAATACCAGGGAGTCAAAACGTAGCATCTGCGCAAAAATGGTACAGCTACAAATGCAAACAAATAAGCCATCAGTGAGCCCCATATCCCGAAAAATGAGAACACTACAAGTTGCAGAAAGTGCTCCAATTTTTTGGACAAACCTTTTTTTAACCCCTTATATAAAAGTAAACCTAAACATGTTTGGTATCAACGAACTCATACCAACCTGAAGTATCACACCCACCCATCAGTTTTACCATACAGTGAACACGGTGAATAAAGTACCCCATAAACCATTGTCCAATCACACTTTTTTGTAATTTTTCCGCACGTGGAAATTTTGTGCTGTTTTCCAGTACCATATATGGTAAAACTCATGGTTTCACTTAAAAGACCAATACGTCCTGCAAAAAACAAGCCTTCTTATAGCAAGATTGACGGGAAAAATAAAAAAGCTACGACTCTCGGAAAGAAGGGAATTTTGTTTACTTACCGTAAATTCCTTTTCTTCTAGCTCCTATTGGGAGACCCAGACAATTGGGTGTATAGCTTCTGCCTCCGGAGGCCACACAAAGTATTACACTTTAAAAAGTGTAACCCCTCCCCTCTGCCTATACACCCTCCCGTGCATCACGGGCTCCTCAGTTTTGGTGCAAAAGCAGGAAGGAGAAAACTTATAAATTGGTCTAAGGTAAATTCAATCCGAAGGATGTTCGGAGAACTGAAAACCATGAACCAAAAGAACAATTCAACATGAACAACATGTGTACACAAAAGAACAAACAGCCCGAAGGGAACAGGGGCGGGTGCTGGGTCTCCCAATAGGAGCTAGAAGAAAAGGAATTTACGGTAAGTAAACAAAATTCCCTTCTTCTTTGTCGCTCCATTGGGAGACCCAGACAATTGGGACGTCCAAAAGCAGTCCCTGGGTGGGTAAAAGAATACCTCGATAAAAAGAGCCGAAAACGACCCCCTCTTACAGGTGGGCAACCGCCGCCTGAAGGACTCGCCTACCTAGACTGGCGTCTGCCGAAGCATAGGTATGCACCTGATAGTGTTTCGTGAAAGTGTGCAGACTAGACCAGGTAGCTGCCTGACACACCTGCTGAGCCGTAGCCCGGTGCCGCAATGCCCAGGACGCACCCACGGCTCTGGTAGAATGGGCTTTCAGCCCCAAAGGAAGCGGAAGCCCAGAAGAACGGTAGGCTTCAAGAATCGGTTCCTTGATCCACCGAGCCAAGGTTGACTTGGAAGCCTGCGAACCCTTACGCTGGCCAGCGACAAGGACAAAGAGCGCATCCGAACGGCGCAGGGGCGCCGTGCGAGACACGTAGAGCCGGAGAGCTCTCACCAGATCTAACGAGTGCAAATCCTTTTCACATTGGTGAACTGGATGAGGGCAAAATGAAGGTAAGGAGATATCCTGATTGAGATGAAAAGGGGATACTACCTTAGGGAGAAATTCCGGGACCGGACGCAGAACCACCTTATCCTGGTGAAAAACCAGGAAGGGGGCTTTGCATGACAGCGCTGCCAGCTCCGACACTCTACGGAGCGATGTAACTGCCACTAGAAATGACACCTTCTGCGAAAGACGTGATAAAGAGACATCCCGCAGCGGCTCGAAAGGTGGTTACTGAAGAGCCGTTAGCACCCTGTTAAGATCCCAGGGTTCCAGCGGACGCTTGTAAGGTGGGACTATGTGGCAAACTCCCTGCAGGAACGTGCGGACCTGCGGAAGCCTGGCTAGACGCTTTTGAAAAAATACGGATAGCGCCGATACTTGTCCCTTGAGAGAGCCGAGAGACAAACCCTTGTCCATTCCGGATTGAAGGAATGAAAGAAAAGTGGGTAAGGCAAAGGGCCAGGGAGAAAAACCCTTATCAGAGCACCAGGATAAGAAGATCCTCCAAGACCTGTGATAGATCTTGGCGGACGTTGGTTTCCTGGCCTGTCTCATAGTGGCAATGACATCTTGAGATAACCCTGAGGACGCTAGGAGCCAGGACTCAATGGCCACACAGTCAGGTTGAGGGCCGCAGAATTCAGATGGAAAAACGGTCCTTGAGACAGCAAGTCTGGGCGGTCTGGGAGCGCCCACGGTTGACCCACCGTGAGATGCCACAGATCCGGGTACCACGACCGCCTCGGCCAATCTGGGGCGACGAGAATGGCGCGACGACATTGCGCAGCACTCTGGGCAGCATCGCCAGAGGAGGAAATACATAGGGCAGTCGAAACTGCGACCAATCCTGAACTAATGCGTCCGCCGCCAGAGCTCTGTGATCTTGAGACCGGGCCATGAATGCCGGGACTTTGTTGTTGTGCCGTGACGCCATGAGATCGACGTCCGGCGTTCCCCAGCGGCGACAGATCTCTCGAAACACGTCTGGGTGAAGAGACCATTCCCCCGCCTCCATGCCCTGTCGGCTGAGAAAATCTGCTTCCCAGTTTTCTACGCCCGGGATGTGAACTGCGGAGATGGTGGAAGCTGTGGCTTCCACCCACTGCAGAATTCGTCGGACTTCCTGGAAGGCTTGACGACTGCGAGTGCCGCCTTGGTGGTTGATGTATGCGACGGCAGTGGCGTTGTCCGACTGGATCCGGATCTGCCTGCCCTCCAGCCACCGATGAAAGGCCAATAGGGCTAGATACACTGCCTTTATCTCCAGAATATTGATCTGAAGGGATGACTCTATCGGAGTCCAGGTTCCCTGAGCCCTGTGGTGGAGAAAAACCGCCCCCCACCCTGACAGGCTCGCGTCCGTCGTGACCACAGCCCAGGTGGGGGGTAGGAAGGATTTTCCCTGCGATAGAGAGTTGGGAAGGAGCCACCACTGAAGTGACGTCTTGGTTGCAAGGGAAAGAGAGACGTTCCTGTCGAGTGAAGTCGACCTCCTGTCCCATTTGCGGAGAATGTCCCACTGGAGTGGCCGCAGATGGAATTGCGCGAAGGGCACTGCCTCCATCGCTGCCACCATCTTCCCCAGGAAGTGCATGAGGCGCCTCAAGGGGTGTGACTGACCCCGAAGAAGAGATTGCACCCCTGCCTGCAGCGAAAGCTGCTTGTCCAGCGGTAGCATGACTACTGCTGACTGAGTATGAAACTCCATCCCAAGGTACGTCAGTGATTGGGTCGGTGTCAACTTGGATTTTGGGAAGTTGATGATCCACCCGAACTGCTGGAGAGTCGCCAGAGCGACGGAAAGGCTGTTTTCACACGCCATCTGAGAGGGTGCCCTGACCAGAAGATCGTCTAAGTAGGGAATCACCGAGTGGCCCTGAGAGTGTAGGACCGCCACAACAGATGCCATGACCTTGGTGAACACCCGTGGGGCTGTCGCCAGGCCGAAAGGCAATGCCACGAACTGAAGGTGTTCGTCCCCGATGGCGAAACGCAAAAAGCGTTGATGTTCGGGTGCGATCGGCACATGGAGATAAGCATCCTTGATGTCGATCGATGCTAGGAAGTCTCCTTGTGACATCGAAGCGATGACAGAGCGGAGAGACTCCATCCGAAACCGTCTGGTGCTCACATGTCTGTTGAGCAGTTTGAGGTCCAGAACGGGACGGAACGAGCCGTCCTTCTTTGGCACCACAAACAAGTTGGAGTAAAAGCCGCGACCATGTTCCTGAAGGGGAACAGGGATCACAACTCCTTCTGTCTTCAGAGCGTTCACCGCCTGAAAAAGAGCATCGGCTCGCTCGGGGGGGCGGAGATGTTCTGAAGAAACGAGTCGGGGGACGAGAGCTGAACTCTATCCTGTAACCGTGAGACAGAATGTCTCTCACCCATCGGTCTTGAACATGTGGCCACCAGGTGTCGCAAAAGCGGGAGAGCCTGCCTCCGACCGAGGATGCGGTTCGGGGATGCCGAGTGTCATGAGGAGGCCGCCTTGGAAGCAGTGCCTCCTGCGGCCTTTTGGGGGCGTGACTTGGACCGCCACGCATAGGAGTTCCTCTGGCCTTTCTCCGGCCTGCTGGACGAAGAGGATTGGGGCTTGGCGGAGGGACGAAAGGACCGAAACCTCGATTGTATTTTCCGTTGCTGAGGTCTCTTTGGTTTGGACTGGGGTAAGGAGGAGTCCTTTCCCTTGGATTCCTTAATAATCTCATCCAATCGTTCACCAAACAAGCGGTCGCCAGCAAACGGCAAACCGGTTAAGAACCTCTTGGAAGCAGAGTCTGCCTTCCATTCGCGCAGCCACATGGCCCTGCGGACTGCCACAGAGTTAGCGGATGCCACCGCTGTACGGCTAGCAGAGTCTAAAACTGCGTTCATGGCGTAGGAAGAAAAAGCTGACGCCTGAGAAGTCAAAGACGCAACCTGCGGAGCAGAATTACGTGTGACCGCATTAATCTCAGCCAGACAAGCTGAGATAGCTTGTAGTGCCCACACGGCTGCAAAGGCCGGGGCAAAAGACGCGCCTGTGGCGTCATAGATGGATTTTACCAGGAGCTCTATCTGCCTGTCAGTGGCATCCTTTAGCGATGATCCATCTGCAACCGATACCACAGATCTAGCCGCCAATCTAGAGACTGGGGGATCCACCTTGGGACATTGAGCCCAACCCTTAACCACGTCAGAGGGGAAGGAGTAACGTGTGTCAGTAAGGCGCTTAGTAAAGCGCTTGTCCGGAACCGCTCTGGGCTTCTGGACAGCATCTCTGAAGTTAGAGTGATCAAAAAACGCACTCCGTGTACGTTTAGGGAACCGAAACTGGTGTTTCTCCTGCTGAGAAGTCGACTCCTCTACCGGTGGCGGCGGGGGAGAGATATCTAACACCTGGTTGATGGACGAGATAAGGTCATTTACTATGGCGTCCCCTTCAGGTGTATCAAGATTGAGAGCAACGTCAGTGTCAGAGCCCTGAGCTGCGACGTCCGCCTCGTCCTCCAGAGAGTCCTCACGCTGGGAACCCGAGCAGCGTGAAGAAGTCGGGGAAGATTCCCAGCGGGCCCGCTTAGCCGGTCTGGGACTGTGGTCCGGGCCGGAGTCCTCCACGTGAGACCTAGGGCCACCCCTGGGAACGTGCTGCGGCGCGGACAGAGAGGGGCCTGGAGGTGAAGATCCAACAGGGCCCGGGGCTTGTGTAAGGACCGGTCTGGACTGCAAAGCTTCAAGCAGCTTGGCAGACCATTTGTCCATAGACTGAGCCATGGATTGTGAGAGTGACTCAGAGAGTTTTTCAGCAAAAACTGCAAACTCTGTCCCTGCCGCCTGGACAGGGGGAGCAAGGGGTTCTACCTGAGCCGAGGGGCCCACTAGTGACCGAGGCTCGGGTTGAGGAAGCAAAACAGAGGTTGAGCATTGCTCACAGTGAGGGTAGGTGGAACCCGCAGGAAACTTAGCCGCACAAGAGGTACAGGCACCCTTGCTCCTTGTGGACAACATGCTGTTGTCTCCTAGGAGAGTGATCACTGAGGGTATATGGGAAGGGTATACAGCCCGACCGAACAGAAATATATAAATATATATATAGTATCTATTCCGGCACCCTAAGGGGACCAGCACCGGGTGACCGGTGTGGCTTACCGACCGCTAAAAAGCGGAGTGTGTGTCCTCCAGATTCCCTGCCTTAGGTCTCCCAGCGTTGCAGAACTCTTCCCAGGAAATCCTCCACAGGCAGAATGCCAAAGAAATGGCTGCCGGAGCTCTCAGGGGAGGAGTGGAGCCGTGGGCGGCGTTAGAAAAAGTGCGGGAATCTGGAGTCCCCACAGTGATCAGTGAGGGGGGAGGAAACATACAGGATGTTCCGGCCCTCACAGCCGACGTCAGGCCGGCCGTCCCGCCCTTACCCCTGATAGACAGGCCCGGGGGCGTGAGTTTTGCTACTAGGCCGCAATTGAAGCCGGGGACTAAATTTAAGACCGCGGCCGACAAACAGGCGCGGTCGGCGCGGAAGTCCGCCGGCCGTCACAAATAAGCAGCTGCTGCAGCGTCCGGGATGAAGGCGCATCATGCAAATCCCCCATGGGGATACAGAGTACCTTAGTGATGCAGGGCCCGGTCCCTGAGGATAAATAAACTCCTGTCCGACAGATTCCCACAGGGGCTGCGGAGGGAGCACGGTCCCAGTGGATGGATGACCGCTCAGGATCCCACTTCTCCCAGAGCCGCTAAGGGATGGTGAAGGAGACGGCATGAGGCTCCGGCCTTTGTACCCGCAATGGGTACCTCAACCTTAACAGCACCGCCGACTTAGTGGGGTGAGAAGGGAACATGCCGGGGGCCCCGTGGGGGCCCACTTTTCTTCCAACCGATATAACTAATCTGAGAATTCATGAGTGGATGTGTGCCTCCTTCCACACAAAGCATAAAACTGAGGAGCCCGTGATGCACGGGAGGGTGTATAGGCAGAGGGGAGGGGTTACACTTTTTAAAGTGTAATACTTTGTGTGGCCTCCGGAGGCAGAAGCTATACACCCAATTGTCTGGGTCTCCCAATGGAGCGACAAAGAAAAGGGGAGCAAAAAACAAAAACGGAAAAATCGTCCAGGGGTTAGGGGGTTAAAGGTGGGAGTCCGTGAGCACATCAGGGACATTGAGAAAACAAAGACTCTGCATGAGACGGAACACCTAAAAACCCTACCAAAACATTTCCAATTGTACCATAAATCTGACTCAAGCAAATTAAAGGAGTTGTCCGACATTAGCTTACCAAAAAATGTTGAGTTTATCTGTGCTGTATTGTCATATAAAACACCCCTATATTGTTATTTTTTGTTTTCTAACTTTTGTTCCACTTGAATTATCCCTTTATTCTCTGCAGTTCTTTGTTTACATTTTGCTCTAGCAAACTGACCACTTCCTGTGCAAAACCTCAGTTAGAGCTGGCACTGCCGGGCCTCAGGGTCCAGCCCCGTCCCCTGCCCGCCCCTTGCACACACATTCCCTGTCAGTATTCTACCCCAGCAACTGATCTGTTATCACTCTAGCAATGAAAATAACAGCCCCACATCGGGCTCTGTGCCAAACACACACACACACATACACACACACACACACATACACATCGGGCTCTGCGCCACACACATCAGGCTCTGCAACCCTCCCCCACACACACATACACACACGGCGCTCTGTACCGACCTCCCCCTCACCATCGTTCTGTACCGACCCCTACCCCCATAGGGAACACATGTAGGCTACATTCACATGACCGTTCCGTTTTTGCGGTCGGCAAAAAATGGCCAATTTTTTCACGGATACATCTGTGTGTCATCCGTGTGCCTTCCGTTTTTTTTGCGGACCGCAAAAAAGCGGAAGCAGCAAGAAAGATAAATAGATGAGTAGATATAGAGATGAATAGATAGATATAGAGACAGAGAGATAGAGGGATGAATGAATGAACAGAGGGATAGACAGATAGATAAATAGATAGATAGATAGATGAGAAAGACATATAATGTCCTACCCCCCTGCATATTCTAAGCTGGCACCCTTTAGTGACTTTCATGTGGCACGAAAGTGTGCTTAGCCTTGTATTTATCAAAAAAATAAATAAAAAATAATTTAAAAAAACCAAACGACAATGGGTCCCCCATACTTTTGTAGCCAGCTAGGGTAAAGCAGATGGCTGCAACCTGCAAACCACAGCTGGCAGCTTCAGCTTGGCTGGTAATCTAAAACAGAGGGCACCCCACGCTGTTATTTTAAATTAAATAAATAATTTAAAACAAAAAACATGGGGTCCCCCCAAATTGGATCACCAGCCAAGGTAAAGCAGACAGCTGTGGTCTGGTATTCTCAGACTAGGGAGGCCCACTGTTATTGGACACTCCCCAGCCTAAAAATAGAAGGCCACAGCCGCCCCAGAAGTGGCACATCCATTAGATGTGCCAATCCTGGTGCTTCACCCCAACTCATCCCGTGCCCTGGTGCGGTGGCAAACGGGGTAATATATGGGGTTGATGCCAGATGTGTAATGTCACCTGGCATCAAGCCCTGGGGTTAGTGATGTCACGCGTCTATCAGATATCCGACATGACAAACCCAGTCAGTAATAAAAAAAAAATAGACAACAAAAAAAGTGTTATTTGAAAAAACACTCCTCAAAACATTCCCTCATTCACCAATTTATTCAAAAGAAAAACAAATCCTGGTCCAGCATAATCCAATAAGGGGGTCTCATGACAATCCATACCATAGTCAATGTCCCAGTCAATGAAGAACAGAATGTTCCTCATTGGCTGGGAGAGTAATGCAGTGACCTGAGCTAACATCAATAGCCCAGGTCACTGCAGGGGATGCCGAGCGCTGCTGTCAGGAGGTTAGATGAAATCATTACCTGCGGTGACGATCTTTGCTTCACTCCTGTCAGCGCTGTCCCTGACTTCTATGCCCGCCGCGTTCTCAGCAGTATCGCCCGAGATGTCACCGCTAGTGACGTGAGAACGCAGCGGCATAGAAGGCACTGACAGCGCTGACAGGAGTGAAGCGAAGATTGTCACAGCAGGCAATGATGTCATCTAACATCCTGATGGCAGTGCTCGATATCCCCGCGGGGGCCTGGTGCTGGCGGTGACACCGTGGGCGGGGAGAGTACGGGGTGCGGAGGAATGTGTGGGAGGGTGCAGGGAAGAGGGGCGGGGAATTCACGCAGGGCGGCAACATGCTGTTCCAGATTTGCATGTTAACATGGTCCTGCCCATGTTGACATGAAATGACCGGAAGCAGCAAAATCGCGGCAGGAGCGGTCACATGACCGCTCTGAGCCGGGGGAGAAAGGCTGACAGCAGGGCAGGTAAGTGATCACTAGCTACTTACCTGCCCCAATGTAGCCCAAAAGGGTAATAATGAAGAAAAGTCAAAATAAGCCGGATAACCCCTTTAATTATAAAGGCCATAGATCAGAGGTTAGAGGTGGTAACCTATTTAAGGCCCTTGCGCAACTTGAGTCATTGGATTTATAGATTGGACACAAGGACTCCTATTGGGCTCAATGAGAGCTTTGACTGCTTTCTTTAATTGGGTATTTTTATGTGGTGTGAGAATGGGACTGTTTGTGTTAAATTATTTTTAATTGTTTCTTTTTCTTTTTATCCATAATTTAGAGATCTGTATATGCTAAAATCATACCTGAGGTGGTCTGCAAATTTTGAGGTACTTCACGCGACTTAGATGTTGACTTTGATTGGGTCTTTTCCCTGAATGAAGTGCCTATGAGAAAATAAGAAAAACTATTATTATCTAAGAAAAGTGGAGAAAAACATTGTACAATTTAATTATAGTTAGGATACAACTAATATTTAATACATTTACTCAATAATTTAGTTTTTTGCATTTCTTGATTTTGCTTGCCTTATGGCATGTCATTTTTAATTTTTCATATAATATTTCTGTTTACACAACACTGCACTTTTTTTGTTTGTCTATTGATTAGTGATGGACAGACCCGGACTGTAAAATTTAGAATCCGAGAGGTTATAAAAATACCCGAGTACCGGACCCGGGCCTGGAGTTCTCAGAGAACTCCGGATAATGATCCGGAACCTTTGGAAATAAAAAATGGAAAAATAAAGAAAAGAGGAATAAAGCAGGCGCGTTATAATAATAGCAGCCCACAGCCACTCAGGATTGTCACATCCATTAGATGTGACAATCCTGGCACTTTACCCGATTCTTCCTGATTCCCCTGGTGCGGTGGCAATCAGGCTAATAAGGGGTTAATAACAGCTCACATCTGCCACTAAGCCCTAGATTAGCAATGGCAGGGTCTATGAAAACCCTTCCCCCATTACTAATCTGGAAGTGAAGATAAATAAACACAAACACAAAATAAGATAAAAACAACACCCTCTTTCACTCCTTTATTAACCCCAAAAACACTCAGGTCTTATGTAATCCACACGAAGGCCCATGACTATTCCAATTGCCTTTCTACACCGCCATCGGAGGCCCCGTAACGCGATCATGGGAAGCCGATGGTTGCCATGGTAGCACAGGGTTATGTGATGACTCCTGTCGCTATCATGACTCACATCCTGTTACAGCCGGCTGGCTTTAACAAGACAGCAGCATTTCAGCTGATCAGAGCTCTGCCGCTCTGATCAGCAGAATTGAACAAGCAAGCAGACGGCTAATCCT
This sequence comes from Anomaloglossus baeobatrachus, assembly GCF_048569485.1. Taxonomy (NCBI): domain Eukaryota; kingdom Metazoa; phylum Chordata; class Amphibia; order Anura; family Aromobatidae; genus Anomaloglossus; species Anomaloglossus baeobatrachus. The sequence continues at coordinate 161,610 of NW_027441882.1, forward strand.
TACCACTAGAGAGACTATTGAAATAAAAAAAAGTAAAAAAAAAGTTTTATAGAATTAAAAAAACAACTAAAAGTTTAAATCATTCTCCATTCGCCCCACTAAAAATCAAAGGGTTAAAAAAATAAAAATTATACACTCATTTGGTACTGCAGAGTTAAGAAATGCCCAGTCTGAGCACTTTACTACAAGATGGGCTCAAGTATGGTGCACTTTAGTAAAAGAGGACAAGGATGAGCACATTACTACATGATGGGCACATTACTACAGGATGGTGACAAGGCTGGGGCACGTTACTACAGGATGGGGACAAGGATGTGCACATTACTACAGAATGACAAGCAAGAAAATAGATCCAGCGCTTGTAAGGAACCAGCTTGAATAGTTCATGTAAAATATCCAAATTTATTTAGAAATGTTGCAAGTAAAAATACAGGACAGTCATAACTACCCCCTTGTAGGACTAGATGGTCAGTGGGGACAACACGATTCTGCCAATCTCTTGGCCTTAATCATGTACATGATTAAGCCCAAGAGATTGGAGAAACGCATTGTCCCCACTCACCATCTAGTTCTACAAGGGGGTAGTCATGACTGTCCTATATTTTTACTTGCAACGTTTCTAAATAAATTTTGTATATTTTATTGAACTACTTCAAGCTGGTTTCTTACAAGCGCCACATCTATTTTCTTGCTTGTCTTCATACGGTTGGCCAAACGAAGTCCAGGCTGCCACTAGGATGCCAGAGAACCAGAGGAGGTGAGCTGACAACATTGCTTTCTGTTTCTTATTACTACAGTATGGGAACAAGGATGGGCACATTACTACAGGATGGAAACAATAAATACACAAATTCCATTTAAACAAAAGTATAATGAGTGTTAGCCATGGAATAACGTTACATAATTCCCAATCTGACGAAAATGCATATATCCACAAATAGAATTATATTAAGGAGAGAACAAAATGGACTAAACACCATAAAAAAATACAAATTTTATTAAACATATTAAAAAATAAGATATAGAAAAACAGACAACAGTAAATGTAAATGCCATGGTTCGAGATCACACTTGATATGCAGTATAAAATGAATTGATCACATACAGTATTTGGCATGTAAACATATGTAAGTATACAGTAGTTAAAGGGAACCTGTCAGCAGAAATTTCGCAATAAACCTAAAAGATTCCCCTTCTGCAGCTCCTGGGCTGCTTTCTAGAAAGGTTCCTGTTGTTATTGTGCCCCCTTTGAGACCTAAATAAATACTTTATAAAGTCTTACCTTTTTGTATCCAAATCTTTTTTTTTATGGTCACGGGGGCGGGCTGTCTTGCGTCCGTTATTCTCCCTCCTGATGCTGTACGCCGTCCCCCATTGCTCATTTCCATACATGAGGACGCCGCCCAGTGCTCCCATGGTCTCGCGCATGCCCAGTGCCACTCTCGCGGGACTGTGCGCAGTGTGTCCGCTGGTGACGTGATTGCGCAGGGAGTGAAATTATGGGCGGCGCTGTGATTGTCATCAGCAGCGTCATCCAAGTACCCGCCCATAATCTCCTGCCCGCGCTTTTCACTCTGCCTCCACCGTTATGCGCAAGCGCTGGCCATATGAACCCACGTCACCTATTACCCATCTTTCCCTGGAGCAGGAAATAGATGTGAGGAGCAGCATACCACCGATCATAACCGCATAACGGTGGAGGCAGAGTGAAAAGCGCGGACACAAGATTATGGGCGGGTACTTGGATGACGCTGCTGATGACAATCACAGCGCCGCCCATAATCTCACGCCTGCGCAATCACCTCACCAGTGGTCACACTTTACACAGTGCTGTCCCGCGATAGTGCCACTGGGCATGCGCGAGACCTAGGGAGCACTGGGCGGCGTCCTCAGGTATGGAAATGAGCAATGGGGGACGGCGTAAAGTGGCAGGAGGGAGAATAACGGACGCAAGACAGCCCGCCCCTGTGACCATAAAAAAAGATTTGCATACAAAAAGGTAAGACTTTATAAAGTATTTATTTAGGTCTCAAAGGGGGCACAATAACAACAGGAACCTTTCTAGAATGCAGCCCAGGAGCTGCAGAAGGGGAATCTTTTAGGTTTAGTGCGAAATTTCTGCTGACAGGTTCCCTTTAAACCACAGAAATATAATACACAAAGCTAATACCAAATATAAAGTGACTAGTGCATCAGCACTTGGAGCAAACCATATGCTCCTAGGCAATATCAAAAGTTTAGATTCAAGATACAGCCAAAAATTGAACCAGTGGGGTGCCCATATATTAAGGGTATTATATTACCTGGAAATACTGCAGTATATAATTGGTGCTTGTAACATCCATGGCGGCATCCTCACACTCTTCTGCTCCCCTCCCCTGGCGAGGACATTGGTTTTCTCCCCTATCCAGACGACCAATTTCTTAAAGAGCCAATATCCTCATATCTCAGAAGTACCTCCAAGGTCAGCTGGGAGGTCGCAGGTACTTAAAGCACCTCTGCCTTTTACTGGTGCCTGGGCAATCAGTTAGAAATTAACAAAAAACAAAATTCCTAAAAGTTGCAAATGTTATTAAGTATAATATTAAAAACTCACTATGTGGATGTGAGAAAAGCACTCCAAAATAATAGAGGAGAAAAATAAGCGAGATAGGCATGGATCTAGGTAACTCTAAATGGCCCTGCTATTGCCACTACGGTCTCACCCTACCTTACCGTGGAGGTTTGTACCCTAATAAAACGCAAATGGTGCCTCCGCTCAATGATGACTCACCCTTAAAGACCCTAATGAGTCCCTAAACTAGATCCTATCATAAATTATCCACAAATACAATGTCTGATCAAATAGGTTTGCGTTTTCAGTGTATACACACCATTTAGGGACATCTATACCCCAATCAGGCCTCCTGATGAACCTGAAACAGGGGAAACGCGTTGAGGCCGTCTTGTGAATAATGACATGTATAAGGGAAGTGTTTTTATCTTTATTTTTTTGTTTGATCTTTTGCTTGTTTTTGTAACCTGTAATTGTGGGTTCTTTCTTTCATTTACGTGGGGCGTTGTGGTGCACACCAGTAGCCCTCGCAGTTTGATTTGCTGTTTCATGAGGTATCTATCAGGATTCAGCATGGCATATTATTAGTAGATACCTTCGTGGTGATTACCTTTTGAGCTTGGTTATTTAAAACCTATTTGATCAGACTTTGTATTTCTGCATAATTTATGATAGGATCTAGTTTAGGGACTCATCAGGGTCCTTAAGGGTGAGTCATCGGTGAGCAGGGGCACTATTTGCATTTTATTAGGGTGCCAACCTCCGCAGCAAGGTAGGGTGAGACTGTATGGGCAACGGCAGGGCCCTTTAGGTTTACCTAGATCCTTGCTTATTTCACTTTTTTTGGTCCACTCTATTGTTTTGGAGTGCTTTTCTCACATCCACATATTGAGTTTTTAATATTATACTTTAATTTGCAACTTTTAGGATTTTTTGTTTTTGTTAATTTCAATTGGGATTTGTCCTCTATCCTTGATTGTTAGCCGCAATAAGTTAGGGGTACTTTGCACGTTGCGACATTGCAAGCCGATGTTGCGATGTCGAGCGCGATAGTCCCCGCCCCCGTCGAAGCAGCGATATCTTGTGATTGCTGCCATAGCGAACATTATCGCTACGGCAGCTTCACATGCACTTACCTGCCCTGCGACGTCGCTCTGCCAGGCGAACCGCCTCCTTCCTAAGGGGACGGGTCGTGCGAGGTCACAGCGACGTCACAAGGCAGGCGGCCAATAGGAGCGGAGGGGTGGCGATGAACAGGACGTAAACATCCCGCCCACCTCCTTCCTTCTCATTGCAGCCAGGACGCAGGTAAGGTGATGTTCCTCGCTCCTACGGCATCATACACAGCGATGTGTGCTGCCGCAGGAACGAGGAACAACATCATACCGTCGCTGCTGCAAAATTATGAAAATGTCGGACCCTACACCGATCATACGATAACGACGCTTTTGCGCTCGTTAATCGTATGTAAAAGGATTCACATACTGCGATGTCGACAGTGACGCCGGATGTGCGTCACTTTCGATTTGACCCCACCGACATCGCACCTGCGATGTTGTAATGTGCAAAGTACCCCTTGGAGTCATTGCTAGTTGTCAGGTCCCTTAGCGCTGCTGCTGATATTGTGCTGTCTGCTGCTGCTCACACTTCTTTATATTGTAGTGCTGTGCTTCCTTGCTGTTCCACTGCTGCCGCTACCATCCACGCCGTCCAGCTTACACGATACCCGTCTCCTCAAGTATCCATGTCAGTCGCAGCTGCTGTACTATCAATCCGTCCATCCATCCCAGACAGAATCTCAACACCTGCTGCTGCTCTAACCTACTGCCAGAGACTGTTGCTCGTTTACCCCTGGGGCAGCTGAAGCAGCACCAGTCTTCCTGAGTGTCACCCGCACACATACCTGCAGTGTAACACCCTCACCATGAGGGGCTCTGGAGAAGACCAGGCTCAGGTCCATAGTCAAGCCCCTTTGGGTTTTCTGTGTGCTGTGGCTCAGTGGCTTTTCTAAATATCTCTGCTCTGTGGGCGAGCATAACAGTTTTCCCAGGACATGAACCATGCTGGCCCTGCATTCTCGGCTCAGTGAGAACTTGCTCATATGCAGGAGGAACAACACCATCTCATGACCAGTATGCAGGCTATGGACACATGGCTGACCTCTCTGCAGTTGACAGATCTTGCAACCAACAACACTCAGCTTACCAGCGTCTAACAAGAACTTACTCATCAGGAAGGTATACAAGGTCGGGTGCTGGAGTATTTAGCTTCCATGGACGAACGGCAGACATCCAAGCAGAATGCTTCCAGCCAAGCTGCTACTCCAGTTTTGGAGCCTTCTGTGCCGTCCTCTCTTCCAGTCGGCAGTCTTCCTCATTCGTCTCAGCAGACATCCACGGTACCGAGGGGATCCGAAGCTTTGTTAAGGGTTTCTTAATAGTGCCAGTTGCACTTCCGTCTCCTGCCGCAGCAGTATCCCACAGATGCCACCAAAGTGGCTTTCCTGGCCTCTTACCTAGAGGGCGAAGCTTTGGACTAGATCAGTTCGTTTCTGGAGAGGCTTGATTCACTAGTCTCCAACCTGTCTATCTTCCTGGAGACTTTCCAGGAAATATTTGATGAACCTGGCCACATTGCATCTGCTACAGAAGCACTGTTTGACCTGCAACAAGGGGATTTCACCGTAAGCCATAAGATTCCACACCTTATTGTCTGAGCTGCAGTGGACCAATGAGTCATTCATCGGAGCATTCTGGTAAGGCCTAACTGGTAAAATCAAGGGACGAGTTAGCTGGTCATTGTCACGCTCCCGATCCGACTGCGCCACGCACCACGGGTTAAGGGCGTCACACATGCACACTAGAGGGCACGCGCGTGCACTCTCCTAGACTTAAAGGGCCAGCACAGCTGTCCAGGATCTGACTACTAAATACCTTGGGTATTTAAGACTTCCTGTTCCCCATGGCCAGTGCTTGTTCAACGTGTCCCTGTAGCTTGTCTCTTGTACCAGTTGTTCAGGTCTCTCTATGCCTATGCTTGGTGTAACACTGTCTTTGCTTACAGATCCTGAGTACCTTTCTGAGCACACACTCCAGCCTGATCCCTGTAACCTGCACCAGTCTCCGGTTCTGGACTTCAGCCTGATCCCGTTAACCTGCACCAGTCTCCGATTCTGGCCTTCAGCCTGATGCCGTTAACCTGTACCTGGTTCAGATCTGATCCTGTATCTACCACAGACTCTATAAAACTCTTTCCTGTGAATCCTGCTGATCCCGGCTTCCGTGCATCTAGACCCTCTGGGGTTACGCCCGACGTCCCTGTATAGGGATTCGCTCAAGGCGGCACCTCAGGAGAGTCCAGTGCCCAGTCCAGTGAGTCCACTCCCAGGACTATCGTTACAGTCGTGCTTTATTCTTCTTTCTGGATGACCTGATTAGCCTAGCCATTCAGATTGACCTGTGCTTTCTGTAATGTGCTCATGAGAAAGCCCGTGAAAGGAGGTCATCACACCCAGTACCCTCTGTTCTGAGGTGCTTGGTTCCTCGTGCCAGTGTGGCCTCCATACCTACAGTCCCAGAGCCAATGGAGATTGATCAAGTGTGGTCTGTCTGCTATCGCCAGGACATTCGTCGTACCAATGGGAGGTGCTACTATTGTTGAAGCTCCGCGCACCTAATCTGCTTTTGTCCCAAGAAGCCGGGAAAATTTCTTGCCTAGGGTCAGTAGGAGAGGCTACTCTACGTGATGGCAAGTCCTCTGCACCTCTATATTTGACTGTGTCCGTAACCAGTGACTTCTGGTTCTCTGAGGTGGCCCTTCTGTGCTGATGGGAATTTCATACAACTGAGTATAGTGGATCGGTATTGGATTCCTGTTCATCAGCTGCAAAGTCCTGTTCCAGTGCTGTCGGTGAACAAAAAGCCTCTGCCCGAGGTCATCCAGTTTGTTACAGAAGACGCTGTCCTATGAGTAGGAGTGCTGCATATGGAGAAGATCACCTTTCACGTCCTTTCAGGAATGTCGCATCCGCTGTTGCTGGGTCTACTGTGGATTCGGAAGCACGAACCACTTCTGGACTGGAGATCTGCTCAGGTGGGGTAACACTTGCCATAAAAGCTGTCTTGTTCATGTACAATCTCCTTGACCACCCATGAAGCCCTCTAATCTTCCAGGTCTGCTGTCTGCATACTGGGCCTATGCAGATGTCTTTGACAAAAAAGAGGCCAAAACCCAGCCGCCACATAGACAATACCACTGTCCGATTGACCTACTCCCTGGGTCAACCCCTCCTCGTGGTTGTATGTATCCCGTCTCAGGCCGAGACCCAGGTGATGTCCGAATACATAAAGTACAATATGGCAAGAGGTTTCATTCAATACACTTCCTCAACGGCCGGAGCCGGTTTCTCCTTTGTGAAAAAAGGACAGGTCTCTTTGACCATATATAGACTACAGAGGTCTCAATCAAATCACAGTCAAGAACAAATAATCGCTGCTGCTCATACCAGAATTGTTCGACCGACTCCGAGGATTTAGGATCTTCTCCAAGCTTGACCTCTTTGGTGCGTACAATCTGGTTAGGATATGGTTGGGCGATGAATGGAAGACTGCCTTCAACACCCATGACAGCCACTATGAGTATCGGGTAATGCCATTTGGGCTCAGCAATGCCCCGACAGTCTTTCAGGAATTCATCAACGATATCTTTCGAGATCTGCTATACACATGTGTAGTGGTGTACTTGGACGACATTCTTGTATTCTCACTGGACTTTCTTACGCACAGAAGAAACGTTCAGCAGGTTCTGCAGAGGTTAAGGGAGAACCATGTATATGCCAAATACGAAAAGCACCTGTTTGAGAAATCATCCCTGCTTTTCTTAGGTTACATCATCTCAGTGACCGGCCTGAGGATGGATCCAGCAAGTTGTTAGCAGTACTGAAGTGGCCACGTCCTGACAGTCTGATCCGGCGGTTCTTTGGGTTTGCCAATTACTACAGGCAGTTTATCCCGTGATTCTCGTCACTGGCTCTTTCCATCTCAGTCTTGACCCGCAAAGGGGCGAATCTGAAAGCTTGGACTCCTGAGGCAGAAAACACCTTTATTTCCCTCAAACAGGCCTTACTTAGCTTTGACGCTACATAGACCTGATTCTAATCAGCAGTTTACCCTCGAAGTGGATGCTTCGTCTTCTGTTGCCGATGCAGTTCTCACACAGAAGTGCTATTTAACCTGCGGTTTCTTTTCCAGGGCTTTCTCTCCAGCCAAGTGCAACTACTCAATTGGCGATTGGGAGCTGTTGGCCCTCAAGATGGCTCTGGTGTTATGTGTTGGAAGGAGCAGTGCACCCTGTAATCATTTACGCCTAACACAAGAACTTTGCTTACCTACAGTCAGCTCAGGGGATGAATCCTCGTCAAGCCCGGTGGTCGCTTTTGTTCACTCGCTTCGACTTTGTGCTGCATTTCCGCCCTGCAGAAATGAACATCAAGGTTGATGCGCTGTTGCGATCATTTCTGTCAGCCGATCAGGAGGAGGAGCCTCAACACATAATTGAGCCATCCAGGATGGTGACATGGCTCCTATAGACATTTTCCAGGTTCCTCCCGGCAAGATGTTGCTGAAGCAGACAGGGAGCGAGTTATTCAGTGGGGTCATTCCTTTTGGCTGGCCAGTCATACTGGACAGAAGTCATTGCAGCTGACGTTGTAGTGCTACTGGTGGCCTACACTGCGACAAGATGTCCTGGAATTTGTGTTGGCCTGTCCTTCGAGTGCCCATAAGAAGACACTGAAGAAGCTTCCTGCTGATCCACTGCTCCCTTTTCCGGTGCCATCTACCCCCTGATAGCATATCACATCGGGATGGACTTTATCACAGATCTACTGAAGTCCTCCGGTTGCACCGTCAACTTAGTGGTGGTGGACAGATTCTCTAAAATGGCCCATTTTACCCTGCTGACCGGTTTGCCTTCTTCGCCAGTGCTTGCTGAGCACTTCATGCAGCTCATCTTTCTGCTGCATGGTCTACCACTCCACATTGTGTCCGACAGAGGAGTCCAGTTCATATCTAGATTCTGGAAGGCCACCTCCAAGCTGTTGGATGTCACTTTGGACTTCTCGGCAGACTACAATCCGCAGTCCAATAGCCAAGTGGAACGGGTGAACCAGACTATGATGAACTTTCTGTGACACTTCGTCAATGAGCATCATAGTGACTGGGTCAAGCTCCTCCCTTGTGTGGAGTTCTCGTATATAAAACCACCTAAGTAAGTCCGCCGCCAAGCCTCCTTTTCAGATTCTGTATGGACAGCGACCCAGAATCCCATTCCCAGTGGCACTCACCTTTGGCAAGCTGTTTCTCTCGTTAAGACGTTCTCCGACATCAGGGTGGAGACCAAGTCCTCCCTGGAGCAGTCCTCCATTCATATGAAGAGGCATGAAGACAAGAGACACCTACATCCTCCTTCGTTCCAGCCCGGAGACAAGGTATGTCTCTCTTCCGGATACGTCCACTTCAAGTTACCATCCTACAAGTTGAGTCCCATTGAGGTGCTCCAGACTACAAACTGAAGCTCCTGGCTTCTCTATGCATCCCCAACTCTTTCCATGTGTCCCTCCTCAAACCTGTCATCCTGAGCCGTTATCACAGGGATCCAGGTACCTCTTAGCCTCTGGAAGGGGTTTGGTCCTGAGGAGAGGTCATTGCAGGAAGACCAAAAGAAAAATCCCTAAAAAAATCACCTTATTATTATTGTCTTAAAATCAGAAATCCCCCCCAAAAAACGTGATTATATAAAGTCATAGACACGGTCCAATGATTAAAGATTCGGAATGGTGAAAAGCCCTATCAGTTTACCTTCCTTGCCGCGGAGGTTGGCACTCTACATTTAGCGCAATGGCGCCCCCGCTTACCGACAGCTTGCTCTTATATCCCTGTTCTAGTCTGAGGTGCAGCTAGTCTGGAAATTCGGGAGTGACAACACACATAATCTATGCACACCTACATGTCCTCAAAAATATAAAATGACTCTGTCACAAGGGTAAAAATATCCCAGACAGTTAGATCCCCCTATTTTCTATAAGATAATACTAGAAAATAGGTTTGACTATGTTTACATATCTTTTGGTACCTTTTTCTGCTGGTGTGATAATGAAAAACCAGGTTATTAGCAAAGAGAGTCCTTGCTTACATTGATATATTGCTTGGCCAGTTTGCACAATAACAGTCTAGGTTTACAGCAGTGTTTGTGTTTACTCCTTGTGTTACACAGTACTTGGAGGTATTTAGCACTTTATATATACTTTGGAGGCACTTGACAATTTATTTTTTTAATAAGTATAACATCAGGTTATTTAAGCTGAGAGATCAAACCTATTTTTCTAGTATTATATTATAGAAAATAGGGGGATCTAACTGTCTGGGATATTTTTACCCTTGTGACAGTGCTAAGTCATTTTATATTTTTAAGGACATGTAGGTGTGCATAGATTGTTATGTGTGTTGTTACTCCCGAATTTCCAGACTAGCTGCACCTCAGACTATAAGGGCAAGCCGTCGGTGAGCGGGGGCGCCATTGCGCTAAATTTAGAGTGCCAACCTCCGTGGCAAGGAAGGGAAACTGATAGGGTTTTTGGCCATTCCCAATCCTTAATCATTGCACCGTGTTAATGACTTTATATAATCACGCTTTTTGGGGGGAATTTCTGATTTTAAGACAATAATGATAAAGTAATTTTTTAGGGGTTTTTCTTTTGGTCTTCTTGGTTAACCCCTTGGTTATATCTCAATTGGTTGTTCTTTTTTGAGAGGTCATGGCAGCCAAGGGAGAATATTAATTTCCCTCTTCTCCTTAACAAATACCCTAAAAGGGGGTGGGTGGGGGGCGTAAGGAAGGGGGGTACTGTAACGCCCATGCCGACATCCTCGCACTCTCCTGCTCCCCTTCCCCAGCAAGGACGTCGGTTTCCTCACCTGTCCAGGAGTCCTGCGGTGGTGGTCCCGTCCCTGTCCCATGCTGCTGTCTCCCAGAACATCTGTACATCTTCCAGGCCTCCAGCCTCAGCCTTATCACTGGTGCCTGGGCAATGAGTTAGTCATTGCTAGTTATCAGGGCCCTTAGCACTGCAGCTGATGATATTGTGCTGTCTGCTGCTGCTGATACATCTTTATATTTCAGTGCTGTGCTACCATGCTGTTCCACTGCTGTCGCTACCATCTACGCCGACCAGCTTACACGATACCCGCCTCTGCAAGTATCCATGCCGGTCACAGCTGCTGTACCATCCATCCGTCCATCCATCCTGGATGGAATCTCGACACCTGCTGCTGCTGTAACCTACTGCCAGAGACTGCCGCTCCCATACCCCTGGGGCCAGCCGATGCAGCACCAGTCTTCCCGAGTGGCACCCAGACTCATACCTGAAGCGTAACACCCTCACCATGAGAAGCACTGGAGAAGACCAGGCTCAGGTCTGTAGTCAAGCCCCTCTGGGTTTTATGCGTGCTGTGGCCCAGTGGGTTTGCTAAACATCATTGCTCGTCCGGCAAGCATAACAGGGTCAGAGGAAATCCCATGAGAACGCCTCAATGCGTGTTTCGTGAGAAATTGCTCGCTTCATCAAAGGACTGAAAGGTACACATGCCAGGACCTTTTTAGAGTAAGAGGTAGTGGTCACCTGGGCTGCGAGAACCAATCAAGGTGGATATAGTGGCACCTGTACACCAGCTGAAATCAATCTGTCCATTCCGCTTGCGTTGTCATAACACTAGCACTATGTATGTCGCGGGCGGGGAGGGGACGCTGCGCTCACCACGCTCGGGTCCGGCACGGTTGCGGCTGCTTCGCTTGCTGCTCGGTCAGTTGCTCGAGCGGTGGGCCAGATCCCGGGGACTCGAGCGGCGCTCCTCGCCCGTGAGTGAAAAGGGGGGATTGGTTTTGGGGATTTATTGTCCGTGACGCCACCCACGGTTGTGGTGAGGTTGTGACACAACCGCTGCTCTTGACGGGGATCCCGGGAGCGATGACAGGGAGCAGCTTAGATGTTGCTCTTCCCCTCCGTGGGTAGGGGGGTTGGTTGTCCCGGGGCCCGGTGAGGGAGGAATGGCAGGTGGGTTACGGGACCTGGTGAGGTGCAGGGTCGTGGGGGCAGCGCGGTGCCGCACGGCACAGTGGTACTCACTCAGCCAATAATGAATGCAAAGTCTCCGGTAAAACAAACGGCTGGATGGACGGGTCCCACAGACGGCTGCGGTGGTTCTTCTCCCGGTAGGTTGGCGGTGACTGCCTTTCCCTGCACCTGTGTTATGTTCTCGGTTCCGGTGGCTTCCCACCGGTAAACCGCTCCCCAGCTTGGATGGATGCTGAGGGAACCCCTTTTGCCTGCAGGCTCTGGCCCTGGGAACTGTAGCCTTGGCGGTGACTGTATTTCCCTTCACGGTTTGAGCGGTTGCCTTCAATCGTGTCTTGACTGCTGGGAAACCCCGGAGGTTCCCTTCGCTAACGGATTTAACCGGTTTTGCGGCGACTCCAAGCCTGGTCGGGGTCCGTAGGCCCTGCCGAATGGTGCTGGCCTCTCTTCGCTCTCCGATCCGGTACCGGCGGGCCACCGCCCGTCCCCGGTCCTTACGGTTCACGTCAATCAGCCTCTCCTGCAGACGGTCACCACCGTCTGCCAACTTTGCTGTATGTGCCCGGGCCACGCACCCGGACACAGTCAGTCTGCTCCACTACCACTTCACTCCTCTCTCTTCCACTTCCCTAACTGAACTGTCACTTTTCCCGCCTCCAGGCCTGTGAACTCCTCGGTGGGTGGAGCCAACCGCCTGGCTCCACCCCACCTGGTGTGGACATCAGCCCCTGGAGGGAAGCAACAAGGATTTTTGTCTGACTTTGGTGTGCCTAGCCGGGGTGTGGGGTGTGTTGTTGCAGTACCTGTGACGTCCTGGCTTGTCCAGGGCGCCACATTCCCCCTTAGTAAAATGCAGACCGTCCGCGGGCTGCCCGTCCATCACCGGTTTTATTTTTTTTTGTTAACTGCAAAAGAGTAAAAACATCATTTAAAACACAAGCATTTTTAGTCAAACTTCCCACAACGGGAGGCACATTCTTAAACGTTTCTAACGGCATATATTTATTAAATGGTACGGCTTCCGCTCTTCTCCCACCCAAACAACCTGGCCCTGATGCTGCCCCTAAGAAGCGGGCAGCACCCCTTGACCCCAGTCCAGAACCAAGCTGCCCGAGCGGGTACGGTCTCTTTCAGGGGTCCCATGTCCATGGGAACCCCTGACCCCCGGAGGATCACCACCGGTTCAGGTGGTGGCCGGGCCCCAGCCTACTCTGCTGCGGGTCCTTCCTCCAATCTGCCTCTCCGGAGGCGGCAACGGTTTAAGCCAAATATTTACATCCCACAAGTTTGTGGTTGCCCTGCAAGTTCTCGGGCTTGTCTGTAAGCAGTTCCTTACGCAACGGTTGCAGAAAGTCCCTACGGGGACAACATGCCGGCAACGGCCAGTTTAATCACGGTCCCAATCAGATTACAGTTCGGTTGATTCAATCTTATCATTTAACTTATTCAAACGGTGCCGGTGGTCCCAAAGGGGACAACTTGCGGCGGGGGACCGCTGCCATTACTGCTCACCTTCGTCCTCCTCACCCGACCCTGGGTGGAAGAACACAGGTACCAGCCCCTCCAGCGCATAGTAGGCGCGACGAGGAAGGGCCGCCCGGTATCCATTATTTCCGCTCCGGGGGATGTAAGTGGCCTCCGTGCCATACAGGGCGACGACTCCCTCGTCCTCCTCCGAAACAGGCTCTGTGTCAGGTCCGGAGTCACCATCATCTGTCCCTGCGCCAGGCGGGTTGCCGCCAGCTGCCGCAGTCTCCGGGCTCACCAATCTTTCGGCTACTGTTACGAGGGGGTGTACGTTAGATGGACCAGCAGCAGCGGGGTGCACGGGCAGGGAAGACGGAGGCCGCATGGGGGCCAGAGGTAGACCGGGCCCCCCAGCCGCAACGGCCGGTCCCTCGGGGACACAAGGGCGTGGGTCACTCACCAGCTCCTCCATCATGGCCTCCATTCCGTATACCCGGGCGACCGCAGCTACCTCCTCCACCTCCGCGGTCCACTGCTCCATCAGCAGACATATCTGACTCCGGTAGCGCCGACAGATCCCCGCCATTCGGGCCCTGAGCCACGCCGCTGTTCCGGGCACCGGCTCCGTAACCTCTGCGTAGCTGGACGGGGCGGACATGGTGGTAGCGGTACTTTCCAGGAACCAGCAGATCGCAGAGTCCTGGCGTCCCTGCTTCTATAGCCGCGGTTCACATGCGGCCGGCCGCCATTCTGTGCCCCCTTACCCCTTAGTCTTTTTCCGGCTCCTCCTCTACAGGGGCGGGGTTTCGGCTTTCGCGCCTCCACTGCTCGAGGAGACGCTCGAGCGGGGATTTTTCGCGCCCAAAATGGCGGCTTCTCAAAATTTTCGGCCAGACACCTCAGGCGGTCACAAGGCGCACCTCTACCAGACGGCAGAGCGGTAAGATCCTGTTCGTGACGCCAAGTTGTCGCGGGCGGGGAAGGGACGCTGCGCTCACCACGCTCGGGTCCGGCTGCTTCGCTTGCTGCTCGGTCGGTGGCTCGAGCGGTGGGCCGGACCCGGGGACTCGAGCAGCGCTCCTCGCCCGTGAGTGAAAAGGGGGGATTGGTTTTGGGGATGTATTGTCCGTGATGCCACCCACGGTTGTGGTGAGGTTGTGACACCACCGCTGCTCTGGACGGGGATCCCGGGAGCGATGACAGGGAGCAGCTTAGATGTTGTTCTTCCCCTCCGTGAGTAGCGGGGTTGGTTGTCCCGGGGCCCGGTGAGGGAGGAATGGCAGGTGGGTTACGGGACCTGGTGAGGTGCAGGGTCGCGGGGGCAGCGCAGTGCCGCACGGCACAGTGGTACTCACTCAGCCAATAATGAATGCAAAGTCTCCGGTAAAACAAACGGCTGGATGGACGGGTCCCACAGACGGCTGCGGTGGTTCTTCTCCCGGTAGGTTGGCGGTGACTGCCTTTCCCCGCACCTGTGTTATGTTCTCGGTTCTGGTGGCTTCCCACCGGTAACCCGCTCCCCAGCTTGGATGGATGCTGAGGGAGCCCCTTTTGCCCGCAGGCTCTGGCCCTGGGAACTGTAGCCTTGGCGGTGACTGTATTTCCCTTCACGGTTTGAGCGGTTGCCTTCAATTGGGTCTTGACTGCTGGGAAACCCCGGAGGTTCCCTTCGCTAACGGATTTCACCGGTTTTGAGGCGACTCCAAGCCTGGTCGGGGTCCGTAGGCCCTGCCGAATGGTGCTGGCTTCTCTTTGCTCTCCGATCCGGTACCGGTGGGCCACCGCCCGTCCCCGGTCCTTACGGTTCACGTCAATCAGCCTCTCCTGCAGACGGTCACCACCGTCTGCCAACCTTGCTGTATGTGCCCGGGTCACGCACCCGGACACGGTCAGTCTGCTCCACTACCACTTCACTCCTCTCTCTTCCACTTCCCTAACTGAACTGTCACTTTTCCTGCCTCCAGGCCTGTGAACTCCTCGGTGGGTGGAGCCAACTGCCTAGCTCCACCCCACCTGGTGTGGACATCAGCCCCTGGAGGGAGGCAACAAGGATTTTTGTCTGACTTTGGTGTGCCTAGCCGGGGTGTGGGGTGCGTTGTTGCAGTACCTGTGACGTCCTGGCTTGTCCAGGGCGCCACATGTACAGGGTCAGAGACAAGTTGCTATGGCACTCGGACAAGCGCACAAGACCACCAGACAGCGACAGAGGGGAAGAGAGATAGCCAGAAGGGACGCATACGCACATCCATTAGGTTGGTTCTTAAGAAGTACATCATATATATTAAATACAACAAAGGCAAGTATTAGCCCTAAATAGGGGCAAGTCCATAAATAATATGATGTATCCACAATAAGCAGGCAAAGAGCTGGATCCATATGATATCCATAATATCCATTGGATCAAAATCACCATTAATTAGTATATGGAGACAGGTCCCAGACAGGAATGCTTACAGCAAGGCACTATTGTAAAAAACATATGACAATTGTAGAATATAATATATCATATTAAATAGAAAGATACAGTATGAGACAATTGTGGAGGGCACATGCACACAAGAATTCTACAAGCATGGAGAAAAGTTCAGAGTTTCATTTAATCCCTGAGGTGTCTCTCTCTGTGCCAGGATTTTCCTAAGGTTGGCACCCCTGATCCTTCCCTGTACTAAGTCTATGGTGGGCTTTGCACACTACGATATCGCAGGTGCGATGTCGGTGAGGTCAAATCGAAAGTGACACACATCCGGCGTCGCTGTCGACATCGTAGTGTGTAAAGCCTTTTACATACGATTAACCCTAGAACGCGCAAGCATAACAATCTACCATAGAAAACAAATGACCTAGCAGGCCTGCGAGACCCCAGGTATGCGTTCTAGGGTTAACGAGCGCAAAAGCGTCGTTATCGTATGATCGGTGTAGGGTCCAACATTTGCATAATACCGCTGCTGAGACGGTACGATGTTGTTCCTCATTCCAGCAGGCAGCACACATCGCTGTGTGTGAAGCCGCTGGAGCGAGGAACATATCCTACCTGCGTCCCGGCCGGCTATGCGGAAGGAGGTGGGCGGGATGTTTACGTCCCGCTCATCTCCTCCCCTCCGCTTCTATTGGCTGCCTGCCGTGTGACGTCGCTATGACGCCGCACGACCCGCCCCCTTAGGAAGTAGGCGGGTCGCTTGGCACAGCGACGTCGCAGGGCAGGTGAGTGCATGTAAAGCTGGCGTAGCGATAATGTTCGCTACACCAGCAATCACAAGATATCGTACCTGCGAAGGGGGCGGGGACTATCGCTGCAGCGTCGGTAACACATTGTTACCGATGTCGCAACGTGCAAAGCCCGCCTAAGTCTCAAATCCTCAGGGACCTAGGATCACAATTATGGAAATCTGTGAAGTGACAAGGCAAACTTTTCAAAAAATCCACATCGGTCGCAGTCCTGGCCGCACCAATGTCCCACAAATGTTCTTGGACTAACCCGTAGTTCTCTGGAGGTCAGGCCAATATAGATTTTGGAGCAACCACACGTGGCATAATATACCATGTGGGTGCTTTTACATGTGATGTAGTGATTTATTTTATAGCAACGAAAACCATCTGCTGTCTCAAAAGTGAAGCAGCGCAGGACATTGGCGCAGGCAGCACAGCGGCCACATGAATAACAACCCACGATAGGACCTCTGGTGTTAAAGGGGTTTGTTATCTTAGATACATAATGACTTTGGATAAGGACATCACTGAGGTTCTTAAAGTACCTTCACACTTAGCGATGCAGCAGCGATCCGACCAGCGATCTGACCTGGTCAGGATCGCTGCTGCATCGCTACATGGTCGCTGGTGAGCTGTCAAACAGGCAGATCTCACCAGCGACCACTGAACAGCCCCCAGCCAGCAGCGACGTGGAAGCGACGCTGCGCTTGTACGGAGCCGCCGACTGGAAGCTGCGGAGACTGGTAACAAAGGTAAACATCGGGTATGGTTACCCAATGTTTACATTAGTTACCAGCGCTGTGTGCAGGGAGCAGGGAGCCGCGCACACTGAGCGCTGGCTCCTTGCTCTCCTAGCTGCTGTACACATCGGGTTAATTAACCCGATGTGTAATGCAGCTACATGTGCAGAGAGCAAGGAGCCGCGCACACTGCTTAGCGCTGGCTCCTTGCTCTCCTAGCTGCTATACACATCGGGTTAATTAACCCGATGTGTACAGCAGCTACATGTGCAGAGAGCCGGAGCCGGCAGCACAGGCAGCGTGAGAGCTGCGGAGGCTGGTAACTAAGGTAAATATCGGGTAACCACCTTGGTTACCCGATGTTTATCTTGGTTACAAGCTTACCTCAGCTGTCAGACGCCGGCTCCTGCTCCCTGCTCGCTTCATTTGTCGCTCTCTCGCTGTCACACACAGCGATGTGTGTGTCACAGCGGGAGAGCGGCTTTGAAGAAAACGAACCAGGGCTGTGTGTAACGAGCAGCGATCTCGCAGCAGGGGCCAGATCGCTGCTCAGTGTCACACACAGCGAGATCGCTAATGAGGTCACTGCTGCGTCACAAAAAGCGTGACTCAGCAGCGATCTCGGCAGCGAGCTCGCTGTGTGTGAAGCACCCCTTACACCGCCTAGAGGTCAAAAGTGGTCTTTCAGATAAAAATTGAGTGAAGGAGGGCTCCATGTTTAAGATGGACAAATGTTTTAAAAGAATGGCCTTTATAGCTAATCACTCATAGTTATAAGTTGAGAGGAATCTCCATTTTTGTTCAGATCCATCTTTCTTAGTTGGTTGATGTAACTGAGCCCGGGAAGTGTATTTTGCTCACTTGTACCCACCCTTTACACACCTGTTGCTGTAACTTCTCTGTAAAAAGCAGGTGTTAAGGTCACTGACCTCAAAACATTCTTCGGTAGAGCATATCCGCCGCATCCTCAAGAATTGGCCAACCGGGATAGCTCTAATGGTGGAGCATTTGTGCGAGGAGGATGCGTGTAATAAAAAATGAACCAACTTTTTTGCGATAAACGTCGGTCTTTATAGCACTACCTTGACCATGGTCCAACTGTATGCTCAAAAAAATCAATTTTGCAAGAATCACACCTGTGTATTAATTTGATGTGATACTCATTGTTATTGAGTGTATGAAAAAAAACCGAGTTGCTCGCTGTGCCCTGCCAGAAAATAAAAATATCGTGGATGTATCTTATCCAGCACTGGATATGAGAGCCGGCCGGTGACTGTTCCCCCCAGACAAAGCCCACTCCCAGTACTCCTGGAAGAGGTTTGCATAAGACTGGGCATAGGCCGTCCCCATTGCAGTGCCACGACGGTGAAGATAAAAGGAATTCTTAAACACAAAAAAATAGTGTGACAGGGCAAAGTCGACCAGTTCAATAATCAAATCACATAGGTGTCTATCCCGGTTGGCTGCCCTGAGGAAGAAGTGAACTGCCTGTAGACCATGCTGGTGGTCCATGCAAGTATACAGGGATTCTACATCTGCTGTAACCAGCAACACGTTATCATCCACAAAGATCCCATCAACCCTATTCAGGACATCCATTGTGTCTTTGACATATGAAGGTAATGTCTCAACAAGTGGGTTAAGGTAGTAGTCTATGAACCTACATATGGCATAGACCCTCTATCCCTGACACAATGGGATGTCCTGTAGGTTAAAGGGGGTCTCTGTGGATTTTAGGGATTATGTGTAAAGGTGGGTATTTTGGGATAGGTGGTGGTAAGGCCCTCGAAAACTTTTTTAGTAATATGGCCATCATCAAATGCCCTAAACAAGATGGCATGCAATTGTCTAGAAAAGAGAGGTAGGGGGTTGGAGTGTAGTTTAGGATCAGGATTCCTCAGCTGCCTCAAGACTTCCCGCTCGTATTGGTCCTTAGGCCAGATTACTATGTGTGCCCCCCCCCCTTGTCTGCATCTTTAAATACCTCATCATCCATGGCCCTAAGTTCTCTCAGGGCATCTCTCTGGGTCTTTGTGAGATTATCAAATTTCCATTTTGTTTGGACTTTGAGATCCTCGGTGACAAGTTTCACAAAAATTGATGGGGACAAGTATGGGCACGTTACTACAGGATAGGTACAAGGATGAGTACATTACTACAGCATGGGGAACAGGATGGGGAATATTACTAAAATATCTTGGCCAAAATCACTAAATGGTGCTAGTTGTAAAACTATATTACTTACAAGAAAGATAAAATGTAAACAAAAAAAATAAAGTATGTAAAGAAATGTTGTTTTTTTATATGTAAACTAAAAAAGTGTATGTTGTTATAATAAACGAGCAAAAAATATTCACAGTGATCCAAAGGTGTGGAGAGAAAAAAATATGGCACCAAAAAAATGCCACTTTGTCCTGCAAAGAATGTGGCCCCTCAAATTCTTCTTCTTCTATGTGTGGCTCATATGCCCAGCCGAGTTTGAGACCCCTGGCCTACACAATGAGCTCCTGGGAGGCAGCATTCAGCGTTTCTGTGTTGCAGCCAGAACAGTTTGCATCTGCACTTTTTTCCACTTAGTTTGGATGTGCTGAATAATCGTGCCGTTTGCACTGTACATTTCGGGGTGCACTCCCCTTCTTTCCCTCCAACCTGTGAGAGGACTGTTTAAATTAGTACACAGCACAGCTTGATCCTGCTTCTCGGCTCATTGTACAGGCCGAGGCCCAGAAGAGGGTAAGTCTGGGTTTAGTGTAGAACAGAGGTCTCAAACATGCGGCCCCCGAGAGCAGCATGTGGCCCGAGGCTGCTTGTTGCGGCCCGCAGACCCACTAACGATCATGGCCTTATGCTGGAGGTCGGCGCCAGCAGAGCACAGTTGAATCATTTGCAGTGCCGCGCATAGGAGCTTTCTGGCCGCCAATCAGATGCAAGGAGGTGACGCCGCTGCATGACGTCATCTCCTTGCATCTGATTGGCAGAGAACAGCCATTGGTATAGTGCAGAAAGCTCTGCTGTGCAGCACTGTCAATGATTCAACCCTAGAAAAGCCTTGCCGGCGCCGATCCCCGTCATAGGGCCGCGATCTTCACAGGGTCTGCGGGCCGCAACAAGCACGTAAGATACGTGCCCATGATCAGGACCCATTTCATCCTGGACACAGCGGCCTGGCCCCGCCCCCCGCACGGATTGGCCGCTCGACCAGACCCCCCCGCACACATTGGCCGCTCGGTCAAGCCCCGCCCCCCTCAAGCATTGGACGCTCGGCTTGGCCCCACCCTCCGCACGCATTCTCCGAACCCACACGGAGCCCCGACTCCCAGTTGACTGCTGCATCCCCGGGAGCCCACACCAGTAACCCAGCCGAGACATACCCTTGCGTTGCTGGGATCGTGCCGGAGCCGGCGTATGCTGGTAACCATGGTACACATCGGGTAACCATGGAAACCACTTTGCTTAATTACCCGATTGTGTACCATGGTTACCAGCGTATGCCGGCTCCCTGCCCATTCAGATCGTTAGTCTCCAGCTGTCAAACACGTTAATGCATGCTGCACAGCAGGAGACCAACAAACAAAAAATGAACCAGCACTGTCGCTTTGAATGGTTACCTGATGTGTGCTGGAGTCGGCGTACGCTGGTAACCATGGTACACATCGGGTAACTATGGAAACCGTGTTGCATAGTTACCCGGGCCACGACCCCCGCACTGTGCCCGCTCGGCCACGCACCCCCCACACTATGCCCGCTCGGCCACTCCCCCCACACTCTGCCCGCTCAGCCACGCCCCCACTATGCCCGCTCGGTCACGCCCCCCCACTATGCCCGCTCGGCCACGCCCCCCACACTATGCCCGCTCGGCCACGCCCCCCCCCACTATGCCCACTCGGCCACGCCACCCACTATGCCCACTCAGCCACGCCCCACTATGCCCGCTCGGCCACGTCCCTGCCACACTATGCCCGCTCAGCCACGCCCCCCTAAACTATGCCTGCTTGGCCACGCCCCCCACACTATGCCCACTCAGCCACGCCCACCGCACACATTGGGCACCTATTAGGCACCTCCCCCCAGGACCGCTCCACCTATTAGACATCTCCCCCCAAGGACTACTCCACCTATTAGACACCTCCCCCACAGGACTACTTCACCTACTAGACACCTCCCCCAGGACACTTCCTCCTATTAGACTCCTCTCCCCCCAGGACTACTTCTCCTATTATCCTCCTCTCTCCCCAGGACTACTCTTCCTATTATACTCCTCTCCCCCCAGGACTACTCCTCCTATTATCCTCCTCTCTCCCCAGGACTACCCCTCCTATTATCCTCCTCTCCCCCCAAGACTACTCCTCCTATTATACTCCTCTCTCCCCAGCACTACTCCTCCTATTATCCTCCTCTCCCCCCAGGACTACTCCTCATATTATATTCCTCACCTCCAGAACTACTCCTCCTATTATACTCCTCTCCACCCAGGACTACTCCTCCTATTATACTCCTCTCCACCCAGGACTACTCCTCCTATTATACTCCTCTCTCCCCAGGACTACTCCTCTAACACACACACACTGCACAAAACACACTTCCCACCAAAACACACACACCCACACAAACCGCGCAACACACACAGCACCACACACACACAACTCTGCAGACACACAGCGCTCCACAAACAACGCAACACTCACAAACAACACCGCTCTCACACCCCCCACACCCAGACAACACCCAGGACATTTACAGCGCCCTACACAAACACTTTGCAACTACACACAACAACATCTCTCTCTCCCTCTCTCTCTCTCTATATATATATATATATATATATATATATATATAAAACTAAACAAAAAAGTGCAGGTTTGTTATAATGAACAAGCAAAAAATGTTCAAAAAAGTGAGCCAAACGTGTATAGAAACAACTATGGAATTATTAAAAATTACACTTTGTCCTGCAAGGAGCGTGGCCCCTCTCAATTTTTTTTTCTATGTGTGCCCCATACACCTAGCTGGGTTTGACACCTCTGGTGTAGAAGGTCACCCTCTCATTGGAAGAGCTCAAATGGATATAGAAAGGCAGCAGTAATGAAATAAATACTTAACATTACGTATATCTCAGCATTTGTAGAGCTCGGTTATTACAACATTGAAGGGGTTGTCCATCAATTACACAATCCCTTTTAAAATACTATATTCCCCTGTAAAATATACGCATTGTATACTCATCCTCCGTCCCGGCACCATATCTCCAGGGGCTCGCAGGACATTATCAATCAGCGGCCACCATTGATCTGCTGTGCTCTTACTTGAAGGGGTGCGACTATTAGCAGTCGCTGATATTATTTTATAATGAAGAATACAGTACCCTCTCCTAGGATGCAGTGCCTACCCCCCCTGGTTCCCATGAGTATCAATGCTGAAAACACCAACACCTTTAAATCCCAGCTTTCCTACGTCCCACTGGGTAGGTTGCCCCGGGAGGGGGACCTAGGGGATGGCCCTGAAAGGGGTGGAGCGATCCCAGTCAAGCCCAGTGGGGGGGGGGGGCGGTGAGTGTCTGACGTACAAGATAAGCAAGTGCTCGAACAGTGTAGACAGACCCAGGAAATGTGAAGGGTCAGGTGTGCCTCTAGCTGGATCGGGTACCCAGTGACCTGGGGCACAGAGAGGGAGGTTCCAGGGAAGGCACAGGACGCATGTCTCTGGAACCAGGGTACAGACAGGGCACAGGGCCCTAGAGTAGGTGACAGCTGCAAACAACCTGCTAAAAAGCTGCAGAGCAGGAAACCTTCAAGGACCTGGCTAACACACAAAACTCCGAGGTACCAGCAGCAACGACTGAGCCAGGGAAAGTAGCTCCACGCCATCCCGAGAGGGTTCACACTGCCGCCATTTGGACCAGAAACTGCCAAGGTCAGTTCAGGGACCCACAGACGCTTCAGGCCACGGGGTCCCAACCTTAAACCACAGTGCCACAAGAGCGAGAGAGCCCTGGATACTGCACCAGCATTGGGAAATAGGGGACCGAAAGCAGCCGTCTCCCGGATGTATTTGTGAGTAGAGGAAAGTTGGTTTACCAGTACTGTGCCATCCCCTTCTTCCAGCGCGATTCAGCCTCATCCAGCACCAAAAGGGACACTGGGGTTATCCCTACCCGCGAAGGGATTAACATACTAGCTGCCAATTCCACCAACCCCAACCCCAGTCCCTCACAAACAGCAGCGGCGGCATCCATTCCCTTTTCCCGCATCACCGTAGGTGGCGTCACATGAACATTAACTCTTATCTCCCCTGTAAATACTCCCCTTACAAAAGGGACCCAGGGCACGGAAGCGCACGGAAGTGGGCAACGGCCACCAAAGTGACATCCCTAACTGTGTATGCTGCCCGGGAGCGAGTACCCCCTTCCCTGGGTGACAAATGCACAACATCTTTAAGAGAATTCAATGAGACTTACCTTTGCACTTGGCTCTGAAGAAAATATGGAGCAGGGCGTTTCTGTTGAAGAAAAACAATACAGAGTATTTAGGATTCAAGTTCAGAGCTCTTTAAAGCAATGATAAAGCCAACCTGTACATGGAACATGCCGCCCCATTCAGATGTGTATCCGGTATGAGTTCTATAACCGAGCTTTTCACAGATAGAAGCCGTAACCATTATATTTTATGGGGTGTTCATGTCTGCCCAAAACATGGGGACAAATTGGTTGGAGGAGTGTTTAAACTAGGAATGGGGGGCGAGGGTATTCACTTTATAGAAGGGGAATGTAGTGCAGATAGTGACCAGGGCACAAGTAATGAAATTGGGGGTGGTACGGGGGGAAGGGTTAGGACAGTCAATACAGTAAGCAGGAATATAGGTACAGAGTCATACGTAACGTGCATGTACACTAATGCCCGAAGCCTCACAAATAAGGTGGAGGAATTAGAATTAATATTGTTGGAAGAAAATTATGATATAGTGGGGATATCAGAGACATGGCTGGATGAGAGCTATGACTGGGCTGTTAATTTACAGGGTTATAGCCTATTCAGGAATGACCGTACAAATAAGCGAGGGGGAGGTGTGTGTCTATATGTAAAATCATCCTTAAAACCCATCCTGCGTGACAACATATGTGAGGGTACTGAGAATGTAGAGTCCCTATGGGTGGAGATAAGGGGGGGGAGAGTGAATAATAAAATACTGATAGGGGTGTGTTATAAGACGCCGAATATTATGGAAGAGGTAGAGAATCTCCTCATAAAGCAAATTGATAAAGCAGCGAGTCTCGGAGAGGTAATTATTATGGGGGACTTTAACTATCCTGATATAAATTGGGGAACAGAAACTTGCAGTTCCAGCAAAGGAAATAGATTTTTGATAACAATGAAAGATAATTACCTTTCACAAATGGTACAGGACCCCACAAGAGGGGGAGCACTACTAGACCTTGTACTAACCAATAGGCCAGACCGCATATCAAATATACAAGTTGGGGGTTACTTGGGGAATAGTGATCACAAAATAATACGTTTTCATGTATTCTTTAGTAAGATGTATAGTAGAGGGGCTACAAGGACACTAAACTTCAGGAAAGCAAATTTTAAACGGTTGAGAGATGATCTTAGTGCAATAAACTGGGATGATGTACTAAGTAATAAAAGTACACAAAGCAAATGGGAGACTTTTATGAGCATCCTGAATAGGGCTTGTGCAGAAAATATACCCTATGGGAACAAACATGCTAGAAATAGGAGGAAACCCCTATGGCTAAATAGAGCTGTAAGGGAAGCAATAAAAGAAAAACAGAAAGCCTTAAAAGAATTAAAGAGGGTAGGTAGTGATGAGGCATTATATAATTATAGAAAATTAAATAAAATATGTAAAAAGCAAATTAAGTTAGCTAAGTATGAGACAGAGAAACTCATTGCGAGAGAAAGTAAAAATAATCCTAAAATATTCTTTAACTACATAAACAGTAAAAAACTGAAAAGCGATAGTGTTGGCCCCCTTAAAAATAGTCTTGGTGAAATGGTGGAAGGGGATGAGGGTAAAGCCAACCTGCTGAATGACTTTTTTTCTACAGTTTTTATACAAGAAAATGCCATGGCAGATGACATGACCAGTGATGCCATAAATTCACCCTTGAATATTACCTGCTTAACCCAGCAGGAAGTACGCCGCCGCCTCGAAATCACTAAGGTTGACAAATCTCCGGGCCCGGATGGCATACACCCCAGAGTACTACAGGAATTGAGTTCTGTGATAGATAGACCATTATTTTTAATCTTCTCAGATTCCTTAATAACAGGGTCGGTACCGCAGGACTGGCGCATAGCAAATGTGGTGCCAATATTCAAAAAGGGGACAAAAACTGAGCCGGGAAATTATAGGCCGGTAAGTTTAACCTCTACGGTTGGTAAAATCCTTGAGGGTTTCTTGAGAGATGCTATACTGGAGTATCTCAAGAAAAATAACCTTATGACAGAGTATCAACATGGGTTTATGAGGGATCGATCCTGTCAAACTAATTTGATCAGCTTCTATGAAGAGGTAAGTTCAAGCCTGGACCAGGGAAATGCAGTGGATGTTGTGTATATGGACTTTTCAAAAGCTTTTGATACGGTGCCACACAAAAGGTTGGTACATAAAATGAGAATAATGGGGATAGGGGAAAATATGTGTAACTGGGTTAAAAACTGGCTCAGTGATAGGAAACAAAGGGTGGTTATTAATGGTACGTACTCGGACTGGGTCTCAGTTCATAGTGGGGTACCACAGGGGTCAGTATTGGGCCCGCTTCTTTTCAACATATTTATAAATGACCTTGTTGGGGGCATGCGGAGTAGAATTTCAATATTTGCAGATGATACTAAACTCTGCAGGGTAATCAATACAGAGGAGGATAATTTTATATTACAGGGAGATTTATGTAAATTGGAGGATTGGGCTGAGAAGTGGCAATTGAAGTTTAATGTAGATAAATGTAAGGTCATGCACTTGGGTAGAGGAAATAACATTTATGATTATGTACTTAATTGTAGAACACTGGGTAAAACAGACACAGAAAAAGACTTGGGTGTATGGGTGGATGGTAAACTTCACTTTAGTGGACAGTGTCAGGCAGCTGCTGCCAGGGCTAATAAAATAATGGGATGTATTAAAAGAGGTATAAGTGTTCATGAAAAAAATATAGTTCTACCTCTGTACAAGTCACTAGTGCGACCGCACTTAGAATACTGTGTACAATTCTGGTCACCGATATATAAGAAGGACATAGCTGAACTGGAGAGGGTGCAAAGAAGAGCGACCAAGATTATTAGAGGAATGGGGGGGCTGCAATACGAAGACAGGTTATTAAACTTGGGGTTATTTAGTCTGGAAAAACGAAGGCTTAGGGGAGATCTAATCACAATGTATAAATATATGAGGGGACAGTACAGAGACCTTTCCAAAGATCTATTTACACCTAGGCCTGCGACTGGAACACGGGGGCATCCGCTACGTCTTGAGGAAAGAAGGTTTAATCATAATCACAGACGAGGATTCTTTACTGTACGAGCAGTGAGACTATGGAACTCTCTGCCACATGATGTAATGAGTGATTCACTACTAACATTTAAGCAGAGCCTGGATGCCTTTCTTGAAAAATTTAATATAACCAGTTATGTATATTAGATTTTATGACAGGGTATTGATCCAGGGAACTAGTCTGATTGCCGGATGTGGAGTCAGGAAGGAAATTTTTTCCCCATTGGAACTTGTTTGCCACATTGGGGTTTTTTGCCTTCCTCTGGATCAACATGTTAGGCTACGGGTTGAACTAGATGGACTTAGAGTCTCCCTTCAACCTTAAAAACTATGATACTATGATACTATGAATTCATATATGATCCTAGTCAGGAATTAAACTTACCAAACAGAAGTCTTTGGATGTGTGAGGATAAAAATGGGACGGCACTCAGATGTCATGTTAATTTGTGTATTGCCCAATTGTCCTGTTTGTTTAACCCTTTAATGACAGAGCCAATTTTGAGCTTAATGATTAAGCCCCATTTATTCAAATGTTACCAGTGTCACTTTGTGGTAATAACTTTGGAACGCTCCTAAATATCCTGCTGATTCTGAGACTATTTTTTCATGACACATTATACTTTATGTTAGCTTAATTTTAGGTTGATATTTTTTTCTTTTATTTTCTGAAAATTTAGAAAAATAATTTTTTAAACTTTGACTGCTTTTCTCCCCAACTCCTTAAGGACCAGGCAATTTTTCTTTTTTTGCTCTTTTGTTTTGTTTCCTCCACACTTAAACTGAATTTTGGAAACGGAGGGTAGTTTTGCAAAGAGAATATTTTCAAAAATGTGTCATGCTAGGGATGGGTATGGGGAAATACCGAGCAAATGGCAAATAAGGAGGGCAGGAAAGGTGGGACCCATGTCTAGGAGAGAGGGTGACTCCTTATAAAACCTTGTGCTGGCCCCTGGCTCCCCTGACATCACTAGATAGGTATCCTGCTCGGCGAATAGGTGCGGAACCTAGACCCTCGCTGACCCTGAACTGGGCCCTAGGTAATGATCGGACAGGATGAGCACTAGTCAACCCCACTAAGTCCTAAATAAGACATAGGGAAAACAAAAAGGGCAGTTCAAATGAACAACTTATCTGCAAGATGACTTTGGGAGAGCGACAGCAATAAAAAGCAAAATGTTTCCAGGAGATTACAAGCAGACTGCTTACAATCTGGACCATATAGAAATAAACTTTATCACCAGTAACAATCCAAGGGGTAATGTGGGTACATAAAGAAACAGGGAGAGCATAATAATTAGCAGCTGAAAGGTAAAGATATCCGCAGGGTCCTAAAAGGGAAAAAGTTAACCCTAACAGAGAAAATACATAGAACTTCATTCACTCCACAGAAGAAGGAAAGGAATATCAAGGAGCAGTTTGTGCAGCCAAACGCAGCGACCTTCTACAGCCGAACACCACAGGGGTTGTTTGTCACTTGTGACAAAATATAAGGGATATGTTCACTCTTGTGATATACTGCATATTAGAAAATAGGTTAGATTAATGCATCTAACTAAGGACATGGATTATTGAAGCCATATTCTAATGAGACCAAGATAACCCTATTTGGTTTAGACGGCTTCAACCGTGTCTGGTAGCAACCATGTGACGAGGACAAAGACAAATGTATCTTGCCTAAAGTCAAGCAAGGGGCTGGGAGTCAAAGACATTTATTAATGCTTTAGGTCCTTCACTAACTAAACGAAAAAATGTGGAAGGAAAAAATGAAAATATTACTTTTTCCGCACAAAAATGTTACTTTAGCCCCAAATTTTGCATTTTCACAAGGGTAGCAGGAGAAATTCCACTGTACAATTTATTGTGCAATCTCTCCTCAGTACATTAATACCCCATGTGTGGTGGAAATCTACTGTTTGAGCACATGGCAGGGCTTGGAAGGGAAGGAGCGCCATTTGACTTTTTCACGTTTGGAGAACCACTGATGTGGCCAAATAGTGGACATCCCCCACAAGTGATCCCATTTTGGAAACTAGACTTTACAAAGAGTTTACCTAGATGTGTGGTGAGCACCTGGAAACCCCAGGTGCTTCACAGAATTGTATAACGTTGAGCTGTGAAAATGAAAAATGTACATTTTTAAAGCTCAAAAATGTTGCTTTAATCCCTTTCACTAGGGAAGAGGAGATAAAGCACCAATTTGTTGAACAAATTCTCCTAACTACAATACCCCATATGTGGTCAAAAACTGCCTGTGAGGGACAGTGCAAAGCAGGGGCGTACATAGAAATCATGGGGCCCCATAGCAGAATTTCTAATTGCCACTCCCCCCCAAAAAAAACACTATTATTATTATTATTATTATTGTTATTATTAATTATAATAATATTTGGCTTGGTCACATAGGAACATATCTTACAACCTTTTAGCCCTTTCAAAGTAATTGCAGTCCTATTGAAGCCTCCTGGTTCCCTTTTCATTGCAGCCATAAAGTATGATGCCAACAAAATTGCCTCACAAACACTGTATGATCCCCACAGTGAATTCCTCCTCAAAGTACCCCCCTACAACTACCACGGCAATGAATAGTGACCCCCAACACAGTATGATCCCCACGCAGGTGTCCATGCATTATAATGGGCCTTCATACAGTATAATGGCCCCTTCTAACCCTCCTGACGAAGGCTTTCATGCTGAAACACGTGTAGGGACGGACGCCAGCACCAGCAGGAGGAGATGCCACTGGGTAATCTATTAATAGATTTGGTTTCCTACACCTTTAAACAGTACTTTATTTCTTTGTGATTTGTACTTTATTGTTTTGCCCTGCTCTAATTCCATCAGAGCTTTCTTATGCACACTTGTGCTGTATATCTAAATACTTCTAATTAATCTCTGGTGGTATGGAGTAGAGCTATACATATTGTGTACAGCCACATCTTTCATTGATTTTTTCCTCCTTCTGTTCCTTGCTGGTATTCTTCAGTCACTTGTTATTTACCTTTTTTTAAACTTTTTAATTAACTCTAATAAAATTTGTTATTTTAATTGGCTATTTGCTTTGTATTTTGGTTATTTCAATTGTTTTTGTGCAGGTAGCCTGGGCTATCTTGCCTTCTACTTTTCCATGGTTGAGATAAATTGATATACTTGTATATGTTCCCTTGTGTTTTGGCAATTTTGGTTATTTTTAAAGCCTCCAAATAGTATAATGACCCCCACACAACCCTCCGCACAGTATGATGGACACAACACAAATTTTCACACTTGCTTGCATAAAGTGCAATGGCCCTCCATAAAAAAGAGAATTTTGTTTACTTACCGTAAATTCTTTTTCTTATAGTTCCGACATGGGAGACCCAAACCATGGGTGTATAGCTTCTGCCTCCGGAGGACACACAAAGTACTACACTCAAACGTGTAGCTCCTCCCTCCGGGCTATATACACCCCCTGGATGACAATCTACCCAGTTCAGTGCAAAAGCTGAAGGAGGACATCCACCCATAAGTAGAGATAGAGTAAAACTCGGAATAACCGTAACTCTGACTACTAACAACAGCCGGTGAAACACACGGAACAAAAAAACTGCCAACAGGCAACAGGGAGGGTGCTGGGTCTCCCATGTCGGAACTATAAGAAAAAGAATTTACGGTAAGTAAACAAAATTCTCTTTTTCTTTATCGTTCCTTATGGGAGACCCAAACCATGGGACGTTCCAAAGCAGTCCATGGGTGGGAATAAACCAAACTGAGAAGTAGGCAAAACCTAACTTCACAAATGGGCGACAGCCGCCTGAAGAATGCGTCTGCCCAAGCTCGCATCTGCCGAAGCATGAGCATGCACCTGGTAGTGCTTCGAAAAAGTGTGCAGACTGGACCACGTGGCAGCCTGACAAACCTGCTGAGCCGTAGCCTGGTGCCTGAAAGCCCAGGAGGCACCGACAGCTCTGGTCGAGTGCGCCTTAATCCCTGGCGGGAGAGGCACCTGAGAACACTGGTAGGCATCGGTGATAGCCGACCTGATCCAACGAGCTAGGGTCGGTTTAGAAGCAGCGAGACCTTTGCGCTGACCAGTGGTTAGCACAAAAAGTGAGGTGCACCGCCTAAAAACGGCGGTGCGTGACACATAGATTCGGAGCGCCCGCACCAAATCCAAGGTATGCAACGCCTTTTCAAAGCGATGCACAGGGGCCGGACAAAGAGAAGGCAATGAAATGTCTTGGTTAAGGTGGAAAGGAGACACCACCTTAGGGAGAAAGTCCGGAGACGGACGAAGAACCACCTTGTCTTGGTGAAACACCAAAAAGGGGGATTCCGAAGAGAGCGCAGCCAAATCAGAAACTCTCCTGAGAGAAGTTATGGCTACTAGAAAAACAACTTTCTGTGAAAGTCAAAACAAGGGAACCTCCCTGAGAGGCTCAAAGGGGGGTTTCTGTAAGGCCGTGAGGACCAGATTAAGGTCCCAGGGATCCAAGGGCCGCCGGTAAGGAGGAATGATGTGAGATGCGCCCTGCATGAAGGTGCGCACCTGAACCAGTCGGGCGATACGCCGCTGGAACAATACCGACAGAGCCGACACCTGTCCCTTGAGGGAATTGAGGGACAGTCCTAGCTGTAGACCGGACTGTAGAAAAGACAGGATGGTCGGCAAGGAGAACGGCCAAGGAGCATGGTCGGAAGAGCGACACCAGGACAGGAAAATCCTCCAAGTCCTGTGGTAAATCTTGGCCGAGGAAGACTTCCGAGCCTGAGTCATGGTGGAGATGACCTCAGAGGGAATGCCTGACGCCGTCAGGATCCAGGACTCAAGAGCCACGCCGTCAATCTGAGAGCCGCAGAATTCTGGCGGAAGAACGGACCTTGAGAGAGAAGGTCTCGGCGGTCCGGGAGATGCCACGGCACCTCTACGGACAGACGGAGCAGGTCTGGGTACCAGGCTCGCCTGGGCCAGTCCGGAGCAATGAGTATAACTCGCCGGCCCTCCATTCTGATCTTGCGCAGAACCCTGGGCAAGAGCGCTAGAGGGGGAAACACATAGGCCAGACGGAACTGAGACCAATCTTGAACCAGTGCGTCTGCTGCGAAGGCCTGAGGATCGTGGGAGCGAGCCACGTAAACCGGAACCTTGTTGTTGTGCCGGGATGCCATTAGGTCCACTTCCGGAGTGCCCCACTTGCGGCAGATTGATCTGAACACTGACGGATGCAGGGCCCACTCGCCGCTGTCCACGGTTTGACGGCTGAGGTAATCGGCCTCCCAGTTTTCCACGCCTGGGATGTGGACTGCAGACATGGTGGACTTGGAGTCCTCCGTCCACTGGAGGATTCGTTGAACCTCCAACATCGCCAGACGGCTGTGAGTCCCGCCCTGGTGATTGATGTAGGCAACCGCTGTCGCGTTGTCCAACTGAACTCGAATGTGCTTGCCCGCCAACAGGTGGTGAAAGGCTAGGAGAGCTAGAAACACAGCTCTGATCTCCAGCACATTGATCGAGAGGGCTGATTCGGACGGAGTCCAAGTGCCCTGTGCTCGGTGATGGAGAAATACTGCTCCCCAACCGGAGAGGCTGGCATCCGTGGTGAGGATCACCCAGGACGGAGTCAGGAAGGAGCGTCCCTGAGACAGAGAGAGGGGCCGAAGCCACCACTGAAGGGAGCTCCTGGTCTGTGACGACAGAGCCACCTGCCTGTGCAAGGAAGAGATCCGCTTGTCCCAACAGCGGAGAATGTCCAACTGCAGGGGACGCAGATGGAACTGAGCAAAGGGAACCGCTTCCATGGACGCCACCATCTGACCCAGCACCTGCATGAGGTGTCTGATGGAATGACGGCGGTGCCTCAGCAGAGAGCGCACCGCCAGACGAAGGGACTGCTGTTTGACTAAGGGCAACTTGACAAGTGCCGGCAGAGTCTCGAATTGCATCCCTAGGTACAAAAGCACCTGGGTCGGGGTCAGAGTGGACTTGGGCAGGTTGACAAGCCACCCGAACTGAACTAGCGTGGCGAGAGTGAGAGAGACACTCCTCTGGCAGTCTGCACTGGATGAGGCCTTGACTAGAAGGTCGTCCAGGTAAGGAATCACTGCCAACCCCTGGAGGTGCAGGACCGCAACCACTGCTGCCATGACCTTGGTGAATACTCGAGGGGCCGTGGCTAAGCCGAAGGGGAGAGCCACGAATTGGAAATGTTCCTCTCCGATCGCAAAGCGTAGCCAACGCTGGTGTGAAACCGCAATAGGCACATGCAGATAGGCATCTCTGATGTCGATGGATGCCAGAAAATCTCCTTGGGTCATTGAGGCAATGACCGATCTCAGAGATTCCATGCGAAAGTGCCGCACCTGAACATGCTTGTTGAGAAGCTTGAGATCCAGGATGGGTCGGAAGGAACCGTCCTTTTTGGGGACTAGAAAGAGGTTTGAGTAGAAACCGCTGAACCGTTCCCGGGCGGGAACCGGAACAATTACACCGTTGGCCTGCAGGGATGCCACGGCCTGAGAGAAGGCGGCGGCTTTGGAGCAGGGGGGGGTGGACAGAAAAAATCTGTTTGGCGGGCTGGAAGAAAATTCTATCCTGTAGCCGTGGGAGATGATATCCCGCACCCACTGATCGGAGACGTGTTGCAACCACACGTCGCTAAAGTGGGAGAGCCTGCCACCGACTAAGGACGTTGCTGGCGCGGCCAGATAGTCACGAGGAGGCTGCCTTAGTGGCAGCGGCTCCTCCGGTCTTTTGAGGACGCGGCTTTGCGCGCCAGTTGGATTTACGATCCTTGACTGCGGTAGTGGACGAGGCCGAGGGCTTAGAGGACGACCAGTTAGAGGAACGAAAGGAACGAAACCTCGATTGGTTCCTGCCCTGGACAGGTTTCTTGGCTTTAGCTTGTGGCAAGGAAGTACTCTTCCCGCCAGTAGCTTCCTTAATTATATCATCCAGATGTTCCCCAAACAGCCGGGACCCAGCAAAAGGGAGACTCGCAAGGTACTTCTTAGAGGAAGCGTCTGCTTTCCACTCTCGAAGCCACAAGATCCTGCGGATCGCGAGGGAGTTAGCGGAGGCCACCGCAGTGCGGTGAGAAGCCTCCAGGATGGCAGACATGGCATAGGATGCAAAAGCCGAAGCTTGAGAAGTTAAGGCATCCGTCTCAGGAACAGAGTCCCTGGAGAGGGAATGAATCTCCGCCAGAGAGGCAGAGACTGCCTTAAGAGCCCACACTGCCGCAAAAGACGGGGAGAACGAGGCTCCTGCCGCCTCATATACAGACTTGGCCAGAAGGTCAACCTGGCGGTCAGTGGGATCCTTAAGAGAAGTGCCATCAGCCACAGCTACGACTGTGCGGGCTGAGATTCTGGACACCGGAGGGTCTACCTTTGGGGACTGGGCCCAGTCCTTAACCACCTCCGGTGGAAAAGGAAAACGGTCATCTGAACTACGCTTCGGAAAACGTTTGTCAGGACAGGCCCTGGGCTTGTTAACAGTGGTCTGAAAGCTGGAGTGGTTAAAAAACATACTCCTAGGTTTCTTAGGAGAGGTAAACTGGTGTACCTCTACCAGAGAGGGTTGTTCCTCTGACTCTTGTGGGTTGAGGTTCAGTACGGAGTTAATGGACGCAATCAAGTCACTAACATCCGCATCACCCTCAGACAAGTCAATGGGGTACATAGAGGCAGCGTCTGAGCCCACAGTAAACAAATCCTCCTCGCCCTGCACCTCGGCTTGTGAATCAGAGCCGTGGGACGAGGAAGGAGAAGGTTCCCTGCGTCTCCGTTTAGGGGGACGGGGTCCTAGGACATGCTCTGAGGGCTCTGCAGAGCTCGGAGCCGCAGAGACACCCTGAGAAGGGGGCTGATGCATGGACAGCAGTGTCCGGGACAGCTGCCCCATGGAGTCGGCAAAAGACTGGGAAATAGCTTGTGAAAAGGAAGCTACCCAAGCCGGGGGTTCAGCCACCGGGGCCGGAGCAGCCAGAGGGACCCCTGAGGCGGCTCCAGGCTGAGACACAAACATGTTAGCACAGGCATCACAATGTGGGTATGTGCTTGGCTCTGGCAGAATGAGCTTACACGCAGTGCATATAGCGTACATGTTTGCAGCCTTGCTCCTAGTGACAGACATGCTGCTGATGGTGGAAGCTCTGCAGCCAGAATACACTCCTGTAGAAAGCCTGAGAGTGTAATAAAAGTCCACAACCAGAGGTTGTGGCTTACCAGCCCGTGCTCTCTGTGTGCCCTCCGGATTCCACCGCTCCCCTGTGAAGCGTCAGCCTTCTAACAGTATGCAGCTGCAGCATCCAGCGCCTTCCAGTGTAGGAACGCTGAGAAAATGGCGCTGGGAGAAGAGGGGGGGCGTGTATAAGCCCCAAGAGCGGGAAAAAACGGAGGGCAGAGAGATACAGGAAGAAATACAGGGGAGGGAACATCTCCCCAGAGAGGAGTGCCCTCCCCTCTGCTGGTCGGGCGGTGGGCGGCGCTGTATGCAAAACATGCAGAGAAGCCGAAAACGAAACTAGGCCCAAACAGAAGCCGGGGCCTAGATTTTAAAAAGCGGCCGACGAGCAGGCACCTTCGGCGCGGTTCTCAGGGGAAACCCCCAGAACCGGCCGGAATTAACAGTAACGCTAAAGCACATACTGTCCCCCAAATAAAAGAACCCGGGACCCCTGAAAAAACGTCTCAATACTTAGCTCTTGAGACGCAGGGCCATGTCCCTGAATGGGGGTAACGCTCCTTCCAGCAGGGACCAGACAGGGCTGCGGATGGAGACCGGCCTTCTGCGAGCAGAGAGGACCGTGGAGGCTCCCACTTCAAACAGAGCCTCGACAGAGGGTGTGAAGGAGCGCGGCATGTGAAGGCTCCAGCCTTATAAAGTCAACCTTAACAGCACCCGACAGAGTGGGGTGTGAAGGGACATGCCGGGAGTCCAGACTGGACCCGCTTTTCTTCCAAATCTTTAAAAATAAAAATAAAAAAATATCAGAGAATGCAAGTGTGTGATCCTCCTGAAACACAAAGCATTGAACTGGGTAGATTGTCATCCAGGGGGTGTATATAGCCCGGAGGGAGGAGCTACACGTTTGAGTGTAGTACTTTGTGTGTCCTCCGGAGGCAGAAGCTATACACCCATGGTTTGGGTCTCCCATAAGGAACGATAAAGAAATACAAAGGCTCCCTCATAGCTACCCAAATACTATAATGGCCCCCACATAGCCTTCCAAATAGTATAATGGGTCTCACGTAACCCTTTATATATTAGAATGCACCCCATAGTCCTCCATGTATTATAATACACTCCCCATAGACCTCCATATATTATAATGCACCTCCCATAGTCCCCTATGTATTTTAATTCATCCCATAGTCCTTCTTGTATAATTCACCCCATAATCCTCAATATATTATAATTCACCCCACAGTCCTCCATGTATTATAATCACCCCATAGTCCTCTATATATTATGCTGCACCCCATAGTCCTTCATGTATTATTGTATAATGCACTCCCCATAGTCCTCCAGATATTATAATGTAGCCAACAAAGAGGATTTTAAACAGTGATTTCAGATACATAATATATCACTAGATAGTGTACATTATTAAATCAATCTAGTAATATCAAGGACTATATATGGGCAAAAATCGCATAACCACATTTAGAAAGAAAGAAAGAGAAAAAGCGATCAGGGAGCCCAATTATACAAAGAACAATCAATTTCATCAAAAATAGATTTTTATTGAGAATAAATATTGAATATTAATTATCTATCAAATACACAAGTGCTTGTTTGGACAACTCTATATGCATCAACAATATACATGTAATGGAACCGTATCATGAAAAATATATAAATATATATTCTAGAATGGATAAAATTATCATACATAAGTCAAAGATATATAATCCTTGAAGCTATAGAATATAAATTGAAACAAATATATATAGTAACAGAAATATCTGTAGATCAACAGGGATCACTTTTGCTGCACCAAGGTGTACTGAAACTCTAGTGCTTCAAGTAATATCAAACCCAGAATCGCTGGACATAGGAATGTAGCAGATATCGTTACAGACCACCAGGGGTCACTCTTGCTACACCACAGTCATATCTACCCTACTATTCACAATTACCCAATATTGGTTAAGTCAGTTAGGGATATGCCCATATAAACCCATAATGGTGAATTACCAATCAGAATTGTAAATACAGGATTGTTACTACATACATATATATACCTAAATGAACGGTTACCGTTGGAAGCGTGTGACACCCAACACGTGTTTCGGTTTCTTTGTCAGGGGGCATGCCTGATCGACCGGAAAGGAGGTTTAAATACAGCCCACCTCCAATCACCGCACATCACCATTAGTGACGCATGCGCTGTCATGGCAACTCACCGACGCGAGGTCGGCCGCCGCGTCACAGATCATCTGACCCAGGGCAACACGTGACCCGAGTACAGAGGAGCCGTGGAGACACAGCGAGCCGAACAAGCGCCGATAACCTATGACAGCCGCGCGTTCAGGTGTGGGGCAAAATTAGAATTTATATCATGAATGCAAATTTAGGATTTAAATAGAGAGATTTTTGACCACATAATAAGTGTACTATTCATTACAGAATCTAAATATATGTGAAAGATATGGAATGAATAAATCAATCCATGATTATACTTCTATTCCCTGGAAATTGCAAACACAATATTTGTCAAGAGATACAAGTAAATCTATGTAGCCAGACAGCAATAAATAAAGTATAAATCATTATGCCTATGTTAACGTTCAAATACCCCTATACAGGATACATATCATAAATATTAGGTTAGAACGGACAGAACATGTGTAAATGATGTTATTATAAATATTAAAACTTGTATATATTACATAAGAGGGTACATCTCCCACAATACATAGTAGTGGGGATAATCAAGTAGTCCGTCCCCCATCACACATATTGACAGACCCAGTTCTGCTTAGCATTCTCTAAGTATCCAAATGAACTTGCTGCTTGATCACATCTTACAATGATACCAATGTGTACAATGGTCCTATGTGTCTTGCTTTTGGGTATTATATCATTATCCAACGAACGAATTCCCTCTTCTTTATTTATTGCTGTCTGGCTACATAGATTTACTTGTATCTCTTGACAAATATTGTGTTTGCAAAAATCTCTCTATTTAAATCCTAAATTTGCATTCATGATATAAATTCTAATTTTGCCCCACACCTGAACGCGCGGCTGTCATAGGTTATCGGCGCTTGTTCAGCTCGCTGTGTCTCCACGGCTCCTCTGTACTTGAGTCACATGTTTCCCTGGGTCAGATGATCTGTGACGCGGCGGACGACCTCGCGTCGATGAGTTGCAATGATGGTGCGCGCGTCACTAATGGTAATGTGCGGTGATTGGAGGTGGGCTGTATTTAAACCTCTCCGGTCGATTGGGCACGCCCCCTGACGAAGAAACCGAAACACGTGTCGGGTGTCACACTTTTCTAACAGTAACCGTTTATTTGGGTATATGTATGTAGTAACAATCCTGTATTTACAATTCTGATTGGTAATTCACCATTATGGGTTTATATGGGCATATCCCTAACTGACTTAATAACCAATATTGGGTAATTGTGAATAGTAGGGTAGATATGACTGTGGTGTAGCAAGAGTGACCCCTGGTGGTCTGTAACGATATCTGCTACATTCCTATGTCCAGCGATTCTGGGTTTGATATTACTTGAAGCACTAGAGTTGCAGTACACCTTGGTGCAGCAAAAGTGATCCCTGTTGATCTACAGATATTTCTGTTACTATATATATTTGTTTCAATTTATATTCTATAGCTTCAAGGATTATATATCTTTGACTTATGTATGATAATTTTATCCATTCTAGAATATATATTTTTCATGATACGGTTCCGTTACATGTATATTGTTGATGCATATAGAGTTGTCAAACAAGCACTTGTGTATTTGATAGATAATTAATATTCAATATTTATTCTCAATAAAAATCTATTTTTGATGAAATTGATTGTTCTTTGTATAATTGGGCTCCCTGATCGCTTTTTCTCTTTCTTTCTATAATGCAGCGAAATAGCCCAGCATGTATTATAATGCAGCCCCCAGTCTTCCATGTTTTATAATGCACCCCCATAGTCCATGTATAAGGTAGCCCCCATAGTCCTCCATATATTATAATGCAGCCCCCATAGTCCGCCATATACTTTAATCCCACCCTATAACCCTCCATGTATTGCTGTATAATGTGTCGCGGGCAAGAGACAGATCACAACCGGCGGGCCGCACTCGGATCCGGGTGGTGGCTGTGGCTCGAGTGGCAGCCGGATCCGGGGCTCGCGCAGCCGTCTGTCACTCACGATTGAAAAGGGAATATTTACAGGGGAGTTGTCTGTGACGCCACCCGTGGGTTGCGGTGAAGGTTGGTGATACCGCCGCTGCCTTGTATGTGAGTGCCCGGGACTGATGGAGCGGGGCAGCAAGGTGGAATCCCCTCCACGGGTAGGGGAGGTGTAGTCCCGGGGCCCAGAGTATTGTGAGGGTTTTCAGGGAGCAGGAAACTCACAGTTCGGTTGTCGTGGTGCTGCATGAGCTGCTGATGATTTGGACAGTCAGTAACCACACACAGTCTGTATTGTAAACCAAATTGCCAATGGACGGTCACCTTTGGTGGGTGTCTTCGGGTCCCACACCCAGATATACAACCAGGGGCCCTTCCTTCCAAACTCTCTGTCTGTCTCTTTCTTGCCTGGACTAGTCCGCTTGAGCGGCCTCCGGACCGGATCCCCTTTCTCGGCACCGGCGGGCTACAACCCTGTCCCGGTCGGCCTCAGGTTCCCTGCGACTGGATCTCC
Organism: Anomaloglossus baeobatrachus; assembly: GCF_048569485.1. Classification (NCBI taxonomy): domain Eukaryota; kingdom Metazoa; phylum Chordata; class Amphibia; order Anura; family Aromobatidae; genus Anomaloglossus; species Anomaloglossus baeobatrachus. The sequence continues at coordinate 201,083 of NW_027441882.1, forward strand.
GTCGCCTGTGGCCCTCACTACCACCTAGTCCGGTAGTCCAGGGCTCCAACCCCAACTACCACCTTCTCCAGGGAGCTGCAACTCCTTCCTGTCAGCTCTTCACTGATTACAGCACAAACTGAAACTTAACTCCTCTCTGCACTTCCTAAGCTCCTCTCGCCCCCTCCCATTTTCCTGGGGAGGGGGTGAGTAGGGTCTGATTGGCTGGTGTACTGTATATCTGTGTGGGGACTGTGTTGGTATCAAGGAGGATTAACTCTTTTGTGACTACCTGGTTTTGCCAGGGCGTCACATAATGCACGCCCCATAGTCCTCCATATATTATTATACACCCCCATAATCCTTCATGTATTATAATTCCCACATAGTCCTCTATGCATTACTGTATAATACACTCCCCATAGTCCTTTATATATTATAATGCAGCCCCCATAGTCGTTCATATTGTATTACACAGCCACCTTACCTTTCAATGCACCCCACAGTCCATGAATAAGGTATCCACCATAGTCCTTCATATTGTATTATGAAGCCCACATAATGTTTAATGCACCCCCATAGACCTCTGGTAATCGTGCACTCACTGATTAAAGAAAAAAATAAACAAGTACTCACCTCTCCTCATTCCCCACTGCTCCGATCAGAGTCCTGCGCTCTGCATGTCTCAGCACAGCGGCGCGCAGTAGTGATATTACCGCGCTCTGCTGAACTGAGATGTTGATCATAGGCACAGGGAGAAAATGATGAAGGAGGGAAAGGACCGCTCCACTCCCTCTCTCATCATGGTTTTGTGCGATAATGGGCAATGACCCCCACAAGCGAGGGGGGCCCGATGCTGCCTCTAGCACCAGCTCCCCTGACTCATAGGCCCCATATAGGCCGCATGGTTTGCCTACATTGGCGGTACACCACTGGTGCAAAGTGAAGAAAAAAAGGAGCGCCATATTTCAGTTCAGATTTAGTTTGAGTGTTTTGCAGGTGCCATGTCACATTGGCAGAGCCCTATACGCCTTTTCACTGGGAGTCAAGTTAGAGCCCATCTTCCGCAGCATGAGTAAGACCCGCACCTTCTGCTGAACATACATCTCGTCCGGACTCTTCCCGGGGGCCCTCTCACGGATCATACCCCCTGCCCTGCACCCTCTTTAATGAAGGGGCTTCCAGGTGCAGTCAGTAGGATGGTATGGAGGGGACGCCTTTTCGGAGCGGCTCTTCCATCCAGCCAGCGCCTGGCTCCTCCTCCTCGGCCACTCGGTGCGCGGCTCCGGCCTGTACGTGGCAGTGTCTGGCGGCTTCTCTCCTCCACAGCCTGGGAGTCACCAGCAGCGACAATCTCCATACTTTTTATATTTGGGGTCTGTTAACCATTTATTGTGGAAGATTCTAAGGTATATTGAATTTTTGCTATATATTTGCATAGGTAGTATTCATTAATATTTAGCATTCAGGTTTTTTCAATTTATTTGGTTAAAATTGGTGTGAATTGTATTTGATCATTTATGAAATATTTAGGAGGACTTTGACTTATTATAGGCAGGTCATATATGGAAGCTGAGCTGCATGTTACTTTACGCTGAGGAAAAAAGCACAGTGAGCATGGGACTGCTATAATTTCCATCCACTGTGTTTGTAGTGCACAGTGCAGCATTTTGGATGCACCGAATATACGATGCCTCCAAAACGCAGCTATTCCTGATCATGGGCACGTACATTTACATGTAATCCCTGGTGTAAGCGCTCAGCGTAGAGATCAGGATAAACATGAGCTGCGCCTTTGAGAGGAAGAATGAACAAACCAATAGCAGTTGAAATTGGTTTTATTTATTTTATTCCTCTGCTCAGAAGGATTACAGCGATCTCAAATTTATATACCGTATTTTTCGTTTTATAAGACGCACCAGAATATAAGGCGCACCCCAAATTTGGAGAAAAAAAAAGGTGAAAAAAAAATTGGGGTCCATTATATAATCTGGTGGTGTCTTACCAGGGAGAGGGGACAGCAGCGGAGCGGGAGTCACAGAAGGCAGGGGCGGTACTGGAGTACTGTGATGCTGACAATGGTACAGAGGGAGGCCCAGAAACTCACTGCGGTCTCTGCTCTGTGCGGGGCCGGTGATACCGCTCTGCTCTGTGCAGGGGGGCATTCTGAAGATGTCGGCAGTCCACGGTGAGGGCTTCAAATAATGGCAGCGAGAGTCGGCGCATGCGCAGATGACAGCTTGAGCTGAGAGCTCCATCTGCGCAGGCGCTGACTCTAGGTGCAATTATTTGAATCCCTGACCACGAACATCTACAGAATGACCGCCTGCCGCACAGAGCACCCGCGCGCCGAGCAGACCAGAGCAGCCGCGCGCCGAGCAGACCAGAGCATCCGCTCTCCTAGCCGAGCAGACCAGAGCAGCCGCGCACCGAGCCGAGCAGACCAGAGCAGCCACGCACCGTGCAGAACAGAGCAGCTGTGTACAGAGCAGAGCAGCCGCGCGCCGAGCAGACCAGAGCAGCCACGCGCCGAGCAGACCAGAGCAGCCGCGCGCCGAGCCTAGCAGACCAGAGCAGCCGCATGCCGAGCAGAACAGAGCAGCCACGCGCCGAGCCGAACAGAGTGGCGCCGCCTGATGCACACAACAGCGCCGTACTGACCAGGACCGGCAGCTACATTCGGATTTTAAGACGCACCCCTCATTTTCCTCCCAAATTTTTGAGAGGAAAAGTGCGTCTTATAATCCGAAAAATACAGTAGTTATTTTAGGTTTGGCTACTATCACATTACTGAATTGTGAAAATTATAGTTTTTTAGTTTTCTGCCAAGAGTCATGTGAAGGCTTGTTTTTTGCGAGAGGAGTTGGAATTTTTATTGCTACCATTTTGGGCTACATAATATTTTTTGATCGCTTTCTATGCCACTTTTTGTGAGGCAGAATCAAGAAGAAACAGCAATAAAGGAATTGTTTTTTTTTACGCTGTTCACAGTGCAGTTAAAGCGATAAGACAACTTTATTTTTCGAGTGAGTGCAATTACAGTGATACCACATTTATATAGTTTTTTTTTGTTATGTTTTGTCGCTTTAACACCATAAAAATAAAAACTATTTGATAGAAAAAGAAAAACAGTTTTTGCATTGCTGTATTCTGAGAGCTATAGCTTTTTTTGGCGGCTGGAGCTGTATGTGACTTTTCAATCACGTTTTATACCACTTTTTTGTCAGCTGTATAATGAAAAGACAGTTTTGCTATGCTTTTTAATATTTTTTTTTTACGGGGTTCACTGAAGGAGTTAACTAGTGTGACAGTTTTATAGAGCAGGTTGTTAGGGATTCCGCAGTACCAAATATATTTGTGTAAAAAAAAAAATATATGATAATTAGTTACCAGTAACTGGATTTTCCAGACCATGACAGCACCATATGTGAGAGAGTGTATGCGCAACAGGAAACATTTCTGAATATCAAAGTAGTGGCCCTTTATCGGGCTCCTTTACCCACCGGACTGACGTTTGCGGTGATAACTACCGGCTCTTCAGCGTTCCCAGGAACCCTTTTCCCCAGATTCAGTTTGTCCCGTCACCAATCCAGTGATCTTAGGACTTTTTGTGATAGCTGGAACGTGTGTTCTAAGTCCAGCTCTGAATGGAGAAAACCTGTCCCTGAATGCTTCTTGTGTGGAACTGAGGCCACTAGATCGCGGGTATCATAGACGTTAGGGACCCTAATAAAGACATTGCTAGTCTTAGTAACATTTCTGACCACCTTTGAGCTGATAGCATTTTCTGTTTTATTTTTAATATTTTTTCCAGTGAGAGAAAGCAATACTGCCCCACTGAGTCCAAACTGATGCCCAAAAATAACTGAATCTGAGCAGGGTCTTTCCTTGACTTTGCCTCACTTATCAACCATCCTAGTTCTGAGAGGACTGAGGACTGACGGCTGCTGAACAATCCCTTTCTGACCTACCCACAACCAAAAATTTGTCAAGGTATGGGACTATTAAAATGTCTCTTTTTTTTTTTTTTTTTTTAAATAGGATGCCATCTCCACCACAATTTTGGTGAATACTCTTGGAGCTATTGAAATGTTAAATGGGAAGCACTGGTATTGAAGTGAGTCAATTTCACCTCGATTCTCACTGCCAGCCTCATATTTTTGGAGGTCTTTGTGGATCAGGACATAGTAGTATGCGTTCGTCAGGTCTATTAATGCCATCTAACAAAAGTAGTCCCACTGCTGACTTGAGGGTCTCCATCATAAATCTTTCCACTTCCATGTAGTAATTCAGAGATCTTAGATTGAAGATGGTCATGAAGGACTCATCGGGTGTTTTTTATTAGAAATAGGTTGAAGTAAAACCCGGTTCCCATTTCTAACTCCGGCACCCTGATCAATACCTTTTTCCCTAATAATGAAAGGACTTCCTACTCTAGAACCCTCTGATTTTTGGGGCTACTCGGGAAGTTATTACTCATTGAGGCGGGAGGGAAGAAAAAGTTAGCCTTAGACCAAGGGATATGGTTTTTAACATCCAAACAGAGCAGAGGCAGGAACATCAGCCCACTGGGGATAAACTTGCTTCAGTCTTCCTCCCACCAGAGACCTGGTGTCATTGCCCCTTGGGAAATCCCTTATAGGAGGGTCTGTTGAACAAAAAACCCTTGTTTTGGACCTTATCTCTTCCCCAAGGCCACCCCCTAATATTGCTCTCCTTTTGGCCCTACCTTCCTCCCTGAGGTCTGAAAGGAATCTCTGAACCTGTATCCAGAGGGGGAACACACACGTTTCTTGTCTCCTGCCTTCTCTAGGATGTCGTCTTGGGCTGATCCAAACAGAGTCTCCTTGGCATGGTACTGCGCATACTTTCACTTTGGACTGAAAATCAGCATTCCAGTTCTTTAGCCATAACACACGCCTACTGGAGTTGGAAAGGGTACAAGCACAAGCGGCTAACCTTACCCCATCTACCGAGGCATCGGACCTTACCTCATCTAACGAGGCATCGGCCAAGAAGTTTGCTGTAAGCTCTCCCTGGGGTGTGATGGCGAATGCGGCTCTGCTTTCTGAATCGTGAAGTGTCCGCAGTGTCACTGCTCCAGATGCCGCACATAGAGACAGACCCTGGCCAGGACCCAAAACCTTCTCAGCAACCCCTGGAACTGGCAGGCCAATTGGGGCCCAGGGAACCTCCTAGTTCATGCGATGTCAGGCATGGGGGAAGGGAACCGCCTCATGTGACCAGTGCAGCCCCTGTGACACCTGGATCCCCAGGACCTCCTGGCCCGCCGAGAGCCAATCCTCAGGAGAAGTTTTCCCAAATAAACTCCGGTATCCTCTTCCAGGAACAGGAAACCACACTGGGGATTTGGAGAGGTGCCGCCCCTTTTATTTTTAGAAAGGTTTCCTGTTCCTGGGGTTGGATACACTCTCTCATGTTTGGTGCTGTCATGGGAAGGAAAAAATACAAAAAACTATATATTGGGAGAAAAAAAAATGTTGATTTGTTTTTATTTCTGTTTTTGTTTTATTATATATATTTTAACTTTTTTTTTTACTTTTTACTTTCACTGCTCTGATCGCAGATGCACTGTATTGCAATGACAGATCATTGCTGTACACTGCAGGTATCACCGCTGCACTGTGAGAAGCTTCAGGGATTATGCTGCAGGCATGATCACTGAGGTTTTCCATAGTCTGGTCACCCGGAGGTCGTTATGACGATCTCAGGTCACCATGGCGACAATCAGGCCCTCACAATTACATTGGGGGGGCACTCATCAGATGGGAGAGGGAAAACAATCCCTCCCCAAACCCCTAAATGCCACTATATCGTTTGCGGCATTTATGAGTTTAAACAGCCAAGGACGGTGCAGGCACTATCTCTAGCTGTGAGGGGCGGAGCTCGGCTGTTGGAAAAGCAGAGTCCCTGGCAATTGCGCCAGGCACAGCTCGTTCACCCCCAGCAATCGCCATGACATACCTATATGTTCTTGGTCAAGAACAACTTCCCTCTCATGATGTATAGTTACATCAATGGTCGTGAAGGAGTTAAACTATTGATTATTCCAACCAATATCGGCAAATTTTACTCTAATGTGTATGGGAGCCTTTAGTATAAAATTAATTCCTCCACCATAGAGGAATGTGTGCTGCAGAGCAGACCATTATGATGATGCAATAAAAGATGCTACAGTAACCGTATAATATGACTATAAATATACTGTGAGGTAATAAGCAGCAAATTTTCCATTTATTAAATCTGCACAGAAAAGTCACTGTATTTTTTACATACCTCTAGTCTCAGGGACTGGAAGTGAGTGGACGTGACCAACCGGAAACAGTGGACGGGAGCAGAGATAGTGGGCATGACCGGCCGGACTTAATAAACAATTTTTAAGTCCACATAGTCATGGAGTTCTATACAATAGAAACAGTGGTATGGGTGATGCAGCCGGGGGGGTAGGGTTGGGGGGGGGCGCGAAGCCCCCCTTGCATAAAGTGGAATACTTGCGACTTAGTTGGTCGGTGTGATGCTCGTCTTGGTGGGCATAGCCTGGCATGCAACCCATGACAAGCTTTCATTAAGCAGGAGGTGGCTTGGCCCCAGAGTCCCACTTCTATTTTGAGAACTCCAAGACTACATGGACTTAAAAAATGTTAGCTAAGTCCGGCGGTCGGTCATGCCCACTATCTCCGCTCCAGCCTACTAATTCTGGCAGGTCACGCCCACTCACTTCTGGTGTCCGATACTCCAAGTCGACTGTATCTTTTACCTAGTATATGCCTTACGTTTATTTGAATTTTTTTTTTACATTTTATCACCTTCTTCATATAGTAATCTTAGCCAACATCTTGTAGTAATGTGCCCATGGTTGCAGTAATGTGACCATCCGTGTCCCCTGTAGTAAGGTGCTCATGCTTGTGGTATTGTGCCCAGTAGTATTCTGCCCATCCTTCTGGTATGTGCTCAGTAGTATAGTACCCTGTAGTATTGTGCCCATCCTTGTGCCCTGTAGTATTGTGCCCATCCTTGTAGTATTGTGGCCATCCCTGTAGTATTGTGCCCATCCTTGTAGTATTGTGCTCTGTAGTATTGTGCCCATCCTTGTAATTGTACCCTGTAGTATTGTGCCCATCCTTGTAGTATTGTGGCCATCCCTGTAGTATTGTGCTCTGTAGTATTGTAGCCATCCTTGTAGTATTGTGCCCTGTAATATTCAGCTTATCTTTGTAGTATTGTGCTCTGTAGTATTGTGGCCATCCCTGTAGTATTGTGCCCTGTAATATTCAGCTTATCTTTGTAGTATTGTGCTCTGTAGTATTGTGGCCATCCCTGTAGTATTGTGCCCTGTAATATTCAGCTTATCTTTGTAGTATTGTGTTCTGTAGTATTGTGACCATCCCTGTAGTATTGTGGCCATCCCTGTAGTATTCTGCTCATCCTTGTAGTATTCTGCTCTGTAGTATTGTGGCCATCCCTGTAGTATTCTGCCCATCCTTGTAGTATTGTGCTCTGTAGTATTGTGGCCATCCCTATAGTATTCTGCCCATTGTTTAATAATACGCAAAAAAAAAAAAATCTCCTCACCTTTCCTCTGTTCCCTCTTATCAGGCTCCGAGCCCACGATCAGTATTTGCAGAGTTTTGGATGCAGCATGCTTCAGCTGCGTCCAAAACCCTGCTATGTACAGTACAAACATAGTGGATAGGATTTCTAAAAACCCTATGCCTGCTGTGCGTGTACGGCCAGCAGTGAAAATGGACCTGCGGTGCGGCTTGCAGAGGCCGCAGCATGTAAATTTATGCTGCGGAGTCAGAAGTGTCCTCCCTAGGCAAAACACAGCGAGGAGACCGCAGCGCTCCAAACCCTCATCGCGGGCACAGGCAGCTGTGGTCTCCTAAGGAGGAGACTTGCAGCCCTGCAGGTCAGGACCCGCCACGTCCAGGACGCAGCGGGTCCTGATCTTGAGCACGTACCTTACCTGCTTGTTGCAGCCTGTGATGATCGCGGCCCACAGACCCAGTGACGATCGTGGCTCTATGCTGATGGTCAGCGCTGGCAGGACTTTACTGCATTTGAATCAATTTGTGGTGCCGCGCAGAGGAGCTGTGTCTGGACTATACCAATGGCTGCGGCCTGCCAATCAGATGCAAGGAAGTGACATTGCTGTATGACGTCACCTCCTTGCATGTAATTGCCAGGCAGCAGCAACTGGAATAGAGCTGACAGCTCCTCTGCGCAGCACCGCAAATGGATTCAAATGCAGTAAAGTCCTGCTGGTGCCGACCCCCAGCATAGAGCCGTGATTGTCACGGGATCTGCGGGCCAGCAGCCAAAGGGGCCTCATGTGGCCCGCGTGTTTGAGACCTCTGTTTTAAGGCATTTTTATTACTTTTTGAAAATTCAGAAGTTTACAGACATTTCATTAGTATTTGGTAACATTGCCCTTAAATTGTATAACTTGGGTCAAAAGTTTTAGATCTCCTACCACAAGCTTCTCACAATAGTTGGTAGGAATGTGGGCCCATTCCTCCTGTGAGAACTGGTGTAACTGAGCCATGTTTGGTTACCTTGCTTACACCGGCCTTTTCAGCTTTGCTCATAAATTTTCAATAGGATTGAGATAATATAGAATATTTATTCACTTATATAGCGCAATTAATTCCATAGTGCTTTACATACATCAGCAATCAGGCCTTTGTGATGGCCGCTCCATAACATTGCCTTTGTTATCCTTAAGCCACTTTGTAACCAGTTTGGCAGTAGCTTCGGGTCATTGTCCATTTGGAAGATCCATTTCCGTCCAAGCTTTAAGTTCCTGGCTGATGTCTTCAGAAGTTGCATCTGTGTTGCCACATAATCTTTCCTCATGATGCCATCTATTTTGTGAAGTGCACCAGTCTCTCCTACAGCAAAACAACCCCCAATATGATGCTGCCACCCCCATGTTTCACAATTGGGATGGTGTTCTTAGGCTTCAAAGCTTTTCCCTTTTTCCTCCAAATGTAGCGATGGTTATTATGGCCAAACAGTTCAATTTTAGTTTCATCTGACCACAGGGCATGTCTCCAAAATGTACTGTTTTTGTTCCTTTGTGCATTTGCAAACATTAATCTGTCTTTCTTATGTTTTTTTTGAGTAATGGCTTTTTCCTGGCAGAGTGGCTTTTCAGCCCATGTTGATACAGTACCGTATTTTTCGGACTATAAGATGCACCGGACCATAAGACGCACCCTGGTTTTAGAGGAGGAAAATAGGAAAATAAAATTTTAAGCAAGAAATGTGGTCATGACACACTGTTATGGGGCGAGGATCTGCTGTTGACACTGTTACGGGGTTAATGTCCCCAAATTCTCTACTAAGGTACCCCAACCTGGTAATGATTAGAGTTGAGCGATGTCCGAGTCGAATGGTTCTCCAATTTCATGTTCGAGTGATTTTGGGGGGGTGTTCGAGTCGTTCGACGAACTCGAACGATTTGCTAAAAGTTCGGCAGTTCGAGTTAGGGGCACTTTGCACACTGCGACATCGCAGGTGCGATGTCGGTGGGGTCAAATTGAAAGTTACGCACATCCAGCATCGCATGCGACATCGCAGTGTGTAAAGCCTAGATGATACGATTAACGAGCGCAAAAGCGTCGTAATCGTATCATCGGTGCAGCGTCGGCGTAATTCATAATTACGCTGATGCGACGGTCCGATGTTGTTCCTCGCTCCTGCGGCAGCACACATCGCTGTGTGTGAAGCCGCAGGAGCGAGGAACATCTCCTACCGGCGTCACCGCGGCTTCCGTAGGATATGCGGAAGGAAGGAGGTGGGCAGGATGTTTACATCCTGCTCATCTCCGCCCCTCCGCTCCGATTGGCCGCCTGCCGTGTGACGTCGCAGTGACGCCGCACGACCCGCCCCCTTAACAAGGAGGCGGGTCGCCGGCCACAGGGACGTCGCACGGCAGGTGAGTGTGTGTGTGAAGCTGGCGTAGCGTTAATTTTCGCTACGCCAGCTATCACCACATATCGCTGCTGCGACGGGGGCGGGGACTATCGCACTCGGCATCGCAGCATCGGCCTGCGATGTCGCAGTGTGCAAAGTGCCCCTTACATTCGAGAACGGTTTGATCACCAAAAGCGTGGCTTTTCACACTAAGTACGTGCGCACGTTGCGTATCTGCATGCGTCCTGCGTCCCCAGCACAATCCATCTTTCCTACTCACCAATCACGGGCGCCTTGTTGCACGGCTGTCACAAATCCCTGGCGGCTTTTCCTCTTTTGAAAATGGCTGCTGCTTCATTATTCACCAAGCAGCCGCCTGGAATTGCCGCATCCATTAGATGTGACAGTTCCGGGACTCTACCCCGCTGATCCCGAATTGCCCTGGTGCAATCCTGCATACAGTCCTGGATGGAGTATGCTGAGCCTTGTAGTTCTGCAGCTGCTGTCTGCTGTCTGTCTGTATGGAGGAGAGCAAATAGCAGCTGCAGAACTACAAGGCTCAGCATCATCCATCCAGTACTGTATGCTGGAGGGAGAGGCAGGGGGAGCAGAACTACAAGGCTCAGCATGCTCCATTCACTAGTGTATTCAGGAGAGCAGACAGCAGCTGCAGAACGACAAGGCTCAGCATATTCCATCCAGGACTGTATGCAGGAGTTTCTTGCCCCCCCAAAAAGGACATTTTTGTGTACTCACCATAGAATGTCTTTCTTGGAGCCTTTCATTGGGGGACACAGACAGTGGGTTATATGGTGTCTCCAGGGGAGGCTTGACACTAGGTTTAAAAAAGAGTTAGCTCCTCCTCCCACAGCATATAACCCCAGCTAGGCGGGAACTAGCTCAGTTTGGTGTAAAAGCAGTAGGAAAAGGATAACCAAAACCACAAGGGCGGGAGCTGTGTCCCCCAATGAAAGGCTCCAAGAAAGACATTTTACGGTGAGTACACAAAAATGTCCTTTCCTTTCTCGCCTTTTCATTGGGGGACACAGACAGTGGGACGTCCAAAAGCAGTCCCTGGGTGGGAACTGAACTATTAACAGTGTATAACATCAGACTAATAGCTGACTAACAACTGCAACTGCAGTGAACTCATATCAAAACACTGTCAAGAACTGAGCAGTGGCCACTTATAAATGGGCCACTGCCGCCTGAAGGACTTGTCTTCCAAGAGCAGCATCCGCGGAGGCATGCGTATGCACTCTGTAGAATTTTGTGAACGTGTGCACACTGGACCAGGTAGCGGCCTTGCAAAGTTGGGCCGCCGAAGCCTGATGGCGGATAGCCCAGGAGGCACCCACTGCTCGTGTAGAGTGGGCCCACACAGATTGAGAAGGAATGGCACCTCGTGCTTTGTATGCCTCACAGATGGCAGTCCTGATCCATCGAGAAATCGTGGATTTAGACGCCGGGTTGCCCTTTTTGTGTCCTACTGGGAGGACGAAGAGAATGTGTCGCCCGGGGACCAGGGGGTACTCAGATCTGGGCCACGGGGTCACTTCTGTGGGTATCACGGTGGCGTGACCCGGTCTGTGATCCCAGGCTCCACAGTAAAAGGGGATTTGGTAAGGGAGATTGTCCGTGACGCCACCCACGGTTGAGGTGATTGTGGACACCACCGCTGCTCTTTATGGGGATCCCGGGAGCGGTGACAGGGAGCAGCTTAGTTGTTATTTCTCCCCTCCGTGGGTAGGGGGTTGGTTGTCCCGGGGCCCGGTGATGGGGTAAGCAGGGAGCAGGGCGCAGTGCTGCGGTGTGGTGCCCGAGGGCACGGGCGTACTCACAAGTATTCCACACAGAGTCACTGGTAAAATAGGAATTGCCGGTGTCCGCAGCCTTCGGTACGGGGTGTTAGTGTCCCACACACGGTGCAGCAGCTCCTGTTGTTCTACCCCTGCAGCCAGGTGCCTTTCTCTCCACTCTCTTCCTCCTTCTCCTCAGCCGGGAACGGGGAATACACTCCCCTGCAGTGATCCGGGTCACCCAGGTACCGGGGGCCACTACCCTGCCCGGCTACCTCTGGCCCCTTCCTCACTCACAGCCTGTCCCGGCCCTCTCGGAGCACGCTTCACTTTTCAGCCTGGGAGCTACAACTCCATGCTTCTCTTCTCTCTGTCTCTCCAAACACTCTGCTCCAGCCCCTCCCCTCTGCTCTGCTTTTTTCTTACCCTGGGGGCTGTGGTTTGTCCTGCTGCATCGGTGTGGGATCAGATTACCAAGGAGGATTAACTCTTTCTGTGACAACCTGGCTTTGCCAGGGCGTCACACACCCCCTTGGTAAAACACGGCCCGTCCTCGGGCCGTCTAGGCACCAACATTTATAAAAACTGGAAAAAGGATAAATAAACACATTACAATCATACATCTTCCCACATCGGGAGGTACGTTTTCTAAAACTTTAACCTGTTCTGCCACCCCGCACCTGCGGAGCAGATGGCCTCCTCCTGAACCTGAGGGCGTTCAACAGGGGTGACAGTCCATAAAACAGTCAACTTTTTAACTTGTGGGTAGCCGTCCATGCTCCGCTACCACTGCTGCTGCCGCCACTCCCAGTACGGGGCACTGGTTCCGTGCTCTGCCTCCTGCTCAGAAGCCAGGCCCACCTGGATGCCCTCGGCGCCGGCTACAACCGGCTTCGCTAACTGCCGAGGGCTCCATCTCTCACTGGCCTGCTCCTCCTCTCTGCAGGTGCACTCCGGCTGCTCCACAGCCGTGACGGGGTACCTGGGCGCGGCTGGCGCCACATATGGGGCAGACTTCCAATCGGGTGCCACCTCCGTTGCGGCCGGGCGGACTGCCGGAGCCGACGTCATCACCGTGGCGGCTGAGCGGACTGCCGGAGCCGGGTAAGATGTCATCGGGGTCGCGGCTACTGCTTGTCCAGGAACGGAATTAGGCAAAGTCCTGGCGTCCCTGCCTTTACAGTCCCGGTCACATGAACTGCAGTTCCTTCCTACTGCTCCCCCTTGGTACTCGGGAGCAGTCCTTCTAGCAACTTTTAAAGTTTCTCTTTCGCTTCCGGTCCTCCGGAGCTTCACTTCCGCCCGCGTTCTGAGGGGGCGGAGCCTCTTTTTCGCGCCCACCGCTTGGGGAAGAAGGCGCTGGGCGGGAGATTTTCGCGCCCAAAATGGCGGCAAAGATGGCGACTTTCAAAATTTTTGCAGCGGATCACCGCTGACAGTCCAGAATAAGGCGCACTTCCTCCAGGAAACTGGATGGGTTCGATCCTGTTCGTGACGCCAAATGTGTCGCCCGGGGACCAGGGGGTACTCAGATCCGGGCCACGGGGTCACTTCTGTGGGTATCACGGTGGCATGACCCGGTCTGTGATCCCAGGCTCCACAGTAAAAGGGGATTTGGTAAGGGAGATTGTCCGTGACGCCACCCACGGTTGTGGTGATTGTGGACACCACCGCTGCTCTTTATGGGGATCCCGGGAGCGGTGACAGGGAGCAGCTTAGTTGTTATTTCTCCCCTCCGTGGGTAGGGGGTTGGTTGTCCCGGGGCCCGGTGATGGGGTAAGCAGGGAGCAGGGCGCAGTGCTGCGGTGCGGTGCCCGAGGGCACGGGCGTACTCACAAGTATTCCACGCAGAGTCACTGGTAAACTAGGAATTGCCGGTGTCTGCAGCCTTCGGTACGGGGTGTTGGTGTCCCACACACGGTGCAGCAGCTCCTGTTGTTCTTTCCCTGCAGCCAGGTGCCTTTCTCTCCACTCTCTTCCTCCTTCTCCTCAGCCGGGAATGGGGAATACACTCCCCTGCAGTGATCCGGGTCACCCAGGTACCGGGGGGCCACTACCCTGCCCGGCTACCTCTGGCCCCTTCCTCACTCACAGCCTGTCCCGGCCCTCTCGGAGCACACTTCACTTTTCAGCCTGGGAGCTACAACTCCAGGCTTCTCTTCTCTCTGTCTCTCCAAACACTCTGCTCCAGCCCCTCCCCTCTGCTCTGCTTTTCTCTTACCCTGGGGGCTGTGGTTTGTCCTGCTGCATCGGTGTGGGATCAGATTACCAAGGAGAATTAACTCTTTCTGTGACAACCTGGCTTTGCCAGGGCGTCACAAGGGCATCGGACTTGCGCAACGGCGCTGTTCTGGAAATGTAGGTCCGCAGAGCCCTGACAAGATCGAGAGTGTGAAGGGCTTTTTCAAAGGAGTGGACCGGGGCTGGGCAGAATGACGGCAACACAATGTCCTTGTTCAGGTGGAAAGAGGATACGACCTTCGGAAGGAAGGCGAGGGAAGGCCGAAGGACCACCTTATCATGATGGAATACCAGATAAGGTGAGCGACAGGAAAGAGCTGCCAGTTCGGACACTCGCCTGATAGAGGTAATAGCGACTAAAAAGGCCACTTTCCAAGATAGTCGCTGAAGAGAGATTTCTCTCAGAGGTTCGAAAGGAGGAAGCTGAAGAGCTCCCAGAACCAGATTCAGATCCCAGGGATCTAAGGGGTGGCGATAAGGAGGGACCAAATGCGCTACCCCTTGAAGAAAGGTACGGACCTGAGGGCGAGAAGCCAGCTGCTTCTGGAAAAAAAACGAAAAGGCAGAAACTTGTCCTTTAAGGGTACTGAGAGCAAGACCCGAGTCCAGACCGTCTTGCAGAAAAGCAAGGACAGTAGGGATTGAAAAGGTCAGGGGCGACCAATTATGACGGTCACACCAGGAAAGATAGGTCTTCCAGGTCCTGTGGTAAATGCTGGTGGAGGAAGGCTTCCGAGCATTGAGCATGGTATGAACTACCCTGGAAGAAAGACCCCATTTGGCTAGAATCAGGGACTCAAGCGCCACGCTGTCAAATGCAGCTGTGCTGTATTCTGGTGGAATATTGGACCTTGCGACAGAAGATCCGGGCGGTCGGGAAGACGCCAGGGACTGTCGCTGAGAAGTTGGAGGAGCTCTGGGTACCAGGCTCTCCTGGGCCAGTCCGGGGCCACGAGGATCACCGGGATTCCCTCCGCTTTGATTTTCTTGATTACTCTCGGAATGAGAGGAAACGGAGGGAAGATGTAGGGCAGGCGAAACTGTGACCATGGAAAGACTAGGGCGTTGGAGCCGAGCGCTAGCGGGTCTCTCGACCGAGATATGAAGGGACGTATTTTGGCATTCATTCGAGACGGCATGAGGTCCACATCCGGGAGTCCCCAGCGAAGAGTGATCTGATGGAACACTTCTTCGTGGAGGGACCATTCCCCTGCCGCTAGCCCTTGCCTGCTGAGAAAATCTGCGGCCCAGTTGTCTACCCCTGGGATATGGACGGCTGAAATAATGGGGATGTGCTTCTCTGCCCAAAGAAGAATCCTGGATACCTCCCCCATCGCTGCCTTGCTGCGAGTTCCTCCCTGACGGTTGATGTGATCCACGGCCGTGGCATTGTCTGACTGGATCTGAACAGGGAGGCCCAATAGTAGGGGTTGAAAATTCTGAAGGGCCAAAAATATGTCTCTGATCTCCAGAACATTGATGTGCAGGGAGCGCTCGGAAGGAGACCAGCGTCCGTGAACAGTGTGGTGGAGAAACACCGCCCCCCAGCCTATCAGGCTGGCATCCGTCGTGACTACTTGCCAGTGGACCGGGCGGAAGGACTTCCCTTGAGATAGGGATGAGGCTTGAGTCCACCAGACGAGGGAGCTGAGCGCAACCCGAGATAGGCGGACTGACCGGTCCAGGGAAGCTGGATTCTTGTCCCAGGAGGATAGAAGATGCAGTTGTAGAGGGCGCAGATGGAATTGGGCAAAGGACACGGCTTCTATGACCGCCACCATCTTGCCTAACACTCTCATTCCATTCCGAAGGGATGTGTGACGGCGAGAGCGGAGGGATTGGGCGGCCCGGATCAGGGAAGACTTATTGTCTTCTAGAAGAAAAACCCGGGACTGGGCCGTGTCTATCAGCATACCTAGAAAGGTGATGCGCTGATGAGGAATTAGGGATGACTTGTTGAAGTTGATAAGCCACCCTAGCCTTGACAGCGTGTCTAGGCAAATCTGCACGCTTTCTGAGCAAACGTGAGGAGAGCTCCCTTTGACAAGAAGTTCCAAATAGGGAACAACCAGGATGCCTCTGGGGTGTAAAATGGACATGACGGCCGCCATGACCTTTGTGAAGACCCGAGGCGCAGTGGCCAGCCCAAAGGGGAGGGCCCTGAATTGGAAGTGACGGTGTCCTACGGCAAAGCGAAGGAACCGTTGATGAGAGACACATATGGGGATGTGTAAATAAGCATCTTGAACGTCTATGGAAGCTAGGAATTCTCCAGGTTCCATGGCGGCTAGTACTGCTCTCAATGATTCCATTCGGAAAGTTTGAATCCGTACGAATTTGTTTAGCCGTTTGAGGTCCAAGATAGGGCGGACAGAGCCATCTTTTTTGGCAATGACAAAAAGGTTTGAATAGAAACCTTTGCCGCGCTGTTCCAGGGTTACTGGAATGATAATGTTTGCTTTCTGTAAAGAGACTATGGCCTGAAATAAGGCCTGGCTTTGTGTTTCAGACTTTGGAAGACGAGAACGCAGAAACCTGTTGTCCGGCAGGGAAAAGAAATCGATCTTGTAACCTGAGGTGACGATTTCTCGAATCCAAGCATCGTGAGTGTGGTCTAGCCAGATATCCCGGAAAAGCAGAAGCCGCCCTCCCACAGGAGTCGGATCTGCGGGATACCTGGCGTCATGCTGAGGGGGCCTGTACAGTGCGAGGTCCTTTGGGTTTAGGTTGCTTGGAGTAGGAACGCCAAGAAGAGCCCCTTGAGGGACCGGATCCTCGATCTGAGTGTTGTGACGGTCCGTGGGCCGATGGTTTTTGTGGGGCAGACCGAAAGGACTGCCTGCGCCAAGAAGACTTTTTGAAATTTCTGGCTACAGGTCGCTTTTGTGGTAGAATGGTACTTTTACCACCTGTCGCCTCAGATATGAGCTTGTCCAGGGATTCACCAAATAGACGAAGACCCTGGAAGGGAAGTGTGGACAGGAACTTCTTGGAGGCACTGTCCGCATTCCATATTTTTAGCCACAGAACCCTGCGGGCGAAGACAGCATTGGCTGCCGTTAGGGCTGACCAGCTAGCTGCATCTAGGGAGCCGTGAAGCAAATAATTAGAGGCGAGAGAGAACAAATCAAGAATCTCAAGAGCCTCCGGAGGAATATTGCAAGGGCGAAGCAACTTGCGGAGGTTCCTACTCCACACGCTCATAGCTTTTGCCACCCATGTCATGGCAAACAGGGGGCGCAGAGAGGAGCCCGAAGCCTGGAAAATAGATTTGACCGCAGCCTCAACTGCGCGGTCGGACGAGTCCTTGAGAGACGCGTTGTCTGAAACAGACATAACCGTGTGTTTAGCCAGTCTGGATACTGGCGGATCCACAACGGGGGGTACCAACCAGGGCTTAACCATTTCCGGAGGAAAGGGATAAGCGAATGAAGAGCAGGATTTTTTGTTAAACCTCCTATCAGGGTGATCCCACCGTTTAGATATGATTTGATGAAAAATCGGATCCTGGGCAAAGGACTTAGGAGGCTTCTTGGCTCGCTTGATTGCCGACTGAGAAGTCGGGTCCGAGGGCTGATCAGAAATCGACAGAGAGTGATTGACAGCCGCTATTAAAGTGTCTTCCATATGCCTAGACTCAGAAGGGACATCTGAATCAGAGTCAGAGTCTCGGGAATCGTGACTACTAAAGGTCACGGAGTCTGAGTCAGACTGACCATCGTGTGAGTCAGACGAGGCGGAGCGGTCGCAATGGCGCCTTTTGGAGACAGCCTTTTTACGTACTGGGGATGATACCCCAGACGAAGGCGGGCTTCTCTGGGGGAGCTGAGCCGGGGGGAGGCTGTGGGAGCCTGTGGAAGGCTGGGATATCTGAGCGGTCAGGTCATCTAACCTTTTAGACATCAGAAGAGCCCATGCAGGGATAGCCTCATCAGACGGGGGTGCTGCCTGAATGGCGGCCGGGGCCGAACCCACAGATTGCACGACCCCCTGGTCCGGCAACGTCTGTTGTGATATTGTAGTAGGGGCATCGCAGCCCCGGCATAGTGGATAGCTTCGACCATTTGGAAACAAGCTTCCACAGGTGGTACAAGCATAGTACAGGTCCATAGAGGATGCCTGGGAAGCTTTATCACCCTTGCGGTTTTTACGCATGTCAGCAACAAACGTACAATTATACTGTGAGCCTCTAGCAGTATTACACTACTGTGGGTGAGGAGCTAGTAGCAGTATTAAAAAGGGACTGCTATACAGAGCTGGTATATACCAATAGTAAAGCGGCATACACTGCCAAACAGTCAGTATATACCTGCAGGCACAGTCAGTATATACCACTAAAAGCTGATATACACCGCCAGCCAGCAGGCACACACCGCTAGAAGACAGCGATATACCGCTGAACAGAGCGGTATATAGTGCTGCAGAGTTGCAGAGCCAAGGAGGCGATCTCACCCGTGTCTGCTCCCCACGTGTAATGGCGTCCAGTGTTCTCTGGCAGCATGGAGGGGAGAGACGGCCCACTAGAGGGAGCGGCTTCTAGAGCAGTGGAGGGGGCGTTGCTAAGAATGCAGGCCGACGCCGGGAGCTAAATTAATGATGCTTCCCCGGGATCACGGCCTGCATCGCCCCACCGGCGCCTCCTCCGGCGGCAGTTGGATGCAGGGGACGGGTACACGTCGTCTCCCTACCTGCTCTTGCTCCGTCTGAAGACGCGTTGGTCCTGGGATGCGGAGATCTCGGGGACGCATCTTCGGCTCAAGGCTAGCAGATGCTCGGCTCTGCCTAACACTCTGGAGCTACCTCCGTGAGGTGCTTCCAGGGAGCCTGGAGGGGTACGCAGACCCGACCACTTGGGCGCGAGGAAAGACTGACGGCTTTTGCACGCCAGGTTTCCTCTGCCCGTACACGGGGGGAACGCGGGTGGCAAGGCACCCTAGTATTGCCCCTATCAAAAATAGAATGAATAAGAAAAGAAAAACAAAATAAAAAGTAAAAATAAGCTGGCCTGAGGCACCTCTGGTGGAGCTCAGTCCAGACATGTCAGCCTCCCTGCTGACACTATAAAAAAACTGAACTAGTTCCCGCCTAGCTGGGGATATATGCTGTGGGAGGAGGAGCTAACTCTTTTTTAAACCTAGTGTCAAGCCTCCCCTGGAGACACCATATAACCCACTGTCTGTGTCCCCCAATGAAAAGGCGAGAAAGGAAAAATGACGTGGGCTTCGCCATATTTTTGTATGCTAGCCAGGTACAGCAGGCAGGTACGGCTGCCCCCAACCCCCAGCTGCCTATTTGTACCCGGCTGAGAACCAAAAATATAGGGAAGACCTTTTTTTTTAATTATTTCACGAATTTCATGAAATAATTAAAAAAAAATATGAAGTGGGCTTCGCCCAATTTTTGTGTCCAGCCAGGTACAACTAGGCAGCTGGGGATTGGAATCCGTAGCACAGGTTGGCCCGAGCGTTCTAGGCCCCTCTGCTGCGAATTGCAGTCAGCAGCCGCCCCAGAAAATGGCGCTTTCATAGAAGCGCCATCATCTGGCGCTGTATCCAACTCTTCCAGCAGCCCTGAAGCCAGGTGGCATGCTGGGTAATAATGGGTTAATACTAGCTTTGTTTTACTAGCTAGTATTAAGCCATAGATTCTTAATGTCAGGCAAGTTTGACCCGGCCATTAAGAATCTCCAATAAAGGGTTAAAAAAAAAAAGACACCACACAGAGAAAAAATACTTTAATAGAAATAAATACACAGACACATTAGAGACTCCATGTTTATTACTCCCTGTCAGCCCTCCACGATCCTGCTCTTCTGTCTTCTTTCTCCTTCAACCCATGCAGCTCTGCTACATTAGACAGCACTGCATGGGAGGAAGACGCTGCTGCTCCTTGCAGTCTAATCACTCAGTGAGTGAGCAGAGGCTGCGGGCTGTAAGCGGTGACGTCACAGCTGCCACCGTTACTATAGCAACGACAATCTCCGATCACGTGATTCCCGCTGCCGCTATTTACCGGCTGTGGCAGCCAGTCCTTGCATGTAGGCCGACTCTGTAAAGAGCGCCCACATGCAGGAACGGGGAAGCCGACCATGTGCCAGAGCATTTTGCAGGTACACGGAGATGCTGGAACGAGCACCGCGTACCGGAGAGATGCACTGACAGGACCTAGCATAATGTCTAGCCATGTTACCAGTCTGTAGCCAATGAGATAATAGACACGTGACTGGTCACATGCTATTTTGACGTCATGGAAGATCCTATCATCAGTGCTGGTTACCGGGAGGACGCAGCGATTATCAGAAGGAAAAGCGGCGGGAGACAGAGTGCAGGACGCGTCACGGGGACCTGTAATTTTAATGACAATGTTTATTAACTGTATTTGTACATGTATAATGTGTTTTTATGTGTTTGCCTGCCATTGTTTTCAATGGGGTTCAAATTGGTTCGTCGAACGTTCGACGAACTTGTCCTCCGTTCGACGAACCGAACTCGAACTCTAGGGGGGTGGCTCATTTCTAGTAATGATCCTACTGCCTTGTATATACAGTATATGTCCCTCACCCTGGTATAGCCCACATCCTGCTATATACCGTCATCCTGGCATATGGCCGCATCCTGCTATATACTGGCATATGGCCGCATCCTGCTATATACCCCATCCTGGCATGTGGCCCCATCCTGCTATATACCTCCATCCTGCTACATACCTCCATCCTGCTATATACTGCCATCCTGCTTATATACCCCATCCTGCTCATATTGCCCCCATCCTGCTCATATACCCCAATCCTGCTCATATACCCCAATCCTGCTCATATACTCCCATCTTGCTTATAAACCCCCATCCTGCTTATAAACCCCCATCCTGCTCATATAACCCCCATCCTGCTCATAATATACCCCATCCTGCTCATAATATACCCCCATCCTGCTCATAATATACCCCCATCCTGCTCATAATATACCCCCATCCTGCTCATAATATACCCCCATCATGCTATATACCCTCATCCTGCTATATACCCCCATCCTGGTATACAGCCCGCATCCTGTGGCACATAAAAAGAAAAAATAAACGTTCAAACTCACCTTACCTAACTCCCTGCAGCATCGCTCCTCCTCCGTCTGTGTCAGTAGCAGCGCCGCTGGAGTGTGGAGCCGGCCACGATCCCTGCAGCACCGCGATGTCCTCCTGTCTGTGCCGGCGGTGGCTGCGTGTGGACACGTGCGCACAGCGATGACATCATTGCTGTGCGCACCGCTAGCCTCCACACAGCTGCCGCCGGCACAGACAGGAAGACATCGCGGTGCTGCAGGGATCGTGGCCGGTGAGTATACTGATTCACTACACCCCGCGCTGATGATGATGCGCGGGGAGCAGTGAATACAGCCGCATATGATCACTCTAGGCTGTAGTTGCCAGGGCCTATCATGCGGGCAGACTGTTTAATATGCGCCCATTTCCCGCCCATCACCCCGCCCACCAGTCAGCGCCGGCTTCAGCGCTGAGAGATGATGGGCGAGATGATGGGTGTGCATATTAAATGAGCGGGCCCACGTGGTCACGGCAGGCTGCTACAGCCTGCTCGTGCCCCCGATGACCCGTTCCACAGCAGCACCCTCATTCCCCGCAGCCCTACATTTAGACTATAAGACGCACCCCCCACTTTCCACCAACATTTGGGGGGAAAAAAGTGTGTTTTATAGTCCGAAAAATACGGTACTCGTTTCACTGTGGATAATTACACAATCTTACCAGCATGTTCACAAGGTCTTTTGCTTTTCTTCTTGGGTTGATATGCACATGTCTGTCCAAAGCATGTTCATCTTTGGTACACAGAACCTGTTCCCTTCCTCAGCGGAATGATGGCTGGACATTCCCATCTTGTTTGTACTTGCGTATAATTGTATGTGCAGATGAACGAGGCACCTTCAGGTATGTGGAAATTGCACCCAAGGATGAACCAGACTTCTGCAAGTCCATAATTCTCTTCCTGAGATCCTGGTTGATTTCTTTTGACTTTCCCATCATGCTACACAAAGAAGCAGTGTGTTTCAGGTGTATATGAAAATACATCCACAGATGTGTCTCTAATTAACTCAGATGTTGCCAATAAACCAGAAATAATAAATCAGACGCTTCCAAAGATATGACATCATCATATGGGTTGTCCCATATTGTTTAAAGTAAGGAAGGACCCCGGCACACAGTACAAGAGAAATTGGACAATCCAGGTATGGTATGCTTGGATGATTTTTATTTTCACAATTAAACGGTACTGCCCGACGTGTCGGCTCGCACAAGAGCCTTCATCAGGGACAGATAAGTACTGGGACATGCATGATACAAAAAAGAAAAAACAAGAAATGATTTACAATTACATCATGACAAGGCATCAAGTGTCAAAAAATGAGAAAACAACATATTACCTATTGGGGAGATGTGAAAGGAAGGGGAAGGTGTCGCAATGTGAATGTTAAGAAGTGGTGAGGATATATACAGCCGTATAAGATGTGAGTAGAATAAGAGAATTGTAAATTAAGAAAGGAAGGGGAGAGGAAAGATGGGGAAAGAAAAGGAAGAGAGGAAAAAAAGGGGGGAAAGGAGGGGGAAGAAACGGAAGAAGAGAAAGAAGGAAGGGAGAACAGGAAGGCTCAAGGGAAAAAATGAGCAAGAGGGGAAAGGGGAGGGATCTGAGAGACATACCCGTATTTATGAAGTTCAGGGAAAAGTTCCTAGTAGCACCTTGGAGGCCAGAAAGTTAAAGTGAAGTCTGAGAAAGGAAAGAGATATATAATATACAGAGGACTATAGCTGGTAAGGGCGGAAAAATGTCAATAAGGATAGAGCATGGTATAACTTACATGTGAGTAGTCAAGGAGAACACTTTGGAATGGAAGAATATATGTTACTGTGAAAAAAGGGGAGAGGGAGGAGGAGAAGTGATAGTTCATGAGGAATAGGTAATTGGAATAAAGAGCTGATATAATAGCAAAGAGAACAGGGCATAAATATTGGATACATACCAGTAGAATACTGTCATATAGTGTAGATAGGGCTCACATAGGTAGATGAAGAGATGGATAGATGCTGCTTTATGAATAACAAAGGTGATAATCTGTGATGATGTGGTGGAGAAATTGAAACATAGATAGGTCTGTTATAAGGGATAAATACCAATAAGTGGCGACCTGAGTATATGTAGTATGATAACCAATCATACGTGGTATGTTAGGTAAACCACACAATGCGTGAGGACTTGTACTGGAATAGAGAAATAGCCTAAGTAAGAGGATGTGTGACTAATGTTGGGAAAAGGGAAAAAGAAGAACATACCTAATGGTGAGAGCACCAGAGAAATGCCTGCAATAACATAAGGACATTGTGTTATAAAAACGGCAAGACCAGAAGCAGAGCTTGTAGTGTAGCAGCAGGAAGACATCTTACCTATCGCAGCATAGTGGAGGTGAATATGTGGAGGGAGCCCAGGGACAGGGTAGAGAGAGGGACTATATATACTGGCCGGATGTAAACCATTGGTGGCAGCGGAGGATACACTATGCTGCGATAGGTAAGATGTCTTCCTGCTGCTACACTACGAGCTCTGCTTCTGGTCTTGCCGTTTTTATAAAGGTGCAGGAGAAAGGTGGAAACCACCAACCTGTTAAGGGAGAAGCTGCAGCCGGCTGCAGGCACTGTTCATCACCTCGTTTGGTTTACCAGAGACTCCAGTGTACTGTGTCATAGTGAGTACACCAGTGCCTTCGGGCCGCGCACCGCGCCGTACCACACCAGCACCCAGCACGCGCCCATCTCCATCGCCTCAGCACCTTCCCTCGGGCCCCCGGGACCATCACTCCCCTACTCACAGAGGGGTCAACACCAAGCTGCGCAACACCGTCCCCGGGAGGCCTAGTCAATGGCAGTGGTGGTGTCCATCCATTCACCACAACCCGTGGGCGGCGTCACAAACTTAAATCCCCTACCAACCACCGCGGCCCCAGCCGTGGAACTCCCCACCGAAGTCCCCACGTGTAGCGCCAACCCCCTTGCAGAGCGACGTGACCCCCTGGTCCGTGAGGAGCTCGAGCCACCCACCGTACGAGCACGGATCCGAGCAGCTCGGCGGCCGGCCGAGCTCGCGGGGCGGTACAATTACAGGCAATGAAAACATTACATGTGCCTGAAAATGGAATAAATTAAAAACATAAGCTCAAGGCGCAAAAAATAAACTATCACTGGGTCCCAGATCCTGAAAAATAAGAACGCTACGGGTCTCAGAAAATTGCAACAAAAGCGCAATTCTTTTTTTGAACAAACTTCTGAATTTTTTTAACCATTTAGATAAAAACTAATATTATACATGTTTGGTATCTACAACTGTGTACTGACCTAGGGAATAATACTGCTAGATCAGATTTCCTATATAGTTAACAAGTGGAAGGAGAAAAAAAAAACACCACACACCATTGTGGAATTTCCCTTTTTTCACAATTTCTCCACATTTGGGATTTTTTTTCCTGTTTTCCAGTACACTACATGGTAAAATAAATGAGGTCATTCAAAAGTACAAACTGTTCCGCAAAAAAATAAGCCCTTCTATGGCAATACTGATGGGGAAAAAAAATAAAGTTATGGCTCTCAGAAGGTGAGAAAAAAACAAAAATGAAAAATCGCCCGGGGGTGAAGGGATTAAAATCCCCACTTCTCATAAAGCAATCAACATTCCTCATTCTCCCCCATATAGTAATTGTCACCCATCCTGGGCCCTTCCAATAATGCCCCCTCCTCTCCTGGGCACCCTCATAATAATGTCCTCCCACTCCGTCCTGGGCTCCTTCCTCTCCTGGGCACCCTCTTATAATAATACCCCCCCAACCCCATACTGGGCCCCTTTCTATAATAATGCCCCATCCTCTCCTGGGCACCCACTGATAATAATGTCCCCCCACTCCGTCCTGGGCCCCTTCCTCTCCTGGACACCCTCTTATAATAATGTCCCCCACCCTATAATAGTGCCCCCTACTCTCATGGATACTCTTATAATAATGCCTCCCCGAATCCCGTCCTGGGCACCCTCTTATAATATTGCCCCCCCCACACTCCATCTTGGGCCCCTTCATATAATAATGCCCTCTCCTGGGCACCCTCTTAAAATACCCTCCCCCCCTCCTGTCCTGGGCCCCCACTTATAATAATGCCCTTCCACCCCATACTTGCCCCCTTCCGATAATAAAGCCACTCTTCTGTCCTGGGCCACTTCCAGTAATTATGTTGCTGGTTCTGCTGCTCTCCTCCAACACATTTCATTTGGGAGAACAGAGTTTGATGAAGAACAATTTTTATAAGTGCCATCTTGCTCACCTTTCTGTGTGCAGCCTCATAGCTCATAAAATGGCCATCAGAACTAAACCTCCCTCCAGTCCCTTATATATAAATTGTAAGGCCGTGTCTTTAGCGGTGTCCGCCTATCCCAATTTTGCTTTGGATTTTCTGTGCTCTCTTTAACCCCTTCACCACCCGCCGGTTTTCCATTTTTTTTCTCCTCCTCTACTTCCAAGAGCCATAACTTTTTGTATTTTTTTGTCAATATAGCTATATGAGGGCTTGGTTTTTTTTGCGGGACGAATTGCACTTTTGAGTAACACCATTCTGCCCATGTTGTATTGGAAGACTGAAAAAAAATCCAAGTGCGGTGAAATTGCAAAAAAAAAAAAAGTGCAATTGCACAATTGCTTTTCGGTGTTTTTTTTTTAACTTACAGTGTTCACTTTATGTTATAATTGACCTGACAGTATGATTCCCTAGGTGAGCACGAGTTCGTAGATAACAAACATGTATAGTTCTACTTTTATCTGAGTGGTGGGGGGGGAGGGTTGCGCCATTTTTCATGACTTGTAGCATTCTCATTTTTCGGGATCTGGTCCTCAACAACCACTTATTTCTTGTGTCTTGAACTAACGTTATTAATTATTCTATTTTTGGGTAGATGCGAAGTTTTGATCGCCTGTAATTGCATTTTAATGAAATGTTGTGGAGACCAAAAAACATACTTTTGGTGTTTGGAATTTTTTTTCTCCCTGTGCTCTTTACCGATCAGATTAATTGATTTTATATTTTGATAGATTGGGCATTTCTGAACGCAGCAATAGCAAATATGTGTATATTTTTTGTGTAAAGCAGATTTTATTCAAATAAAGAACAGGTTTACAAGTTATAGGATAGGCAACATATGATATAGAGTAGAATAACTCAAATCTTGGAGGTAATAAGTAATACAACACTTTTCTACTTGCATAATAATTCCTTTGATTACACACTTCAGGTCAGACCATCATCACCCATGTAATAGCTTTGTTTTGGAGATGATGCCCACTGGGTGACCAATAATCCACCCCCCATGCAAAAATGTATGCAGCCTCGTTTAGAAAGGGGAGGCAAAGTAGATGCACAAAGTCTCTGAGATGGCAATCCGGTCTAACTATGTAAACATAACATAAAATGTACAAGGAGGAAAGAAAGATGAGAAAAGAAGAAATGTAGGGGGGAGAGGAAAAAGAAAAGAAGGACCAAGATGATGTCTCGTCTGGGTCGTGTGCAGCCCCAGGCACTTTTGTTTTATGGAATCGACAATCACAGAGGTCTCATGCCCCCAACTGAGGCTTGAAGCCATATTACCAGGTCTGGTGTCTCTCTGTACATAATCCACGGCACCCACAGCCCACAGCCTGAACACTCGCTCCCCCGAGTCCGACGCCTGGCCGACCAGCTCCTCCATCCTATAGATCTGGTTAATCTCGGCCACCAGTTCAGCCCGCCAGGGCACTTTGTTCTGCCTCCAGTACCTTGGGATTAATCTCCTTGCCCCCGTCAAAAAATGCCTTAACAGACTTCTCTTGAAGTTGGCGATCGAGATATTGCTTAAGGATAGATAAGCCAGTACCGGCGTCGGCTCAAACCTAGTGGATGACACTTTATTCAGAAGGGCAAACACGTCTATCCAAAAATATTGTAGGAGAGGACAAGACCACCACATGTGGATGTATGAGCCTCTATCGTTTGCGCATCTCCAGCATTCTTCAGAGACAGATGGGAACATGGAATGAATTCTGGAGGGGCAGTGATACCACCTAGAAACTATTTTGTAGCCCCGCTCCTGTGACGCTACATCCAGCGACGACTTGTGGGTAAAGGGTAATATTTTTGAGCGTTCTTCACGCGTGAGGGGTCTCCCCAAATCCACCTCCCATTTTAAGAAGAAAGGGACATCATCTTCCTGTCCAGACAACTCAATCTGGAACATTTTGTACAGCAGGGCAATGGTGTTTTCCATAGGCTCTCCCCCCAGACACAGAGACTCAAAGGGCATCAAGGGCCTATAAAAGTTTGTTTGTGGTGAAAGGGAGTTAATAAAACTCTTCAATTGCTCAGAACCAAGCCAAGCTCCTGCGGGACTGCGGTAGTCAGGAAAGAAAGAATGAAGGGGCCTCATACCCACATTGGACACTAGATCCCTCATTATGGACACCATACCTCTGGACATGTGAAGAAATACGTTGCCTGTTAAATCTGTCGTGAGTAGAGAATTATTGTGTAAAGATGTCAGTGGTCCAGGTATAGTGGAAATGCCCATTGCCTATGGGACTGCTGGAAATCGCCAATAAAGAGCTCAGATATCTTCACCAGTGCCATAGACAATGAGTGGAGCAGGGGTGTGCATGCTCAGCCTTAATTGCTTTGTCTGGGTTTTCCAAAGCATTGTCCACTAACCTTTGGACTTTCCACTATTAGTACGTGGTTTCCTATTTTGTTGATAGGGTATAATTATAAATTCCTTGGGAATCCACTTTAATAAGGTTTTCTACTTTCAGAGCACCCCCACTTACCCAGATGCAGAGGTTTTTACAACCACTAGCTTTTTACTCACCCTCCCCTGGTCCAGCACTGAATCTCTGCCGCTGGCTGCTGTTGTCTGCAGTGAGAAAAGATGCTGAGCTCACTGACTGGTTGTCAACGTGTCATTAACGCTGCAAACAATAACGGCAGAGTCCGTGCTGGACCCAGGGAGAGTGAGTAGAGCACGGTTTATTGTTTTAACCCCTTCACGACCTTGGACGGATCTATCCGTCATAGATCGTGTCCCGTTAAGCCCCGCCCCCTGCCGCGGGCAGGCGGCGTGGATCGGCACACATATCAGCTGTTTTCAACAGCTGACATGTGTGCCTCCTAGCCGCGGGTGGAATCGCTTCCACCCGCGGCCATTAACCCCTTAAATCTTGCTGCCAAAGTCTGGCAGCAAGATTTAAATGCGCGCGGCCATGTTTGTTACTTACCGCCGCCCCCACCGGAAGTCACGTGTGTTATCACGTGACTATCGGTGGTTGCCATCGTAGCACAGGGTCATGTGATGACGCCTGCTGCTATGATCTTTCACTTTCATTTTCCCTCGGCCGAGAGCAGAGGGAAAACCAAAGTGAGTGAATCTGCTGATTACAGCGGTATTGCTGTGATCAGCAGATAGCGATCAGCGATCGGATTGCTGATTGCTATAGCCCCCTAGGGGGACTAGTAAAATAAAATAAAAAAAGTAAAAAAAAAAGTTTTAAAAAATAAAAAAAAAAAAAAAAAACCTAAAAGTTCAAATCACCCCCCTTTCCCCCCATTGAAAATTAAAGGGTTAAAAAATAAATAAATATACACATATTTGGTATCGCCGCGTTCAGAAATGCCCGATCTATCAAAATATAAAATCAATTATTCTGATTGGTAAACGGCGTAGTGGCAAAAAAATTCCAAACGCCAAAATTACGTTTTTTGGTCGCCGCAAGTTTTGCGCAAAATGCAATAACAGGCGATCAAAACGTAGCATCTGCGCAAAAATGGTACCATTATAAACGTCAGCTCGAGACGCAAAAAATAAGCCATCACTGAGCCATTGATCCCAAAAAATAAGAACTCTACGTGTTTCGGAAAATGGCGCAAAACGTGCGCCACTTTTATTGGACAAACTTGTGAATTTTTTTTAACCCCTTAGATACAAGTAAACCTATACATGTTTGGTGTCTACAAACTCGCACCGACCTGAGGCATCACACCCAGACATCAGTTTTACCATATAGTGAACACCGTGAATAAAATATCCCAAAAACTATTGTACGATCCCACTTTTTTTGCAATTTTTCCGCACTTGGAATTTTTTTGCCATTTTCCAGTACACTATATGGTAAAACTTATGATTTCATTTAAAAGTACAACTCGTCCCGCAAAAAACAAGCCCTCATATGGCAAGATTGACGGAATAATAAAAAAGTTACGGCTCTTGGAAGAAAAGGAGCAAAAAACAAAAACGCAAAAACGGAAAGTGCCCGGGGGCTGAAGGGGTTAAAGAGAAACCGCACCAGCAGACATGGAATTTTGAAACATTTAGTGCCATAATATAAGCTGTTTTCTAATATACTAGGCTGTAAAAATGTTCTACCGTTTCCCCATCTACCCTAACTGCTTCTTTGTTTTTTTTCTTACCTAATTTTTTGTCTGAATACTGCAGTGCATGCTGGGATACTCAAAGCATTGGGGGGAGCAGTGTCAGTGTCACTTCCACAGCGTCTGCCCCTCCCTGAAACAATGATTTACCAGTGACACTTGTTTCATGTGCGGCGCTGTCACTGCTGTCTCCCTGGGTGTTTTCCTAGTGCAGCGTCTCCCCCAGTGTCCTGAGCAATGAGAAGTGTCATTATACCCAGCGATACAGGACATCAGCGTCGCCCCACAGGTGACGCCACTGGTGTCTGCCAGTCTGGACGCTTAGCTCCTCGCACTGGGAAGAAAAAGCACAATGAAGGCCGCATAATGGCGGGCAGACAACAGCACATAGGGGTGTGACAATGCACTAGGAAGACAGCGCACGGGGGAAGGAGGCGCATGGGGATAAATGATTGCATAAGGAAAACTGCACACGGTGGGGTTGGGGGCAACACTGCACTAGTAAGACAATCAGGGGCACAGAAGTCACTGCTGACACTTTATTCCAGGGAAGAGTGTGGTGGAAGTGTGGCACCCCTGAGGTTCAGGTCGCCACAGGGTACTGCACCTCAAGTGAGGTGTTGTATCTATCTCAAGTAAGGGGGTGGTCATAACGGTTATGGGACTTCCCGATCACTGAAGCCAGCCACCTGGGGGGTGGGTTCCACTGGTGGTAGAGGAAGGCGCAACACACTCACACAGTTGAGTCCAGACCATAGTTATGGCAAGATCTCTCTGGAAAACTTGGATTTTACTGGGCTCTGAGCGTTGGAGCAGGAGCTCAGCAGGGGTACCTAACTGCTGAGGGGGACACCCTAGAAATAGGACACTCTCTCTCTCCTTCTCCTTTCACAATGCCAGTGATCACCCCTGACCGGATCTGGGATTAACCTGAGCCCATCATGGCAGTGACCAGTGTGACCAGGCTGGCAGCTGAAGTTGTGAGTAAACTACACCCTGAACCAGCAGAGATTGTGTTGGCTCAACCTTTCCAGCGCCACTGCCCTGCGCTTAGGTGTCAACGGCCAATAAAAGCCTCATCATCCACCAGGGACCCGCTTCATCATCCTGCCTGCCATAGCACCTGCCACGACGAGGAACCCAGCAGTGACAGCTATTCGCCTGACCAACGTGCGGAGCCGCCGCCCAACCTACACCCCACCTACTGTCTCCTCCCCAAAATCCTATAGAATGTAAGCCCGCAAGGGCAGGGTCCTTTTCCCTTTGTACTAGTCTGTCTACTGTAACTTGTATATGTGTTCTGTATGTAACCCCTTCTCATGTACAGTACCATGGAATCAATGGTGCTCTATAAATAAATAATAATAATAATAAATAAAAATCCCTGGTGCGGTTTGTGGAACACCTGACGCGAAGCGGCTGCAACAGGCACCACGAATGGACTGTGCTATAAAGAGACTGAAAATTAAGATGGCGGACGACAGCGTGGACCCCAAGATGGTGACGAGTGACCAGAGGGAGAGAGACCCTGCCCATCGTGGGAGGCGACAGCGCTCAATGGTGCGAAAACATACTCGGTCCGGAGGAGTGGCAGCCATAAAGAGCGGAGGCACTGAAGATGAGGTCCGTCCTGGAGCAGAATGCACCCAGGTGAGAGGGGTGTGGTCACCGAAGAAACGCCTACTGGTGAGTGACCTCCAGTGTCAGCGAGGGGCGTGGCTATGGGCGCGGCTGGCGAGATGGACAAGTGACGCAGCAGGCCACTGGCACCAGAAGAGGCGGGCCCCAGGACACAAAACGTGTGTCACTAAGTCGGCTGGCGCCATTTTGTGAGATGTCAAGGAGAAAGAAAGTTGTGTGAGGAAGATACGGAGAATTCCTGAGACCCACGAGAGCTGCCGGGGATTATCCAGCTGATGACTCCAGGAGCAGTTGGTGAGCAAAACTCCGGCAGATTCATGAGCGGAGTCACTCATCTATGTCAGCTGGGGTGCCACTGCGCACCCCGCCCTGGGTCTTGTCCGCACTGAACTAAAAATACACTGCTGGGCCAGGCTGACGATGGCGGAACCGGAAGATGTGGAAGCAGCCCCTGCGGCCGGTTGAGCCCCGGAGAAAAAGACAGAGGCCCCAGCAGATGATCCAGACATGCCAGCCCTGGAAGAAATGGAGCTGAAGTCGGAGGAGGAGTCAGGCCTTGAAGAGGTAGGACCGATTGTGCCCTGGTTCCGACCTGGTGCCGCACCGTTGGAGGCCTCCGCTCCCAAATACTGCAGGGGGAGAGACATGCTGCTGAGACCCATAAGCCACGTACCTGGCAGTGAGCCCTGACGCGAGCAGGTGCCAGCAGCAGCCCTGCCCCCAAGTGACTGGGTGACAGCTTGGACCCTGCAGGATTAGGAGGCAGTTGTGAGGGAGAGAATGCAGGCGGATGCATTGGCTCGGGACTGGAAGGACGGTCCTAAAAGGCACAAATTCGATTGCCAATGCTCCTCAGGCTGGGAAGTCACTTTCAACTAGGACCAAAGGCTACGGCTTTATCGAGGAGGAGTATACCTGTCACCAGGTCTACGTCAACCGGGCCATGGTGACCAGGCCGTCTCTCCTTTCCTGGCTGCGGACCCTCTATGTGGGAGAGAGGGTCACCTTTATAAAGCTGCAATGCCGAAAGGGATGGTGCATGGTCGGGGTGACACAGCCTGCGGAGGCCGAGGCGGAGCGCATGGAGAAACGACAGAGAGCAGTAGCTGCTGAGCCAACTAGATCAGCGGCTCCGGCGGGCCTGAGAGAACAGAGGGAGCACCAGACAACCCAATGACCGGCGCGGAAACAGGCAGAACATCCGCCATCCCTTGCAGCGGCTGCAGCAGCCCCCTCGGTGATCATCACCGGAGACAAAGTCTACCAAATGTACTTGGAGAGGACCCCGGGGGAAGCAGGAGCACCCGGATGGAGCCGACCGGATGAGAAACCCATGGATATGGCGACGCCCGATGTCCCCAAATACAATTGATGCATGTAAAAAGAGGTTGACCTCAGAAAAGAAGAAGGCTGGAAGTGGCTGAGGACAATTGAAAAATTGCCAGTTTGTGGACGGGGAGGCCAGTTCCCGACTGCCCTCCTGTGAGAAAAAGTTAAAGGGGTTGTCCGACATAACAAAAATGTTTGAGTTTAAGCTAATCTGTGCTGTATTGTCATATTAATCACCCCTACATTGTTATTTTTTGTTTTCTAACTTTTGTTCCTCTTGAATTATCTCTTTATTCTGTGCAGCTTCTTGTTTACATTCAGCTCCAGCAAACTGACCACCTCCTGTGCAAAACCTCCCAGTCACAGCTGGCACCGCCCGGCCTCAGTGTCCAGCCCCACCCCAGTGTCCAGCCGCACCCTCTGTCCGCCCCCTGCACACACATTCCCTGTCAGTATATTCTGCCCCAGCACTGACCTCTCATCACTACACGGCAGGACACTACAGGGCAGGACACTGCAGTGCAGCACATTACAGGACACTACAGGGCAGCACATTACAGGACACTACAGGACAGGACACTACAGGGCAGGACATTACAGAACACTACAGGACAGGACACTACAGGGCACTACAGGGCAGGAGACAAAAGGGCAGCACATTACAGGACAGGACACTACAGGGCAGGACACTACAGGACACTACAGGGCAGCACACTACAGGGCACTACAGGGCAGGACACTACAGGGCAGATCACTACAGGGCAGCACATTCCAGGACACTACAGGACAGGACACTACAGGGCAGCACATTACAGGACACTACAGGGCAGCACACTACAGGGCACTACAGAGCAGCACATTACAGGACAGGACACTACAGGGCAGCACATTACAGGACACTACAGGGCAGCACATTACAGGACACTACAGGACAGATCACTACAGGGCAGCACATTACAGGACACTACAGGACAGGACACTACAGGGCAGCACATTACAGGACACTACAGGGCAGCACACTACAGGGCACTACAGGGCAGGACACTACAGGGCAGCACATTACAGGACACTACAGGACAGGACACTACAGGGCAGCACATTACAGGACACTACAGGGCAGCACAGTACAGGACACTACAGGACAGGACACTACAGGGCAGCACATTACAGGGCAGGACACTGCAGGGCAGCGCACTACAGGACACTACAGGACAGGACACTACAGGGCAGCACACTACACGGCAGATCACTACAGGACACTACAGGGCAGGACACTACAGGACACTACAGGGCAGGACACTACAGAGCACTACAGGGCAGGACACTACAGGACACTACAGGGCTGCGCACTACAGGGCAGCACACTACACGGCAGCGCACTGCACGGCAGCGCACTGCACGGCAGGGCACTACAGGGCAGGGCACTACAGGGCAGCGCACTACACTACAGCATTGCAAATAACAGCCCCACATCGGGCTCTGCACCCCACACCACATCGGGCTCTGCACCCCACACCACATCAGGCTCTGCACCGCATACACACACATCGGGCTGTGCACCGCATACACAAACATACATACACACACACACACATCGGGCTGTGCACCGCATACACACACACACACACACCACCCCATAGGGAGTACATACTCACCCGTCATCGGTCCCCGCCGCTCCTGCACGTTCGCGCGCTGTCTGTGCTCTAGACATATCAGCACAGTGGTGACTTCACCGCTGTGCTGAAGAGAGTTCAGACAGCGTGCAAGATGAGAAGCAGCGCTGCGCTGCTTCTCATCAGCACTTTCAAATGTACCGGCATCTGTGATCTGTGATGCCGGTATATTTGAATGTGTGATCCTGAGCAGGGGGGCCGGTGCTGGAGCTGACACCATGGCAGCTGCCGCCAGGCCCCGCCGCCAGGTCACGGACCCCCACAGCAGTGCAGGGGGAGGTGCGGGGGAATGTGTGGGAGGGTGCAGGGAAGGGGGGCGGGGCTCATCGCACTGTACAGCCCAGCAGGGAGGCGACATGCTGTTTCCACATTTGCATGTCAACATGGCCCTGCCCATGTAGACATGAAATGACCGGAAGCAGCAAAATCGCGGCAGGAGCGGTCACATGACCGCTCTGAGCCGGGGGAGAGGGGCTGACAGCAGGGCAGGTAAGTGGTCTCTATCTACTTACCTGCCCCAATGTAGCCCCATAGGGAAATAATAAAAAAAAAGCAAATTAAGCCGGATAACCCCTTTAAAGGCCATGAGCCTCTGTTGGGCTGAGATGTTGCCCTGTGTGAGCCAAGGGATAATATGATAACCCTCGCGGCCGGACAAGGCCAGGTTTTTGCTTTTGATTATTGTGGAGGGATGTTGTAATACCCCTCGTGGTCTGAACTGTGTGTTTTTTTGTTTCCCCCCAATCCAAGCTCGGCACATGTTGCGCCCCCCTGCTGGATTTGGGAACTCTGCCAGCCCTTGGGGCAGGAGGAAGACTGTGACTTCGGCCCAGGAGTCCCTTGCAGCTCTCATGGACTTGGCCCATTTTGCCCCTGTGGGCTAATCATGTCCTGTTTATGGACGTTGCCCCCTGGACTTAGTCCTGTCCTGTTTCAGGACAAAGTCCATGGGGGGAAAAGTCCATGGCCCCTGAGAGACTGAGCCCTATCCTGTGCAGCATGGAGGAGGGAAAAGTGAAACGGATGACCCGATGTGCTGGCCAGGTCAGGAAACAGGACAGTGTTTTTCAGTTTGTGCCCCCAGAACTTTGTGGATGAATTTTTCTTAAAGAAATATGCCCCCCACTTTGCAGTTGGTGGGAGATAATGACAAAACAATTTTGTGGGTAATCAAAGTCCCAAACAAAGAGACTGCTTCCTTGGACTGAGTGGGGTACTGTTGTTGGCCACAGTCCTCATGTTTAAATCAAGAAATGTTTTGATACTGTTTTAAGTGTAGAATGTGTGCATGCTTTTATGTTTTTCAGATGCCCAGTTGGTCGGGAATGACCAAGGTTAAAGAGGGGAGGGATATAAGAGGGTTACCCATGGTCAGTACTCCCCTGAAGACATCGTGCGCTGCATTGCCAATGTATATTGTGTAAGTTTTATGTGAGTTGTGCCACAATTCTGTCGCTGTGACAAGGTGGCATTGGGCTCCCTATTTGCTAGGATTTTGGATTCTGATCTGGCTTATATATCCTGAGTCATATTGCAAAGGATTGTCGAAAATCCACTTGTGACTTTTAGGATCACTACTTCCAATAGGTGGCGCTGTGCTAGAGTTTGTCTCCTTTACTGGAGAGACAATTTGAATATTTCCCAGAGGGGCATTGCAGCTATAAGTCCCCTTACCTGGCAGCCAGACTGGCTTGCAAAGTCTCCTTAAGGAGAATAGTGTTCCCCCGTGGAATTTTAGGGGCATTGCAGCTATAAGTCCCCTTACCTGGCAGCCAGACTGGCTTGCAAAGTCTCCTTAAGGAGAATAGTGTTCCCCCGTGGTCCCCACATAGCTTTCTCATGAGCCAGATCAGACACCCCCATACTTTGCACTGACGAGGGGCAAGCACCCCGAAACACCGTGTCTGCAAATTGGGATTCTGATCTGGCTTATATATCCTGAGTCATATTGCAAAGGATTGTCGAAAATCCACTTGTGACTTTTAGGATCGCTACTTCCAATAGGTGGCGCTGTGCTAGAGTTTGTCTCCTTTACTGGAGAGACAATTTGAATATTTCCCAGAGGGGCATTGCAGCTATAAGTCCCCTTACCTGGCAGCCAGACTGGCTTGCAAAGTCTCCTTAAGGAGAATAGTGTTCCCCCGTGGAATTTTAGGGGCATTGCAGCTATAAGTCCCCTTACCTGGCAGCCAGACTGGCTTGCAAAGTCTCCTTAAGGAGAATAGTGTTCCCCCGTGGTCCCCACATAGCTTTCTCATGAGCCAGATCAGACACCCCCATACTTTGCACTGACGAGGGGCAAGCACCCCGAAACACCGTGTCTGCAAATTGGGATTCTGATCTGGCTTATATATCCTGAGTCATATTGCAAAGGATTGTCGAAAATCCACTTGTGACTTTTAGGATCGCTACTTCCAATAGGTGGCGCTGTGCTAGAGTTTGTCTCCTTTACTGGAGAGACAATTTGAATATTTCCCAGAGGGGCATTGCAGCTATAAGTCCCCTTACCTGGCAGCCAGACTGGCTTGCAAAGTCTCCTTAAGGAGAATAGTGTTCCCCCGTGGAATTTTAGGGGCATTGCAGCTATAAGTCCCCTTACCTGGCAGCCAGACTGGCTTGCAAAGTCTCCTTAAGGAGAATAGTGTTCCCCCGTGGTCCCCACATAGCTTTCTCATGAGCCAGATCAGACACCCCCATACTTTGCACTGACGAGGGGCAAGCACCCCGAAACACCGTGTCTGCAAATTGGGATTCTGATCTGGCTTATATATCCTGAGTCATATTGCAAAGGATTGTCGAAAATCCACTTGTGACTTTTAGGATCGCTACTTCCAATAGGTGGCGCTGTGCTAGAGTTTGTCTCCTTTACTGGAGAGACAATTTGAATATTTCCCAGAGGGGCATTGCAGCTATAAGTCCCCTTACCTGGCAGCCAGACTGGCTTGCAAAGTCTCCTTAAGGAGAATAGTGTTCCCCCGTGGAATTTTAGGGGCATTGCAGCTATAAGTCCCCTTACCTGGCAGCCAGACTGGCTTGCAAAGTCTCCTTAAGGAGAATAGTGTTCCCCCGTGGTCCCCACATAGCTTTCTCATGAGCCAGATCAGACACCCCCATACTTTGCACTGACGAGGGGCAAGCACCCCGAAACACCGTGTCTGCAAATTGGGATTCTGATCTGGCTTATATATCCTGAGTCATATTGCAAAGGATTGTCGAAAATCCACTTGTGACTTTTAGGATCGCTACTTCCAATAGGTGGCGCTGTGCTAGAGTTTGTCTCCTTTACTGGAGAGACAATTTGAATATTTCCCAGAGGGGCATTGCAGCTATAAGTCCCCTTACCTGGCAGCCAGACTGGCTTGCAAAGTCTCCTTAAGGAGAATAGTGTTCCCCCGTGGAATTTTAGGGGCATTGCAGCTATAAGTCCCCTTACCTGGCAGCCAGACTGGCTTGCAAAGTCTCCTTAAGGAGAATAGTGTTCCCCCGTGGTCCCCACATAGCTTTCTCATGAGCCAGATCAGACACCCCCATACTTTGCACTGACGAGGGGCAAGCACCCCGAAACACCGTGTCTGCAAATTGGGATTCTGATCTGGCTTATATATCCTGAGTCATATTGCAAAGGATTGTCGAAAATCCACTTGTGACTTTTAGGATCGCTACTTCCAATAGGTGGCGCTGTGCTAGAGTTTGTCTCCTTTACTGGAGAGACAATTTGAATATTTCCCAGAGGGGCATTGCAGCTATAAGTCCCCTTACCTGGCAGCCAGACTGGCTTGCAAAGTCTCCTTAAGGAGAATAGTGTTCCCCCGTGGAATTTTAGGGGCATTGCAGCTATAAGTCCCCTTACCTGGCAGCCAGACTGGCTTGCAAAGTCTCCTTAAGGAGAATAGTGTTCCCCCGTGGTCCCCACATAGCTTTCTCATGAGCCAGATCAGACACCCCCATACTTTGCACTGACGAGGGGCAAGCACCCCGAAACACCGTGTCTGCAAATTGGGATTCTGATCTGGCTTATATATCCTAAATCATATTGCAAAGGATTGTCGAAAATCCACTTGTGACTTTTAGGATCGCTACTTCCAATAGGTGGCGCTGTGCTAGAGTTTGTCTCCTTTACTGGAGAGACAATTTGAATATTTCCCAGAGGGGCATTGCAGCTATAAGTCCCCTTACCTGGCAGCCAGACTGGCTTGCAAAGTCTCCTTAAGGAGAATAGTGTTCCCCCGTGGAATTTTAGGGGCATTGCAGCTATAAGTCCCCTTACCTGGCAGCCAGACTGGCTTGCAAAGTCTCCTTAAGGAGAATAGTGTTCCCCCGTGGTCCCCACATAGCTTTCTCATGAGCCAGATCAGACACCCCCATACTTTGCACTGACGAGGGGCAAGCACCCCGAAACACCGTGTCTGCAAATTGGGATTCTGATCTGGCTTATATATCCTGAGTCATATTGCAAAGGATTGTCGAAAATCCACTTGTGACTTTTAGGATCGCTACTTCCAATAGGTGGCGCTGTGCTAGAGTTTGTCTCCTTTACTGGAGAGACAATTTGAATATTTCCCAGAGGGGCATTGCAGCTATAAGTCCCCTTACCTGGCAGCCAGACTGGCTTGCAAAGTCTCCTTAAGGAGAATAGTGTTCCCCCGTGGAATTTTAGGGGCATTGCAGCTATAAGTCCCCTTACCTGGCAGCCAGACTGGCTTGCAAAGTCTCCTTAAGGAGAATAGTGTTCCCCCGTGGTCCCCACATAGCTTTCTCATGAGCCAGATCAGACACCCCCATACTTTGCACTGACGAGGGGCAAGCACCCCGAAACACCGTGTCTGCAAATTGGGATTCTGATCTGGCTTATATATCCTGAGTCATATTGCAAAGGATTGTCGAAAATCCACTTGTGACTTTTAGGATCGCTACTTCCAATAGGTGGCGCTGTGCTAGAGTTTGTCTCCTTTACTGGAGAGACAATTTGAATATTTGCTAGGAGGGAGTCTTGCACAAGAGATGCAGGACTAGGAGTTTTGGTGTAGCAGGCCTCATAGCATAGGGGTTGGGAGTTCCCGAGTTAGTAAGGGTATGTGTGCAACTTGCGTTCTTGATTTGACAAAAAAAATTGCACCCTCTGGCAGACTTTGACAATTGCAAACACTGCGCTTGACAAAAAAAAATGCATCCAAAACGCAAGCATTTTGGATGCGTTTTTGACAGGGTGAGTTTTTTAAAGGAGAAATAAAATATGATAGATTAGGATAATTGATAGATAGAAGAGATAGAAAAAAATAAAAATAATAGTTAGATAGAAAGAATATATAGAATAGACAATAAGAAAGAATATATAGAATAGATAGAAAGAAATAACAGAATAGCTCGAAAGAGTGACAGCTAGCTTTTCCAGCTGTTTTTTTTATTTTTTGGGGTAAAAAAAATTGAATTGGGGCCCCCCTATTTTTCTTATCTAGCACAGGAACAGCAGAAGCTGCGGGCTGCAACCCTCAGCTGTGTGCTGTACCTTGGCTGGTTCTGAAAAATAGAGGAGATCCCACACTTTTTTTAGTGATTTTTTTTTTCTTTTTAAAAAATGACATGCGGTCACCCCCATTTTTCTAAAACCAGCCAAGGTACAGCAGCCAATCTGGGGCTGATATTATTAGGGTGGGAAGGGCCATCGTTATTTGGCCCTTTCCAGCCTAACATTGCACCAATTCTGGCTGAAGGACTACAGCTATGACCGCAAATCACCTGAGTGACGGCACCGCTGATCGTGCTGCTCACTTCAGTCACTCGGGTGATTTGCCGTCACGGGTGGAGGACTCCTGCTGTGACCGGAAATCACCTGAGTGACAGCACCGCTGATTGCGTAGCTCACTTCAGTCACTCGGGTGATATGCTGTCACAGATGGAGGACTCCAGCTGTGGCAGCAGCTAACCTGAGTGACGTCACTGCTGATAGCGCTACTCACTTCAGTTGCGGCCTGAACCTCACAGCGGGCAGTTTTGTTCTATGGCGCTCGCTGTGAGGGTCAGATTTAGCAGTGCTGGAAGCGTCGTGGGACCTTGTGTGGATTATGTCCGACCTGGTGGGAAGGTTGGAAGGTTAATAAAGTGATGAAAGAGAGTGCTTTTGTTGGTATATGCAACAGATGAGGACTTCTTTGTATATGTGTGACGGAGGACTTTATGCTGATCTAACGGTAGATGGCGATGTTGTGTAAAGTTTCCTTACTCACTGTATTGTAAAAAGTCTTTTCTTTTCTTCCTGGTTTCATTTTTCACTTCCTGATGCAATGCTGTATGACTGTGCAAATCATTACCTCATGTTCTCTCAGAAGTAAGAGCTTGTTATCCCATGTAATCTGCTCTGTGAACTTTGTTCTGCAACTGGGAAGCTAGAAGCTGTGCAACAGCTTTTTTGTCTTTTATTTGAAATAAAGGATTTTTCTGTGTTAGTGTTTATTTACTTTCACTTACAAATTAGTGATGAGGGGGAGTCTCATAGACGCCTGCCATGACTAATCTAGGACTTAGAGGCTTCCATGGGCTTCCATTAACTCCTTATTACCCGGATTGCCACCGCACCAGGGCAATCAGGATGAGCTGGGTAAAGTGCTGGGACTGTCACATCTAACGGATGCGGCAATTCCGGTTGGCTGATATTTTTAGGCTAGGGGGCTCCCAATAACGTGGGTCTCCCAGCCTGAGAATACCATCCCTCATCTGTGAGGTTTTATCTTGGTTGGGTTTCAAAATGGAGAGGGACCACACGCCATTTATTGTTTGTTTGTTTTTTAATTATTTATTTATT
This sequence comes from Anomaloglossus baeobatrachus, assembly GCF_048569485.1. NCBI lineage: Eukaryota > Metazoa > Chordata > Amphibia > Anura > Aromobatidae > Anomaloglossus > Anomaloglossus baeobatrachus. The sequence goes on from NW_027441882.1 coordinate 241,966, forward strand.
TTACTATATGATATAGACCCGCCCACCGGCATCTGTGATTGGTTGTAGTCAGACAGCTGACACTCAGCATTTGGTTGCAGTCAGACGCGCCCCATCATAGGCGTCGGTGGGCGGGGAAGCAGTCAATATGAAATGAGCCTAATGAGCGGTCGGCACTTTCAGAAGCAGAGGAAAGGCGCTGCAGGAGTAGCGTGACACCTACGCCAGTAAATGGTGAGTATGAAGCGGAGAGAGACAAAGAGAGACAGAGAGAGAATGGAGAAAAGTTGGTGACCTGCGTTTTTGTTGACAAAGAAGGGAATTTTGTTACTTACCGTAAATTCCTTTTCTTCTAGCTCTTATTGGGAGACCCAGACGATTGGGTGTATAGCTACTGCCTCCGGAGGCCACACAAAGCATTACACTAAAAAGTGTAAGGCCCCTCCCCTTCTGGCTATACACCCCCCGTGGGATCACGGGCTGCTCAGTTTTAGTGCTAAAGCAAGAAGGAGGAAAGCCAATAACTGGTTTAAACAAATTCACTCCGAGTAACATCGGAGAACTGAAAACCGTTCAACATGAACAACATGTGTACCCGCAAACAAATCAAAAATCCCGAAGGACAACAGGGCGGGTGCTGGGTCTCCCAATAAGAGCTAGAAGAAAAGGAATTTACGGTAAGTAACAAAATTCCCTTCTTCTTCGGCGCTCTATTGGGAGACCCAGACGATTGGGACGTCCAAAAGCAGTCCCTGGGTGGGTAACAAAATACCTCAAGTTAGAGCTGCAAGACAGCCCTCCTCTACGAGGAGGCCACTGCCGCCTGCAGGACTCTTCTACCTAGGCTGGCGTCCGCCGAAGCATAGGTATGCACCTGATAATGTTTGGTGAAAGTGTGCAAACTCGACCAGGTAGCTGCCTGGCACACTTGTTGAGCCGAAGCCTGGTGTCGTAATGCCCAGGACGCACCCACGGCTCTGGTTGAATGGGCCTTCAGCCCTGAAGGAACCGGAAGCCCCGCAGAACGGTAGGCTTCCAGAATTGGTTCTTTGATCCATCGAGCCAGGGTGGCTTTAGAAGCCTGCGACCCCTTGCGCTGGCCAGCGACAAGGACAAAGAGTGCATCAGAGCGGCGCAGGGGCGCCGTGCGGGAAATGTAGATTCTGAGTGCTCTCACCAGATCTAACAAATGTAAATCCTTTTCATACCGGTGAACCGGATGAGGACAAAAGGAAGGTAAGGAGATATCCTGATTAATATGAAACGAGGATACTACCTTAGGGAGAAACTCCTGAATGGGGCGCAGCACTACCTTGTCCTGGTGGACCACCAGGAAGGGAGCCTTGGATGACAGCGCTGCTAGCTCAGACACTCTCCGAAGAGACGTGATCGCTACCAGAAAGGCCACTTTCCGTGATAGTCGAGAGAGTGAAACATCCGTCAGAGACTCGAAAGGCGGCTTCTGGAGAGCAACTAGTACCCTGTTCAGATCCCATGGATCTAACGGCCGCTCGTACGGGGGGACGATATGACAAACCCCCTGCAGGAACGTGCGTACCTGCGGACGTCGTGCTAGACGCTTCTGAAAAAAACACCAATAGCGCCGAGACTTGCCCTTTAAGGGAGCCGAGCGACAAGCCCTTTTCCAACCCAGATTGCAGGAAGGAAAGAAAAGTAGGCAATGCCAATGGCCAGGGGGACACTCCTTGTACAGAGCACCAGTAAAAGAAAATCTTCCACTTCCGTGGTAGATCTTAGCAGACGTGGGCTTCATAGCCTGTCTCATGGTGGCAACGACCCCTTGGGATAATCCTGAGGACACTAGGATCTAGGACGCAATGGCCACACAGTAGGTTCAGGGCCGTAGAATTCAGATGGAAAAACGGCCCTTGGGACAGTAAGTCTGGCCGGTCTGGTAGTGCCCACGGTTGACCGACCGTGAGATGCCTGTCGCCAGAGCTCTTTGATCGTCATGAAAACCGGGACCTTGCTGTTGTGCCGATTCGTGAAACCCGTCCGGGTGCAGAGACCATTCTCCTGCGTCCACGCCCTGGTGACTGAGGAAGTCTGCTTCCCAGTTTTCTACGCCCGGGATGTGAACTGCGGATATGGTGTATGCTCTGTCTTCCACCCCTAGCAGAATCCGGCGGACTTCCTGGGAGGCTCGCCGACTGCGTAGTCCGCCTTGGTGGTTGATGTATGCCACCGCTGTGGATTGTCCGACTGAATTCGGATCTGTTTGCCTTCCAGCCACTGCAGGAAGTCTTGCAGGGCAATATACACTGCCCAGAGCTCCAGACAATTGATCTGAAGAGTGGACTCCTCTGAAGAGAGTCCTTGATCGTCTGAGAAAGGGGGACGTTCCTGTGTAGGGACATCGACTTCCCCTCCCATTAGCGAAGAATGTTCTATTGAAGTGGACGCAGATGAAACTGCGTGAAAGGGACTGCCTCTGGATGAGGTGTCTCCTTGAAGGAGAGACTGCACCCCCGTCTGTAGTGACCGCTGTTTGTCCAGTGGAAGCTTCACCATCGCTGAGAGAGTGTGAAACCCCAAGCTAAGATATGCCAGCGATTGGGTTTAACTTTGAAAAGTTGAGGACCCACCCGAAACTCTGGGAAGTCTCCAGCGCCATGTTCAGGCTGTGTTGGCATGCCTCCTAAAAGAGTGCCTTGACAAGTAGATGGTCTAAGTAAGGGATCACAGGGTGACCCTGAGAGTGCGGGAGTGGTCCCACTGCTGCCATGAACTTGGTGAAAACCCGTGGGGCTGTCGCCAGACCGAAGGGTAGGGCTACGAACCGAAGATGCTCGTCTTCAATAACGAATCGTAGCAAACGCCGGTGCTCTGGAGCAATCGGCACGTGGAGATAAGCATCCTGATGTCTATTGATGCTAGGAAATCTCCTTGAGACATTGAGGCAATGACGGAGCGGAGGGATTCCATCCGGAACCGCCTGGTTTTCACGTGCTTGTTGAGCAGTTTAAGGTCCAGAACGGAACGGAAGGAGTCGTCCTATTTTGTCACCCCGACCAGATCGGAGTAAAAAGTGTCTCTTGTTCCTGAGGAGGAACCGGGATTACGACTCCTACTGCCTGCAGAAGAGCCTCGGCTCGGCCGGTGAGGAAGTTTTTGCGACAAACTGTCTCTCACCCACCGGCCATTGACCTGTGGCAGTTAAATGTCGCTAAAGCGGGGGAGTCTGCCACCGACCGCGGACGCGGAGAGAGAGGGCTGAAAGTCATGAGGAAACCGCCTTGGTAGCGGTTCCTCCGGCTGCCTTCTCCGGGCGTGATTGAGCCCGCCAGGAACCTGCGCCCCTCTGAGCCTTTTGAGTCCTGTTGGACGAGGGCAATTGGGACGTGCCCGAGCCTGGGAAGGACCGAAACCTCGACTGTCCCTTCTCCTGATGGGTCTTGTTTGATAGCTGGGGTAAGGAAGAATCCGTACCCTTGGACAGTTGAATGATTTAATCCAACCGCTCACGAAACAGTCTGTCACCAGATAAAGGCAATCTGGTTAAGCACTTTTGTGGAAGCAGCATCTGCTCCAATCCCTTAACACTAGGAGCGTAACAACACGGAGTTGGCGGACGCCACTGACGTACGGCTCGTAGAGTCCAGGACAGCATAAACAGCTTGAGTCGCAATGCCGACATTGCGAGGTGAAGGACGCTACTGCGGCCAAGATGTACATGTGACCGCGTCCCTCTGCGCAATACTAGCTGAAATAGCTTGGAGTGCCTCTATGGCTGCGAATGCCGGGGCAACCGACCCGCCGATAGCTTCATAGACAGATTGCAACCAGAGGGCTATCTGTCTGTCAATGGCATCTTTAAGTGAAGTCCCATCTTCCACTGCAACTATAGATCTAGCCGCAAGCCTGGAGATTGGGGGATCCACCCTTGGAGCGCTTGAGCACGTCAGGGGGGAAGAGACAACGCGTATCCTCAATACGGTTGGAGAAACGCTTATCGGGATAAGCGTGATGTTCCTGGACTGCTTCTCTGGAGTCAGAGTGACCAGAAAAGTACTCAATATACGCTTGAGATACCGAAATAGGGATTTCTTCTGCTGTGAAGCTGACCCCTCCACTGGAGGAGTTGAGGGAGAAATACCCAACCTTCCATTGATGGACGCTATAAGATTATTCACTATAGCGTCACCATCCGGTGTATCCGGATTGAGAGCGGTCTCAGGATCAGAGTCCTGAACAGCTACGTCTGCATCATCATACAGAGAGTACTGTGATGAAGTCGAGGGCCGTTCTTAGGGAGCTCGCTTAGGCCGTCTGGGACTGTCGTCCGTGTCAGAGCCTGCACCCTGGGATGCATGGGACCCTCCTGGAGCCATGATTTGTTTCGAAATCAGGGTGGCCAGGGGCATTGAATCAACATTGCCCAAGGTCTGTCTGGACTGCAAAGTCTGTAAGATGTTAGTCATAGTCACAGACAATATATCAGCGGAAACTGCAACTCCGTCCCTGTCCCTGGACAGGGATCACAGGTGGTTCTTTTGGCCACCTGTAGCAGAGACCCCGTTGAGTAATTGCACACACTGGGGGTCCTGGAACAGTATCGCATGCAGTACAAGCAGCATAGAAAGCCTGTGCCTTGGCACCCATGCTTTTTTTTTTTTTTTTTTTTTTTTTTTTGCTGTTGCTGTCTAGCCATCTAGGAGCATTAGCCAAGAATAGCGACCGTACAGTGCAATGTATGGCATACAAGCATGAAGTACAATAAACACTTCAGCACATGCAGTACAAGGAGCATAGAAAGCCTGTGCCTTGGCACCTTTGCTTTTCTGCTGCCGTTGTCTAGTTATTCAGGAGCATTAGCCAAGAAAAGCGACATACAGTGAATGTATAGCATACAAGCATGAAAATAACCACTGCAGCGCATGCAATCCAAGCAGCATTGAAAGCTTGTGCCTTAGCACCCTTGCTTTTCTGCTGCTGTTGTCTAGTCATCAAGGAGCATTAGCCAAGAATAGCGACATGCAGTGAATGTACAAGCATGAAAACAAACTCTGCAGTACATGCAATCCAAGCAGCATTGAAAGCTTGTGCCTTAGCACCATTGCTGTTTGCTGCCGCAGTATAGCCATCTAGGCGGGTAGACAGCCAAGAATAGCCCTTACAGTGCAATGTAAAGCATACAAGCATAAAGGACACATGACACTGCAGCACATGCAAGACAAGCAGCATATAGAGTCTGTGCTTTAGCACCCCTGATCTTTTGCTGCTGTTTCTAGGTCTGCATCCTGAATAGCGACCGTACAAAAGTACAACAGGACACTTCGGCATTAGTGGGTCAGCACTTTAGTTGCCGCTTACCGCCCGCACAAAAGCGGGTGTGTGGCGCCGGAATCCTGTGCTGGTAGCTCAGCGCTTGTCTCCGTTTTCCCGCTCTGCGTGCCGGAATGGCTGCCGGCGTCCAGAGGAGAGGGGCGGGCCGAGGGCGTGCCCGAGACAAGAGCGGGAACCCGGCGCCCACTGTGTCTAGTGAAGGGGGCTGGAGAATGCAAATAAGGCTCCAGCCCTCGGCGCTACTATAGAACAGCGTCTCTCCCTTTCCCTGAGTGACAGGGTGGGGGCGGGAACGAAGCGGCGCTAGGCCGCAAAAGCCGGGGACTAAAGTTAGAAGCGCCGCCGCCGTAAAAGCGCGGTCGGCGCGTCCCCGGCGCACTACAAGTCGCAGCTGCGCCGCCGCTCCAGGGGCGGTCGGCGCGGCGGTCCCCACACGTAAAGTCCCCCAGTAATCTGCAGGGACTATAAGCCCAGCGCACAGCGCTACAGTCCCCGGCGCACTAGCACACCCAGCAAGCCTGGAGTGTGCGTGGCCTGCCATACGGGGACACAGAGTACCTGAAAGTTGCAGGGCCTTGTCCCTGAACGGCACTCCCGCTCCACATCCAGCAGGTTCTATGGGTCTGTGGATGGAGCCCGGCCTCAGGGCTTGGTGGCCGGAAAGATCCCACTCCCTCAGAGCCCCTCAGGGGGATGGGGAAGGAAAACAGCATGTGGGCTCCAGCCTCCGTACCAGCAATAGGTACCTCAACCTTACAAACCGCAAGTGGGGTGAGAAGGGAGCATGCTGGGGGCCCTAGTATGGGCCCTCTTTTCTTCCATCCGATATAGTCAGCAGCTACTGCTGACTAAACAGTGGAGCTTATGCATGGATGTGTGCCTCCTTCGCACAAAGCTTGAAAACTGAGCAGCCCGTGATCCCACGGGGGGTGTATAGCCAGAAGGGGAGGGGCCTTACACTTTTTAGTGTAATGCTTTGTGTGGCCTCCGGAGGCAGTAGCTATACACCCAATCGTCTGGGTCTCCCAATAGAGCGCCGAAGAAAAATGCATACAAAATGCAACCAAAAAGCAGTGGAAACGCACAGCTAACATTTTGGTTGCATTTTGGACATACCTTATTCATTTCAATGGGTGACAAAACATGACCAAAACGCAAAAAGAATGAACACGCTGCTTTTTTTGGTCAAAGATTTTGAGAAATATATGTCAAAATAAACGCTGACAAAAAGAATGCAACGTGCAGATGGAAATTCTGATTTCTCATAGCCTTTGCTGGGGAAGCAAAACGCATGCAGTTTGTCAAATAACACAATGCAGTTTAAAACGCAACCAATACATAAGAAAATAATGCAACATGCGGACATAGCCTTAGTCAGATAGTGCCAGAGATGGTGTGAAGAAGCAGCTGAGTGGTGCAGCGGTAGAGAAACAGGCAGAAGCATTGGGCAGGAGGAAATCAGAAGCTGGTGAACTGAAGCATTATGTTACAGAGAGGTAGCCTGGAAGTAGAGAGTGAACTAGAATAGCGCCAAGAAGGATAAAGTGAATAGTGCGGTTATTGTAAGGACCTTAGGGGTACTTTGCACGCTGCGACATCGCTAGCTAATGATAGCGATGCCGAGCGCGATAGTACCCGCCCCCGTCGCACCTGTGATATGTAGTGCGAGCTGCCGTAACGAACATTATCGCTACGGCAGCTTTACACTCACATACCTGGTCGGCGACGTCGCTGTGACTGCCGAGGAAACCCTCCTTTAAGGGGGAGGTGCTTTAGGCGTCACAGCGACGTCACAAAGCGGCCGGCCAATCAAAGCGGAGGGGCAGAGATGAGCAGGATGTAAACATCCCGCCCACCTCCTTCCTTCCACATAGCCAGTGGACGGCAGATGCAGGGAAGGAGATGTTTGTTGGTCCTGCAGCTTCACACACAGCGATGTGTGGCGCTGCAGGAATGACAAACAACATCTTACCTGCGGACGCACCGACATTATGGAAATGAACGACGTGACACAGATCAGCGATTTTTGACTGTTTCACGCTCGTTCATCTCCGCTCCTAGTATTTACACGTTGCGACGTCGCTACCGGATGTGCGTCACTTTTGTTTTGACCCCACCGATATCGCAGTAGCGTTGTCGCAACGTGCAAAGTACCTCTTAGTCTTCAGACAGTCACCGTCACTGCAGGATTGGGATCCTCGGATGCAACCCGGTAGAAGATAGCCTTTCAGAGAACAGTGAAGTGTAGAGAAGAAACTCTCATGCCGGTGAGACCCTGAGAACAGCCGTGATGGGGAGAGCCATGTTGAACTGTGAAACAATGCCTGTGAAATATGGGTGCCTCTCCTATGGGGAAGATTGGTGTTTCCAAGACACTGGTGACAGTAAAGACAAAGTGTTTTATAGCTGGCCCAAGTGTGGACTTTATTCTTATGGGAGTGAATCTGCAGCATGTTCCTTGGAGCAGCAGCAGCAGCGGACTGACAGCCCAGAAGTACCCGGTTACTCAGGTATCGCACCACAGCACCAACCCAAACACACACTGCAAACCCCTTTTCTGTAGCGTGTCAGGCGGGTGCTGGACTATGTCCCTCACCCCCGGCTACCAATCACAAGAGAATTGAGATAAGGCAGATGAGACTAGTCAGCAAGGAACGACTTGAGGAACCTGGAAATGGTGACAACATGCACAGTCACATCATCACTCACATACGGCCAGACTATCTATACAGACAACCCCTTTTACACAAATACATTGGTTGCTATTTATTGATTTCTTACCTCCTGTCTGCTCTCGCCATCTTTTCCGGCTTTTATTTTCTTCTTCATACCTAAAAATTAAAGTGGACATAGATATTGATGAGATACAATCTTTACATTCGGCCTCATTTACATTTCTGTTCCTGTTTTACGTCGCCCAACCTGAAGTTGCTGAGACACTGCAATATTGGATGGAAGGGCTCACGCCACCGGATTAGCTGGACGAGTGCTAGCGGATTTTTTATTGAATAGCACTCGGCCCAACGTTTTTCAGAGGGCCAGTGCTGAGGCCCAATTTGTTGTTTTACTGACAGAACCTCTTGGTGCCGGCTACAATTTGCCATTCAATCGGATAAGACTCATTCAGGTCTATGGTGCGAGGGACACATTGCCATCCGAGGGCGGTCAGATTTCTCCATCTTCTCCTCAGTGAGGTCATAAGCATCATTTACATCTGCTTTACAACAGCAGCAGTTTTGGAACAATTTGCTTCTCAGTAATCTAGATGGGTTAAAAGTTTCTCAAACTAATTTTTTGTTTAGGGACCACTTCACATTTGGAGTGACTTTAAGGGGCCAATGTGACAGAAAATACTTAAACGTGACAGCTTTAAAAAACTGCACCCCTCAAAGTAGTCAAAACCAAATCCAAGAAGCTTATTTACCCTTTAGATGCTTCACACTAATTAAAGCAATTTTGAACATTAAATTAACATTTTAATTTTTCACACAAAAATGTGTTTATTTAGCAAAAAATTGTTCCATTTCACAAGGGTTACAGGAGAAATAATATGGAGCATAGAATTCTGTCCTATTTCTCCTGAGTATGTTGATACTGCATATTTAGTGGAAAAACGATGTGCGAGCGCAAGGTGGGGTCTGGAAGGGACGGAGCGGAATTTGCTATCTATTCCAGAGAGCATGCTGCATTTGTAGAGCCCCTGATGTGCAAACAGTGAAGACTCCCACAAGTGACCCCATTTTGGAAACTAAACCCCTCAAGGAATTCATCTAGATACGTGGTGCGCACCATAAATCCCCAGATGCTTCACAAAGTTTTATAACATTGAGCCATGAAAATAAAAACACACATTGACATACAAATTTTGCTTTAGTTCCAATTTTCTCATTTTCACAAGGGTATTGGCAGAAATTACACAACACATTTTGGGGTCCATTTTTATTTCTGAGGACAGACACATACCTCCAAACTTTCCAAGAAAGGAAAGAGGGCCAAACTGTGTGTCACGCTATGTGTGCGCCACGGCGATTTTAGGCCACGCCCCTAACCATACCCATTTCACAACTAGTCACGCCCATAACCACTCCCCATCCACACCCATTCAGCACTGCCGATCACATTGTTTTATAAACAATAATTATAAACAGAAAAAATATAAAATATTCTTAATGCAAACTTGGTAGTATTTATTTTAAATTAGAATATTTTAAAGCAACAAAATTCTATTCTAAAGCAGATCTGACACCTTAATCTACAATAGGTAAAAGTTGCACATTACATATACTGTAAGATCTACTCTATTAGACAAATTATCTTTAATAACATTGTGCTTCTGGTTAACCCCTTTAACTCCCCCGGGAGTGCCGGTGTATTTGCAATGATGGTGCGTGAGGGAGTGCCGGTGTATGTGTAGTGATGGTGCGTGCAGGAGTGCCGGTGTATGTGCGGTCATGGTGCGTGCGGGAGTGCCGGTGTATGTACAGTGATGGTGCGTGCGGGAGTGCCGGAGTATTTGCAGTGATGGTGCGTGCGGGAGGGCCGGTGTACGTGTAGTGACGGTGCGTGCGGGAGTGCCGGTGTATGTGTAGTGATGGTGCGTGCGGGAGTGCCGGTGTATGTGCGGGGATGGTGGGTGTGGGAGTGCCGGTGTATGTGCAGTGATGGTGCGTGCAGGAGTGCCGGTGTATTTGCGGTGATGGTGCGTGGGGGGGTGCCGGTGTATGTGCGGTGATGGTGCGTGCGGGAGTGCCGGTGAATGTGTAGTGATGGTGCGTGCGGGAGTGCCGGTGTATGTGTAGTGATGGTGCGTGCGGGAGTGCCGGTGTATGTGTAGTGATGGTGCGTGCGGGAGTGCCGGTGTATGTGTAGTGATGGTGCGTGCGGGAGTGCCGGTGTATGTACGGTGATGGTGCGTGGGGGGAGTGCCGGTGTATGTGCGGTGATGGTGAGTGGGGGGAGTGCCGGTGTATGTGCGGTGATGGTGAGTGGGGGGAGTGCCGGTGTATCTGTAGTGATGGTGCGTGCAGGAGTGCCACTGTATGTGCGGTGATGGTGCGTGCGGGAGTGCCGGTGTATGTGCAGTGATGGTGCGTGGGGGGAGTGCCGATGTATGTGCGGTGATGGTGCGTGGGGGGAGTGCCGGTGTATGTGTAGTGATGGTGCGTGCAGGAGTGCCGCTGTATGTGCGGTGATGGTGCGTGCGGGAGTGCCGGTGTATGTGCGGTGATGGTGCGTGCGGGAGTGCCGGTGTATGTGCGGAGATGGTGCGTGCGGGAGTGCCGGTGTATGTGCAGGGATGGTGCGTGCAGGAGTCCCGGTGTATGTGCGGGGATGGTGGGTGGGGGGAGTGCCGGTGTATGTGCAGTGATGGTGCGTGTCGGTGTATGTGTGGGGATGGTGGGTGGGGGGAGTGCCGGTGTATGTGCGGGGATGGTGGGTGGGGGGAGTGCCGGTGTATGTGCAGTGATGGTGCGTGTCGGTGTATGTGTGGGGATGGTGGGTGGGGGGAGTGCCGGTGTATGTGCGGGGATGGTGGGTGGGGGGAGTGCCGGTGTATGTGGGGGGATGGTGGGTGGGGGGAGTGCCGGTGTATGTGCGGGGATGGTGGGTGGGGGGAGTGCCGGTGTATGTGCGGGGATGGTGGGGTCTCTCTCTCTCAGCCTAAAAACAAAGAAAAAAAAAAATGGGATCCGTCACCTCAGTTTTTACACAATCAGAGACGTATCCGTTGCACCAGGCACAAAGTGGATTGTCTTAAACCTTATCTCATGATTGTTACAATCAAAAGATACTCCGAGTGTATCAATGCACAATAAAGAATTCCATAAGCTTTTTTAGGATAAAACCCAAAACTTTATTAGGCAATCAAACATATAAATATTAAAATAAACAGGGAGACACACCTTGTTGAAGGACAGAAATATGCCACCGTTTTGAACACGCATCGGTATTTTCAGTCAGATAAAGCACAAGTATTGCAAATCGTTATTATTATTCTTTCATGTGTCAAACTATTAGTAGCAAGATATCATTATTTTAACCAAAATTATCAAGACATGAACATTGCAGGCAGCAATTCCACCCTTCGTTATTGCTATTCTGGCATAATAAACCTATATTCAAATAGGTGCCTTGCCGTCAGCATGATCAAGCCCTGTGCATACTATGCTCCACAATATGGATGTGTGTCAATAGCCGCATATACATACAATGCACCTATAGGCTCATAACAATCCCACAGATTGAACAAAATAGGTAAGTATATTATATTATATTTGGCCCATAAAAATAGATGAAATCAGGGCTTTTGTCTGTAAAGAGTATACATATACCGCCAATATCATAATCAAACTATATATAGTCATCACCATAAGACATGTGGGCAGACACATATATTATGAAAAGTAATTAACAGTCTTGACACACATCCAAGTTGTTCAATCATTCACAGATGAAAACGCTGCAATGTGCACAGTCAGAAGCACAAGTGGCAATGCTCTGAATAAAGGTGTTCATCTAGAAATGCACAGCATCACTATCGTATTCCACCACAGTGAGTGTGATTTGTTAATCACCAAGTGTGCAGGTATAGTTTGACACATGAAAGAATAATAATAACGATTTGCAATACTTGTGCTTTATCTGACTGAAAATACCGATGCGTGTTCAAAACGGTGGCATATTTCTGTCCTTCAACAAGGTGTGTCTCCCTGTTTATTTTAATATTTATATGTTTGATTGCCTAATAAAGTTTTGGGTTTTATCCTAAAAAAGCTTATGGAATTCTTTATTGTGCATTGATACACTCGGAGTATCTTTTGATTGTAACAATCATGAGATAAGGCTGAGGGGCACTTTGCACACTGCGACATCGCAGGTGCGATGTCGGTGGGGTCAAATTGAAAGTGACGCACATCCGGCATCGCATGCGACATCGCAGTGTGTAAAGCCTGGATGATACGATTAACGAGCGCAAAAGCGTCGTAATCGTATCATCGGTGCAGCGTCGGCGTAATCCATGATTACGCTGACGCGACGGTCCGATGTTGTTCTTCGCTCCTGCGGCAGCACACATCGCTGTGTGTGAAGCCGCAGGAGCGAGGAACATCTCCTACCGGCGTCACCGCGGCTTCCGTAGGATATGCGGAAGGAAGGAGGTGGGCAGGATGTTTACATCCCACTCATCTCCGCCCCTCCGCTCCGATTGGCCGCCTGCCGTGTGACGTCGCAGTGACGCCGCACGACCCGCCCCCTTAACAAGGAGGCGGGTCGCCGGCCACAGGGACGTCGCACGGCAGGTGAGTGTGTGTGTGAAGCTGGCGTAGCGATAATTTTCGCTACGCCAGCTATCACCACATATCGCTGCTGCGACGGGGGCGGGGACTATCGCACTCGGCATCGCAGCATCGGCCTGCGATGTCGCAGTGTGCAAAGTGCCCCTTAGATTGTGTAAGTGGAGTGATGCTCCTTGATGTAAAGGTCCAGTCACACTAAACAACTTACCAGCGATCCCAACAACGATAGGGATCGCTGGTAAGTTGCTAGGAGGTTGCTGGTGAGATGTCACACTAAGCGACGCTCCAGCGATCCCACCAGCAACCTGACCTGGCAGGGATCGCTGGAGCGTCGCTACACGAGTTGCTGGTGAGCTCACCAGCAACCAGTGACCAGCCCCCAGCGCCGCGTGGAAGATGCTGCGCTTGGTAACTAAGGTAAATATCGGGTAACCAACCCGATATTTACCTTGGTTATCAGCGCACTCAGCTACACGTGCAGAGAGCAGGGAGCAGCGCACACTGAGCGCTGGCTCCTTGCTCTCCTAGCTACAGCACACATCGGGTTAATTACCCGATGTGTGCTGCAGCTAAATGTGCACAGAGCAGGGAGCAGCGCACAATGCTTAGCGCTGGCTCCTTGCTCTCCTAGTTACAGCACACATCGGGTTAATTACCCGATGTGTGCTGCAGCTAAATGTGCACAGAGCAGGGAGCAGCGCACAATGCTTAGCGCTGGCTCCCTGCTCTCCTAGTTACAGCACACATCGGGTTAATTACCCGATGTGTGCTGCAGCTAAATGTGCACAGAGCAGGGAGCAGCGCACAATGCTTAGCGCTGGCTCCCTGCTCTCCTAGCTACAGTACACATCGGGTTAATTAACCCGATGTGTCCTGCAGCTACATGTGCACAGAGCAGGAGCCGGCAGCACAGGCAGTGAGAGCGGCGGAGGCTGGTAACAAAGGTAAATATCGGCTTCTTGGTTACCCGATGTTTACATTGGTTACCAGCCTCCGCAGAAGCCGGCTCCTGCTGCCTGCACATTTAGTTGTTGCTGTCTCGCTGTCATACACAGCGATCTGTGCTTCACAGCGGGACAGCAACAACTAAAAAATGGCCCAGGACATTCAGCAACAACCAACGACCTCACAGCAGGGGCCAGGTTGTTGCTGGATGTCACACACAGCAACATCGCTAGCAACGTCACAAAAGTTGTTCCTTAGCAGCGATGTTGCTAGCGATGTTGCTTAGTGTGACGGGGCCTTTAGTTGGGACAAGTTTGCTAATTAATAAACTGGATTGTGTCCGATTGCAAAAAACTGACACATCCGGTTTTTGCTCTGCGGCACAATACGGCGCTCTGCAGAAAAATGCAACGGGGTTTTTTTTTGCCGCCGGTTGCATTTTTTCCCGCATAGACTTGCATTAGCGCCGTATTGTGCCGCATGGCCTTGCATTGTGACCGTTTTTTGCCGGATGTGGCATATTTAGCCGATGCGTCGCCAGATGGAACGTTGCCTGGCACTTTTTTGTGTGGCGAAAAAAACGCATTTACAATGCATGCCTGTGGACGCCGGATGCGTTTTTTTTGCACTGCGCATGCTCAGTATCAAGCCGCATCCGTGAGAAACCGGAAGGGCCGCATGGAAAAACTTATGTAACGGATCCGTTTTTTCACCGCATCCGTTGCATAGGTTTTTGAGCTGGATTGAGCCGCACTGCTCAAACCGGCGCAGTGCAAAAAAACGCATCCGGCGTCCATAGGTCCGGGGAGGAGAAACCACCCCTCTTGATTTCCCCTCCTCCCCGAATCTAAGGTATTTGCAATGCAAAGTGATCGCAGCCACTGGGGCCGCGATCTCGCCATGACATACTGGATACGTCATGGGTCCTTAAGTACCAAGGAGCCATGACGTACCCAGTACGTCATAGGTCGCTTAGGGGTTAATGTGCCTTCCCGCACACACACACACATATACACACACACACACACACACCATTCTTCTCACCTGTCCCGCGCTCCCTCGGCTGCCTCATCTCTGCTTCGTGCGGCTCCCCAGGCCCGTGCCCCTGTAGCATCGCGGCCGGTGCAGGGGTCGCAGCCACTGTCAGTGACTTATGTCAGATGATTGTTTTGCCGGCGCGAGAGCGCAGAGTCCGTGACTCAGATATCAGCGCCGCCGGCAAAACACTCATCTAACAAAGCGCAGACAGTGACTGCGGCCCCTGCACCGGCCGCGATGCTACAGGGGCACGGGCCTGGGGGCCGCGTGTTTGAGACCGCTGATTTACACGATCACATCTAGTGACGGGACAGACAGCACGACACAGAACACATTACTCACCGCTCCGCTCCAGCAGGGGTCCACACCTCGCGCCACCAGAACTCCCGTCCTCTCTGCCCCCATGGCGGCCGATCTTCCTCATTTCTTTCTCCATAACGCTGTCTGGAAATCCCCTCTCCATCATATTACTCCTCCGATCCACGAACGATAAATTCTCCGATGAACGAACGATAACTCCTCAGATCCAAGAATGTAACTGCACAACACCGACTTCTCCTCGCTCCAACTACAACCCACAAGGGCCTATCAGTCAGCTCGGCCTTTATATAGGAGCTGCGGTTCGCGCCAACGGTGACCTCCAATCAGAAGCTGTTTGGCGAATGTCCCTGAACACGTCATGGGCCTGACAACAGGTTTAAAAAAAGGTCATAGAAAGTTCACAGCGTTAAAGGGGCCTCGCTGCAGCGAGTGTAATATGCAATATCTAGCTGTCTATTATCTATCTATCATCTATCTATCTATCTATCCCTCTTTTATCTATTATCTATCCCTCTATCTATCTATCATCTATCTATTATCTATCTTTCATCTATCTGAAGCGACCGATGGGAGGGCCGCGGGTGTGTGTGTATGCTCTATTCCAACAAAATCCCCATACTCAGATTTTACCGGTAGTAACACTCAGATTTTACCGGTAGTAACATTTCTTTACTAGGAAACATGTTTATAATACAATCAACTGAGCTATCTGCACACATGGGTATAGGAAGCCCCTGGACTTTCACTCCTTCCGGGTATGCAGCAAGAAAAAAAAACAACAACAAAAAATGGCGGCAACTTTCCCTAACTTTCCCTACAAACACGTACCAGTCTATCCCGAAAGAAGATGTCGCTCCCACGTCGCAGGCCTGGGGTCTCGCGGTGATGGGTCCCGGTGCAGCGCTGGAGAGATGAAGCTCCTCGGTCTTTTCTTTTCTTTTATCTTCCCCAGCTGGTGACGGATTATAAGTAGTCTTTTGGTCCCGGAGCACGCCGGGCAGAAGAAGGCAGGTCACAGTCCCTGCAATTACACTCAGATGGCGGTGCTCGGTAGTCCGGTTAACTCCCTGAGGAAAACAAAGTTCTGCAGACTGGGAGTGACAGAAACTGCTTTCACCGGGTGATTTCTTCCTGACTTTTGCGGCAAAACGAGCCCTCTCTTCAGGGAGACCACACGCAGGACTCTCCTCACTGAGCTCCGGAGCTGAACAACCCTTTCCCGCGTCTTCTCTTCTGGTTTTTCACACACCAGCTCCTGTGGGGAATTTCCCAGCTCTGTGTTTGTCGTTGTACAGTACGCCGCTGCCCCCTTGTGGGCAATTGCTGGAACAGTATTCAAAGCCATTTCTACAGAAGGGATACAGTCGGACTTGTTGACCCCATTACATA
Source organism: Anomaloglossus baeobatrachus (assembly GCF_048569485.1). Lineage (NCBI taxonomy): Eukaryota > Metazoa > Chordata > Amphibia > Anura > Aromobatidae > Anomaloglossus > Anomaloglossus baeobatrachus. The sequence goes on from NW_027441882.1 coordinate 258,240, forward strand.
CCCCCCCACTTAAAGGTTGGCAGTCCCTGTCAACTACCGTCGGTTCCCAGGCAGCGATGACTGCAGACGTTACAGGGGTTGGTTGAGAAGTGGGCCATACGTACTGGTCCCTGTAAGACCGCCCGGGCGGGATCCCAGCAGTGGTGCGGTCAGTGCGCCTCAAGGGTCGGTTGTTCCCCTCCCTGTCACTGTCTCTACGCCCCACTCCAGTCAGCACCCCGGGGAAAGAACTGGGTTGTGTAGGGAGGTCACTGATCTCAGAGTCAAGGTGATCACTGTGCCGGGAAACGTCCGTGTCGTCAGTCGTGTTGGTAGTGTCATCCCCTCCGGGTACTGTGGTAGGGGAGTCAGGCTGGGATCGGCAGGGCCGCAACATATTTCGGTGCACAGTGCGGATGCTGTGATTGTCTTCACCCCGCACTCGGTATACATGCCCGTTGGGGTAGGGGCGTTCGATTACCCGGTAAACCTCAGTCTCCCACTTGGCTCGAAGTTTCCCTTGGGGCTTCTTGATACGGAGCAGGACTGGCTGTCCCAACTTCAAGGGTTGTTCTTGCACGGGGAGTGGATCAGCATGTATCTGGCCCCGGATTTGTTTGCTCACCAGTCGGTGTACCGTCTCCATCTTCTGTCGGTGAGCATTTAGCCAGGAGGGGTAGTTATGGCAGACGTCAACTCCAGGGCGAAATAGGTTCAGGTCATGGACCCCTTTTCCGGGGCGACCAAAGAGAAGGGTGTGTGGAGTGTAGCCAGTCACAGAGTGGACCTGGTTGTTATAGGCCCATACTAAATCAGGAAGGAATTGAGGCCATTGGTCTTTCTTATCATCGGCCAAGGTGCGGATCAGCTGGAGTAGGGTCCGGTTGAAGCGTTCACATGCACCGTTCCCTTGTGGGTGATAAGGAGTGGTCCTCGACTTCTGGATCCCATACATCTGGTGCAGCTCTTCGATGACTCGGCCCTCGAAACAAGCCCCCTGGTCGGAGTGCAACCTCTCCGGGCACCCGTAGACATGGATGAACTGTCGACAGATGGCCCGAGCAGCCGATTCAGCCGTCTGGTCTTTGGTAGCGACAGCGACAGCGAATTTTGTGAAGTGATCCACCATGACTAAACAATACTGATAGCCACTGCTCGCCGTCCCAACCAGCAGATAATCCACCATCAACAGCTCAAGGGGTCTGGATGTTTTAATTGTCTGAACAGGTGCACGCTGCTCAGAGGACTTGTGTAGTTCACAGGTGCGACAGGTCTGGCAGACGTCTTCAACCAGCTTGCGAAGCCCCGGACAATAGATGGACTGTTGAACCCACCGAAAAGTCTTGTCCATTCCGAAGTGTCCATTCCTTTTGTGGGCCTGGACCACCATCTCACGGGCCAATTGTTCAGGCACTACAACTTGTGCGCATTCTTCCAGCATGTGTGACAAGAGAACCTTCCGGTATAGCACTCCTTCTCTCAGAATCAGCCGGTCCCACTGGCTGAGCAGGGTCAAGGTCCCGGTAGACAGTTGCGCCCGTATATCGGCGGGAGGCTTCTGCTGTCGTTTCACCCATTGTTTGAGTAGAGCCCAATCGGGGTTCTGGTCCTGAATCCTGCACCACTCCTGGGGTGGCAAGGCGACTCCCACCGGAGTTCCAGCTTCGCCCACAACGAGCTGGCGGTGATCCACCATCTGTTGGGCGAGCTTTGCAAAGTCAGGTGTCTCGTCCCCTTCTAATTCTTCATCCCGGTCTCGGTTGAGTAAGGGGTATGACACTCTAGACAGGCTGTCCGCATTTTGGTTCTCAGCGCCAGCCCGATACTTGATCTTGTAATTGAACTTGGAGAGCCGAGCCATCCAACGCTGCTCCATGACTCCGAGCTTCGCATTTTCTAGATGGGCCAACGGGTTGTTATCGGTCAGGACTAGTACTTCGGTCCCCGTGAGATACCCTGCAAATTTCTCCGCCATAGCCCACGTTAGGGCCAACAGCTCCAGCCGGAACGAGCTATAATTGGTGGGGTTCTTCTCGCCCTCATGTAGGGACCGACTGGCATAGGCTATGACCCGTTCCTTGCCGTCTTGGACCTGTGAAAGTACTGCCCCTAGACCCTGTAAACTGGCATCGGTGTGTAGTTGGAAGGGCAGGTTGTAGTCCGCATATGCCAGGATGGGGGGAGACGTTAAGGCACCCTTTAGGGCTTGGAAGGAGTCTTCCTGGCTGGGTCCCCAGCGGATGAGTCGTCCTCTGGGGCTGTTGGTGGTCCCTCGAAGCAGATCCTGCAAGGGTGCAGCAAGCCGGGCGAAGTTTTTGACGAACCGGCGGTAGTAGCCGGCCAACCCCAGGAAAGCCCTGACCTCCTTGACGTTTGTGGGCTGCGGCCAATCCCGTACGGCGGCTATCTTCTCTGAAGATGGCTGGACGCCTTCGGCTGAGATCCGGTGACCCAGGTAATTGATCTCGGGCTGCAGAAGACGGCACTTGTTGGGTTTCAACTTCAGGCCATGTTCCCTCAACCTACTGAACACACGGCCCAGCTGCTGCAGGTGTTCTTCAAATGTGGCCGAATAGACTACAATGTCGTCCAGATAGATGAGGGTGAAGTCGAAGTTGAAGTCTCCCAAGCAGCGCTCCATCAGCCGCTGGAAAGTCCCCGGCGCGTTGTTCAGACCAAAGGGCATCCGGTCAAACTCGTACAGGCCCATGGGTAAGATGAAAGCAGTCTTCTCTCTATCTTTCTCATGCATAGGTACCTGCCAATATCCGCTGGCCAGATCCAACGAGGAGAAGTATTTGGCTTTCTTCAGGGCTGTCAGGGATTCTTCGATCCTTGGCAGAGGGTACGAGTCCCGGATGGTGCAAGCATTCAAACGGCGGTAGTCCACACAGAATCTCAGGGATCCGTCCTTCTTCTTGACTAACACTACCGGCGCCGCCCAGGGGCTCTGGCTTTCCCGTACCACTCCCGCGTGTAGCATGGAATTCAGGAGATTTTTCACTTCTTGGTATTGCTGGGGAGGAATTTGGCGGTACCTTTCACGGATAGGAGCAGTATCACCGGTGGGGATCTCGTGTTTGATACTGGTGGTGCACCCAAAATCGGTGTCGTGCCGGGCAAAGGACGCCTGATGCTCTTGGAGTAGCTCTTCCACCTGAGACACCTCCCGTTTGGAGTATTGGGATACGTCCAACTGACACTTCTCTCGGAGTTCTCGCCCCACGTTGGTGTCACCCGCGACAGCGGCCATGGTAGAGACCGTCACTGTCCAATCTCCCTCTGTAGACGGTACAAACTGGAGGGGGCTCATAGGGTTCACCTCTTCGGTTAGAGCGTAGACTCGGCCGAGCTGTGTCCCGGCTTCTAGGTCAACGCTCACATTAGCCGTGTTGCCCAGCCTGACAGGAATTCTTCCCTTTCTCACTACTGCTAGAGTTCGAGCGACTAGTGGGTTCAGCTTCCCCTCCCTCGGGGAGCGCGGCTCAATCAGCACCTCCACGCCTTCAAACTGTCTCATGGTGCCAAGGGGTAGTGAGATAACTGTCTCCTTTCCAGCTGGTAAGGTGATCCTAGTATGGCGGGGTACGGTGACCGTGGCCAGCGGCAGCTGTTCTTCGGTCATTCGCTGGAGGTTGCAGGTCCGGACCACTTGTTGAAAGGCACGGCGGGTGGCCTTATGTGCGGTCACTCCTTGCCAGTACTTGGGCCCCTTCTTGGTAAACAGCACCAGATTCAGGTCCTTCAAGATGTTCATCCCAATAATCATGGGCGTTTCTGGTTCAAAGCCTTCCCTGACCACAATTATCCCTCTCTTCCCGAGATCTTGGCCACAGATTTCGGTGTTCATCCAGGCAACTCCCGACACCGGAATGGGTAGATTATTGGCTGCTTTGATCTTGATGGCGGTATCAGGGTCATAGGCAACTCGCGGTTTTAGACATTCTTCGTAGAACTGCTCGGAGATAGTGGATACCTGAGACCCAGTATCCATTAACCCTTGTACGGCGATCCCTTCCAGTAATACTTCTAGGGTGGGGCTATTTGATGCAAGTTTGTTCCGTGGCTGGCTCTGTTTTCCTACACCCCTCTCTTTGGCATCCCCTGTCGAGTGAGCCTCTTTGACAGGGGCGTCTAGTTTAAAGGCGGCCTCTGTTGTGGGACCTGACTTGCTGGTTCTGGTAGATCGGACTGTGGAGGAGCTTGAAAGTTCTGAGGGCAACGGTTGGCTCTATGGCGGGGATCGCCGCATGTCCAGCATCTTTCCATCGGCCGGCTGGGTTGTTGTCTCGCTTGCCGGCCCGCCTGTTGATCTAAGGTGAGCTGTAACACCTGTTTCTGCAACTCTGCCACCATCTTTTTCAGTTCCTCCGTGTTGCTGTTCGGCGTCCCGATATCAGATATGGACCTGCAAGCCGCGGTATATGTCTGTGTCTCCACGACAGGCCCCCTTGAACGTTCTATAGCTTCTTGTTTGACCTCAGCGAACGTAAAGGCCGGATTTATCCGGAGTAGATCTTGCAATGAGCGGTTAAGGTACGGGTCTCTCAATCCGGTCACAAACTGATCTCTCAACACCAGGTCACGGGTACCCGTACTAGCTATCTGTTCTTCTTTTCTACAGGCTTGTTCTAGTAGCACTTGAAGGGCATTGGCATATTGAGGGATGTCCTCCGACTCGAGTTGCGTCCGCCGGAAAAACATATAGCGCAATGTTCCCGCATATGTGGTCGGTCCATAGGTGTTCTCCAGCACCCGCACTAAGTCATCCAACGTACGCTGGCCCCTAACCGTCTCCAGCCTGACTGTCGTCCACGCTTCCCCTTCTAGTGTTAGCATGGCCATTTCTGCTAAGGTCTTAGGGTCAGTGTTATACATTTCCCCCACTATCTTAAGTTGTTCAGTCCATTCCGTTACAGGATAGTTCCGTCCGTCAAACTTCCTCACCTGATTGACAATAGACGGCGGGGGAGCTGTCTGGTTATAAGTTACTACCGGGGGATGATTTTGTTGGTCACACATCCTGCCGACTACGCCACATGAAGCGACCGATGGGAGGGCCGCGGGTGTGTGTGTATGCTCTATTCCAACAAAATCCCCATACTCAGATTTTACCGGTAGTAACATTTCTTTACTAGGAAACATGTTTATAATACAATCAACTGAGCTATCTGCACACATGGGTATAGGAAGCCCCTGGACTTTCACTCCTTCCGGGTATGCAGCAAGAAAAAAAAACAACAACAAAAAATGGCGGCAACTTTCCCTAACTTTCCCTACAAACACGTACCAGTCTATCCCGAAAGAAGATGTCGCTCCCACGTCGCAGGCCTGGGGTCTCGCGGTGATGGGTCCCGGTGCAGCGCTGGAGAGATGAAGCTCCTCGGTCTTTTCTTTTCTTTTATCTTCCCCAGCTGGTGACGGATTATAAGTAGTCTTTTGGTCCCGGAGCACGCCGGGCAGAAGAAGGCAGGTCACAGTCCCTGCAATTACACTCAGATGGCGGTGCTCGGTAGTCCGGTTAACTCCCTGAGGAAAACAAAGTTCTGCAGACTGGGAGTGACAGAAACTGCTTTCACCGGGTGATTTCTTCCTGACTTTTGCGGCAAAACGAGCCCTCTCTTCAGGGAGACCACACGCAGGACTCTCCTCACTGAGCTCCGGAGCTGAACAACCCTTTCCCGCGTCTTCTCTTCTGGTTTTTCACACACCAGCTCCTGTGGGGAATTTCCCAGCTCTGTGTTTGTCGTTGTACAGTACGCCGCTGCCCCCTTGTGGGCAATTGCTGGAACAGTATTCAAAGCCATTTCTACAGAAGGGATACAGTCGGACTTGTTGACCCCATTACATATCTATTATCTATCTATCTATTAGATATCCCTCTATCTATCCCTCTATCTATCTATCTCTCTATCTATTATCTATCTTTCATCTATCTTTCTATTATCTATCTATCTATTAGATATCCCTCTATCTATCCCTCTATCTATCTATCTCTCTATCTATTATCTATCTTTCATCTATCTATCTATTATCTATCTATCTATCTATCCCTCTATCTATCTACCTATCTATCTACCCCTCTATCTGTCTTTTGGTTTTTTAATGTTGAATTAATAAAATTATGTATTTTATCATTGTCTATAGCTATTCTGTGTGAATCGGGTTGTTTTTTTTAGATACATAATAGAAAACAGATAATAGAGAGATAGATAACAGAAAGAACATATAGAATAGATAATAAGAAAGAACATATAGAATAGATAGAAATAAATAACAGAATAGCTTAATAGCTTAAGGGATAGCTATTTTGGCCAGCTGTTTTTTTTTTTTGTTTTTTTTTGTAATTTAGTTAAAAAAATGACGTGGGGTCCCCCCCATTTTTCATGTCCAGCACAAGAACAGCAGCTGCTGCGTTTTGCAACCATGAGCTGTTTGGAAAACCTTGGTTAGGAAAAATATAGATCCCTCACTTTTTTTTTTTTTTAATTATTTGATTTATTTTTTTTTAAAAAATGATGTGGGGTCACCCCCATTTTTCTAAAACCAGCCAAGGAGCAGCAGACAACTGGGGGCTAATATTATTAGGGTAGAAAGGGTCATAGTTATTTGGCCCCTTTCCAGCCTAACAATAGCAGCCCACAGCCACCCCAGAAGTGGCGCTTCCATGAGATGCACCAATTCTGGAGCTGGACTTGGCTCTTCCGTTGCCCTGGTGCGGTGGCTATCAAGGTAATAAGGAGTTAATGGCAGCCCACAGCAGCCACTGGATTAGTGATGGCAGTCGGCTATGAGACCCCGCCCCATCACTAATCTGTAAGTGAAAGTAAATAAACACAAACAGCCCAAAAAAATCCTTTATTTGAAAGAAAAGACAAAAAAGCGCCCTCTTTAACCACTTTATTAACCCCCCAAACAACTCTCCAGGTCTGACGTAATCCACAAGAGGTCTCACAATGCTTCCAGTGCTGCTACATCTGATGCTCACAGCGAGCGCCATGCAACATGACTGCCCGCTGTGAGCTCCACTCAGCAAGTGAAGTGAGCCGCATGATCAGCGGTGACTTCACTCAGGTTACCCACGTCCGCAGCTGGAGTCCTCCACCTATGATAGCAAATCACCCAAGTTATTGAAGTGAGCAGCGCAATCACTGGGACGTCACTCAAGTGATTTGCTGTCACAGGTTTAGGCTGTGGCCATGCTGTTGCCACAGCTAACATGAGTGACGTCACCGCTGAGTGCATGGCTCACTTCAGTTGCAGACTGAACTTCACAGCAGGCAGTCCTGTTGTATGGCACTCGCTGTGAGCTTCAGATATGTACTAGTGCTGAAATCGTCATAGGACCTTGTGTGGATTACGTCGGACCTGGAGGGTTGTGTTGGGGTTAATAAAGTGGTGAAAGAGAGTGGTGTTTTGTCTTTTATTCCAAATAAAGCATTATTTCGTTGTTTATGTTTATTTCATTTCAGTTACAGATTAGTGATGCAGGGTGTCTTGGGTAGGCGCCTTCCGTGACTAATCTAGGACTTCGTGGCAGCTATGGGCTGCATTAACTCCTTATTACTCTGATTGCCACCGCATCAGGAAAATCGGGATGAGCCAGGTAAAGTCCCATGACTCTCGCATCTAATGGATGCGGCAATTCCGGGCGGCTACTGGCTGATATTTTTAGGCTGGGGGCTCCCAATAATGTGGGTCTCCCCAGCCTGAGAATACCAGCCCTCAGCTGTGAGGCTTTATCTTGGCTGATATCAAATTTGGGGGGACCAAATGCCGTTTTTTTAAATTATTTATTTATTGTACTGTGTGATATAGACCCGCCCACTGGCGTCTGTGATTGGTTGCAGTCAGACAACTGTCACTCAGCTTGGAAGTGCATCTCACTGCAACCAGTCACAGCCACCAGTGGGCGGGGGAAGCAGTGCATATTCAATGAAGGTAATGAGCTGCCCGGGAAGTGAATGACCAGCCATGGGAGCAGTGTGATAGTCGCATCGGTGATTTGGTAAGTGTGAATTGCTTGTTCCCACCCCTTTGCCCCAAATTCTGGACCCCATTGACTTTATGGGAATTGACATCTAGCCACATACCAGAGATCAATCCCCTACCGACCTCGAGTCAGTGGGGGATTATTCTGCCAGTCCTCTGAAACGCAGGGACAAGATGCAAAAAGAATTGACATGCTGCATCTTGGCTGCGTCTTCAAAAACGTAGCTAAGATGCAGTCAAAAAAAGATGCACTGTGCAGACAGCAAAATAGAAATCTCATAGACTTTGCTGGGAGAAGGAAATGCATGCATTTAGGTGCATCTTTGTGACGTCAAAAATGCACGAAAAATGCAGTAAAAGATGCAGCGTGTGAATATAGCCTTATCCTCCAGTCACTTCCAGAGCTGCAGTCACTATTCTACAGTTGCGTTTTTTTCTTGTGTATTGGTTGCTTTTTAAACTGCACTGTGTCAGTGACAAACTGCATGCTTTTGCTTCCCCAGAAAAGTCTATGAGAAATCAGAATTTCCATGCGCATGTTGCTTTTTTTTAGGCATTGTTTTGTTTGTCAAATATTTGTCAAAATCTTTGCCTAAAAAAAGCAGCATGTCACTTCTTTATTGCGTTTTGGTCACATTTTGTCACCCATTTAAATGAATGAGGTGTGTCAAAATGCAACCAAAATGTTAGTTGTGCGTTTGCACCACGTTTTGGTTGATTTTTGGATGCATTTTTGTCAACCAAAACGTAGGTCACCAACTTTTCTCCATTCTCACTCTCTCTCTCTCTGTCTCTCTTTGCCTCATACTCACCAATCACCAGCACAACGTTTACACTGCTCCCATGGCCTCTCCTGCTACTGAATGTGGCGGCTTCTCATTAGCCTCATTTCGTATTCACTGCACCAGCTCATTAGGCTTATTTCATATTCACTGCTTCCCTGCCCACCAGCACCTATGATTGGTTGCAGTCAGAAGCACCCCCACGCTGAGTGACAACTGCCTGACTGCAACCAATCACAACCGCTGGTTGGCGGGTCTATATCCTACAGTAAAATAAATAATTTAAAAAAAACGGCCTGCGTTCCCCCTTAATTTTGATACCCAGCCAAGATAAAGCCTCACAGCTGGGGGCTGGTATTCTCAGGCTGGAGAGACCCACGTTATTGGAAGCCCCCCAGCCTAATAATATCAGCCAGCAGCCACTCGGAATTGCCGCATCCATTAGATGTGACAGTCCCTGGACTTTACCGGGCTCATCCCGAATGCTCGTGTGGTGGCAATCGAGGTAATAAGAAGTTAATAGCAGCCCATAGCTGCCGTTAAGTCCTAGCTTAGTTATGGCAGGCGTCTATGAGACACCCCCTCATTACTAAGCTGTAAGTGAAAGTAAATAAATACGACCACCAAAAATTCCTTTATTTGAAATAAAAGACAAAAAAAGCCACCCTTTTTCACCACTTTTAAACCTCCCAAACACCCCTCTAGGTCCGATGTAATCCACACAAGATCCCACGACACTTCCACTTCTGCTTCATCTGTCACTCACAGCGAGCACCATAGAACAAAACTGCTCACTGCGGGCTCCATCCAGCAACTGAAGTGAGTCGCTCTATCAGCGGTGACGTCACTCAGGTTACCCGCGGCCACGGCTGGAGTCCTCCTGTGACATCAAATCAACCGAGTGACTGAAGTGAGCAGCGCAATCTGCTGTGCTGTCACTCTGGTGATTTCCGATCACAGCTGGAGTTCTTCACCTGTGACCGCAAATCAGGTCACAACACAGAGACAGCCGCACTATGTGAATGAACTCGGGTGAACCTCTGACGTCACAGCTGCGGGCCCCGCACTACTCCCTGTGTCGCAGCACTGATGTCAGAGCTCATTCTCATCGCGCCACTGTTTGCTGTTAGCAGGCTATGGTGCTCGCTGTAACAGGACAGGGATGTAGCAGTGCTGGAAACATCGTGGGACCTCGTGTGGATTACGTCGGCCTGGAGGGGTGTATGGGAGGTTAATAAAGTGGTGAAAAAGGGCGCTTTTTGGTCTTTTATTTCAAATAAAGGATTTTGGGGTGTTTGTGTTTATTTTTTATTATTATTATTATTATTATTATTATTATTATTATTATTATTATTATTATTTATTACTATAGCGCCATTTATTCCATGGCGCTTTACATGTGAAAGGGGTATACAAAATAGGGACAAGTACAATAATCATAAACAATACAAGGCACAGACTGGTACAGGAGGATGGAGGTCCCTGCCCGCAAGGGCTCACAGTCTACAAGGGATGGGTGAGGATACAGTAGGTGAGGGTAGAGCTGGTCGTGTGGCGCTGTATGAGACTGAGGGTTACGGCAGGTTGTAGGCTTGTCAGAAGAGGTGGGTCTTCAGGTTTCTTTTGAAGCTTGTCAAGGTAGGCGAGAGTCTGATATGTTGTGGCAGAGCATTCCAGAGTATGGGGAATGCACGTGAGAAATCTTGGATGCGATGGTGGGAAGAGGAGATGAGAGGGGAGTAGAGAAGGAGATCTTGTGAGGATCGAAGGTTACGTGTAGGTCGGGGAGTAGCGGGGGGACAGGTGGATTAGTCGGGAGTCATAGTTTAGAATAGATTTTAGGGGTGCAAGACTGTTAGAGGGGAGGAGACAGAGCAGGAGGTTGCAATAATCCAGGCGGGAGAAAATAAGGGCATGCACTAGGGTTTTTGCAGCTTCATGGGTAAGGAATGCACGGATCACGGAAATGTTTTTGAGTTGGAGGTGGCAGGAGATGGAGAGGGCTTGGACGTGTGGCTTGAAAGAGAGAGCAGAGTCTAGAGTTACTCCTAAGCAGCGAGCACGTGGGACTGGGGAAAGTGAGCAGCCATTGACATTGATGGATGCATCAGGTGGGGGGAGGAGGAAAGATAATGAGTTCCGTTTTGTCTATGTTCAGTTTTAGGAATCGAGCAGAGAAAAATGATGAAATAGCAGACAGACATTGTGGGATTCTGGTTAGTAGGGAGGTGATGTCAGGTCCAGAGAGGTAGATCTGCGTATCATCAGCGTAGAGGTGATACTGAAAGCCATGGGACTCTATGAGTTGTCCCAGGCTGAAGGTGTAGATGGAGAACAGCAGGGGTCCTAGAACTGAACCTTGGGGGACCCCAACAGATAGGGGGCGGGATGAGGAAGTGGTATGAGAGTGGGAGATGCTGAAAGTTCAGTCGGTTAAGTATGAGGAGATCCAGGATAGGGCCAAGTCTGTGATGCCCAGAGATGAGAGAATTTGTAGTAGAAGGGAATAGTCTACTGTGTCAAAGGTAGAGGACAGGTCCAGGAGGAGGAGGACAGAGGAGTGTCACTTGGCTTTGGTCATTAGTGACTTTAGTTAGGGCAGTTTTAGTGGAATGATGCGGTCGGAAGCCAGATTGTAGCTGATCAAAGAGGGAGCAGGAAGCGAGGTATGAGGTAAATTCAAGATGGACCTGCTGTTCCAGTAGTTTTGAGGCATAGGGGAGAAGTGATATGGAGCTATAGTTTGACACAGAGGAAGGGTCAAGGGAGGGCTTTTTGAGGATGGGTGTAATGGAGGCATGTTTAAAGCATGAAGGGAATACACCAGTTGTTAGTGATAGGTTGAAGAGATGGGTTACGGTTGGGATGGAGACTGTGATGAGATTGGGGATGAGGTGGGATGGGAGTGGATCAAGCGGACAGGTGGTGAGATGTGATCTTCAGAGTCTAGTGGAAAGATGATCTTCTGTCATGGTGGAGAAGCTGGATTTGGAGGAAGAAGGCAGAGTAGTTGTGAGGAGGGGCTGTGGTGGGCCAAAGCTTTCTCTGATAATTGTCAATATGCTTGAAGAAAGAGGCAAAGTTTTCAGCTGAGATGAGAGGAGAGGGAGGTTGTGGCGGGGGATGGAGGAGAGAGTTAAAAGGGTTGTGAGATAGAGAGGATATGAGAGATGAGAAGTAGGTTTGTTTTGCAGTAGTGAGTGCAGACTTGAAAGTGGTGAGGGCTGTTTGTATGTGACAAAGTGCTCAGCGGAATGAGACCTCTTCCATCTGTGCTCAGCGATTCTGGAAGCCCGTCTCAATTCTTTTGTCTGACTCGTGTGCCACGGTTGCCTGTTGATTGTACAGGTTTTGGTGTGTGTGAGGGGGCGGCCAATTCAAGAGCTGCAGAGATGGTGGTGTTATATAAAGTGGCAGCAGCATCTGCATCTTGTAGAGAAGCAATGTCTGCAAGAGGGAGAAGGGACTGAGAAAGGGAGTGTAAATCAAAGTGTTTGATATTTCTACGAGGGTGTGAAAGTTTGTGGAGGGGGGTTGCGTACTTGGAGCATTTGCTAGCGATGTCCAGCGCGCTAGCACCCGCCCCCGTCGCACGGCCAATATGTGGTGATAGCTGCCGTAGAGGACATTATCGCTACAGCAGCGTCACACGCACATACCTGCTCTACGATGTCACTGTGACCAGCGAACTGCCTCCTTTCTAAGGGGGCGGTTCGTTCAGCGTCACAGCGACGTCACAGCAGCGTCACTGAACCGCCGCCCAATAGAAAAGGAGGGGAGGAGATGAGCGGCCGGAACATGCCGCCCACCTCCTTCCTTCCTCCTTTTCCGGTGGACGGAGGTAAGGAGATGTTTGCCGTTCCAGCGGCGTCACACATAGCGATGTGTGCTGCCGCAAGAACAACAAAGAACATCGTACCTGCAGCAGCACTGATATTATGGAAATGAACGACGTGTCAACGAGCAACGATTTTGCACTTTTTGCATTCGTTGATCGTCGCTCATTTGTTTTACATGCTGCGATATCGCTACCGGCGCCGGATGTGCGTCACTAACGATGGGACCCGACGATATATCGGCAGCGATGTCGCAGCGTGTAAAGTACCCCTTAGAGAGGTTAGATAGGGAACAGAGGCAAGTGAAGATTAGGTCGAGTGTGTGGCCATCTTTGTGAGTAGCTGCAGAGGAACGTTGGGTGAGGCCGAAGGAGGAAGTAAGTGTTAGAAGTTTAGAGACAGATGAGTGGGAAGTGTCAATGGGGATGTTAAAGTCACCCATAATGATGGTGTGGATATTGGTGGAAAGGAAATGTAGTAGCCAGGTGGTGAAATGGTCCAAAAAGGCGGTGGCTGGCCCTGGAGGGCGGTAAATGACAGCCAGTTGAAGGTTGGAGGGGGATGATGCGAACAAAGTGCACCTCGAAAGAGGGGAGAGTAACAGTGGGTGGCAGTGGAATTGGTGCAAAGTAGCATTGGTCGGACAGGAGCAAACCAACTCCTCCACCATGCTTGTTAACTTTACTTTCACTTACAGATTAGTGATGGGGACGGGGTCTCATAGATGACTGCTATCACTAATCTAGGACTTAGTGGCCTCTGTGGGCTGCCATTAACTCCTTCTTGCCCCGATTGCCACCGCACCAGGGCAACGGGAAGAGTCAGGTCCAGCGCCAGAATTGGCACACCTTATGGAAGCGCCACTTCTGGGGTGGCTGTGGGCTCCTATTTTTAGACTGGAAGGGGCCACGTAACGATGGCCCTTCCCACCCTAATAATATTAGCTCCCAGTTGTCTGCTGCACCTTGGCTGGTTTTAGAAAAATGGATGGAACCCCACGTCATTTTATTTTCCCAAAAAATTAAAAAAACAGCTGGCTAAGCTAGCTATCCCTCTATCAAGCTTTTCTGTTATTTCTTGCTATCTATTCAACCTGTTCTTTCTATCTATTCTATATGTTCTTTCTATCTATCTATCTATTTTTTCTATCTATCTATGCTAGCTAGCTATAAATTATCCTATCCTATCATATTTCACTTCTTTAAAAAACGCACTGACAAAAACGCATCAAAAACGCATGCGTTAATTTTGTGAAACGCAGTGTTTACAGTTGTCAAAGCCTGCCAGAGGGTGCATTTTTTTTGTCAAACCAGGAACGCAGCGTGCTGACATAGCCTCATCCTCCAGTCACTTCCAGACCTGCAGTCACTATTCTACTGTTATGTTAAATTTTATCCTCCAGTCACCTGCAGAGCTGCAGTCCCTATTCTGATGTAACATTGTGTATTATTCTTTTGTTACCTCCAGAGCTGTGGTCACTATTTTGCTGTTACATCATGTCTCATCCTCCAGTCACCTCTAAAGCTGCGGACACTATTCTGCTGTTAAATCATATGTTCTCCTTCAGTCACCTCCAGAGTTGCACTCACTATTCTGCTGTTACATTGTCTATAATCCTCCTGTCACCTCCAGAGCTGCAAACACTATTCTGCTTTTTTGTAATGTCTTTTCCTGCAGTCATCTGCAGAGTTTCAGTCACTGCTGTTACATCTTGTATTACCCTACCCTCAACTAACCTCTAGAGCTTCAGTCACTATTCTGCTGTTGAATCAGATCTTATCCTTCAGTAACTTTCAGAGCTGCAGACACATGACTTATCCTCCAGTCAACTCCAGAGCTGTAGTCACTATTCTGCTGTTACATTACGTCTTATCCTCCAGTCACCTCCAGACCTGCAGCCACTATTCTGCTGTTATGTTATATTTTATCCTCCAGTCAGCTTCAGAGCTGCAGTGACTATTCTACTATTACGTAAAACATGAACCTCTAGTCACCTCCAGAGCTGTAGTCACTATTCTGCTGTTACATCCTGTCTTATCCTTCAGTCACCTCTAAATTCTGCTGTTCCATTATGTCTAATCCTCTAGTCATCTCCAGAGCTGCAGTCACGTTTCTACAGTTACATAAAGTATTAACCCCCAGTCACCTCCACAGCTGCTGTAGTCACTATTCTACTGTTATGATATATTTTATCCTCCAGTCACCTCCAGAGCTGCAGTCACAATTATGCTATTGCATCAGATCTTATCATCCAGTCACCTCCAGAGCTACAGACACTCTTCTACAATTATATTATGACTTATGCTCCAGTCACCTCCAGAGCTGTAGTCACTATTCTGCTGTTACATCCTGTCTCATGCTCCAGTCACCTCCAGAGCTGTAGTCACTAGTCTGCTGTTACATCTTGTGTTATGCTCCAGTCACCTCCAGAGCTGCAATCACTTTTCTGCTGCTACATCATATCTTTTTTTCCAGTCCCCTCCAGAGGAGCAGTCACTATTCTGCTGTTACATCGTGTCTTATCCTCCAGTCACTTCCAGAGCTGCACTCTCTATTCTGCTGATACTTCCCATACACGGTAAGTTTTTTAACTGCAAGTGAGGACACACATTAGCTAGGGACCCCAACGTAAGAAAATACCGTGACGAGGTGTTGGGGCTCTGTTGCATAGATTAATTCAATAGCTAAATATCTCCAGCGCTTCAGTCACCATTGTGCTGTTACATCTTGTCTTATGTTCAAGTCACCTCCAGAGCTGTGTCTACCGTTACATCCTGTCTCATCCGCCAGTCACCTTTAAAGCTGCGGTCACTATCCTACTGTTACATTGTGTCTTATCCTCCAGTCACCTCCAGAGCTGCAGTCACTGTTCTCATGTTACATCATGTCTAAAGGGTGCTTTACACGCTGCGACATCGCTAGCGATAGCACCCACCCCCGTTGTACGTGCGACATTTAGTGTTCGCTGCCATAGCGAACATCATCGCTATGGCAGCGTCACACGCACATACCTTGTCAGCGACGTCGCTGTGACCGCCAAACAATCCCTCCTTCAAGGGGGAGGTGCGTTCGGCGTCATAGCGACGTTACTGCGTCGTTACTAAGCGGCCGCCCAATGGGCGGAGATGAGCGGCCGGAAAATGCCGCCCATTACCTTCCTTCCTCATTGCCGGTGGAGGCAGGTAAGGAGATGTTCGTCGTTCCTGCGGTGTCACACATAGCGATGTGTGCTGCCGCAGGAGCGACGAACAACATCATACCTGCAGCAGCAACAATATTAAGGAAACGACGTGTCAACGAGCAACGATTTTTCACGTTTTTGTGCTCGTTGATCGTTGCTCCTTGGTGTCACACGCTGCGATGTCGCTAACGGCGCAGGATGTTCGTCACTAACGACGTGACCCCGACGATATATCATTACCGATATCGCAGCGTGTAAAGCACCCTTTAGCCTTCTGTTACCTCCAGGGCTGCAGTCACTATTCTGCTGTTACATCGTGTTTTATCCTCCAGTCATCTCCAGAGCTGCAGACACTATTCTGTTATTACGTCAGATTTTATCCTCCAGTGCCACAGACACTATTCTACAGTTAACTTATGACTTATCCTCCAGTCACCTCCACAGCTGTAGTCACTATTTTGCTGTTATATCACATCTTATCCTCCAGTCACCTCCAGACCTGCAGTCACTATTCTGCTGTTACTTCATCTCTTATCCTCCAGTGACCTCCATAGCTGCAGTCACTTTTCTCCTGTTGCATAACTTATTCATCTCCAGTCACCTCCACAGCTGCAGTCACTACTCTACTGTTACATTGTGTCTTATCATCCAGTCAGCTCCAGAAATGCAGTCACTATTCAACTATTACATAAAGCTTGAACCTCCAGAGCTGCATTTACTATTCTGCTGTTACATTCTGTCTCATCCTTCAGTCACCTCTAAAGCTGCTGACACTATTCTTCTGTAATATCTTGTCTTATCCTCCATTTACCTCCAGAGCTGCAGTTACTATTCTGCTAATACATCAGATCTTATCCTCCAGTCCCCTCCAGAGTTGCAGATACTATTCTGCTATTACATCTCATCGTATCCTCCAGAGGTACAGACACTATTCTACACTTATGTTATGACTTATCCTCCAGTCACCTCCAGAGATGTAGTCGCTATTTTGCTGTTATATCATACTTTATCCTACAGTCACCTCCAGAGCTGCAATCACTATTCTGCTGCTACTTCATATCTTATTCTCCAGTCACCTCCACAGCTGCAGACAGTATTCTACAGTTATGTTATGACTTATCCTCCAGTCACCTCCAGAGCTGTACTCACTAGTCTGCTGTTACTTCTTATATTATCCTCCAGTCTTCTCCAGAGATTCAGTTACTATTGTGCTCTTACATTGTGTCTTATGCTGAAGTCACCTTCAGAGCTGCAGTCACTTTTCTGCTGTTACATCTTGTCTTACCCTCAAGTCACCTCCAGAGCTGCAGTCACTATTCAGCTGTTACATCGTGTCTTATCCTCTAGTCACCTCCAAAGCTGCAGTCACTATTCTGCTGTTACTTCGTGTCTTATCCTCCAGTGACTTCCAGAGCTGCAGACACTTTTCTACTGTTACATAAATTATTAACCTCCAGTCACCTCCACAGCTGCAGTCACTATTCTACTGTTACATTGTGTCTTATCCTCCAGTCACTTCCAGAACTGCACTGACTATTCTGCTTTGACATCGTGTTTTATCCTCCAGTCACTTTTAGAGCTGCAGACACTATTTTATGACTTATCCCCCAGTCACCTCCAGAGCTGCAGTCACTATTCTGGTATTACATCATTTCTTAGCCTTCTGTCACCTCCAAAGCTGCAGTCAATGTTGTGCTGTTACATCTTTTCTTATCCTCCAGTCACCTCCAGAGCTGCAGTCACTATTCTGCTGTTAAATCGTCTTTTATCCTCCAGTCACTTCCATAGCTGCAGTCATTATTCTGCTGTTACATTGTGTCTTATCCTCCTGTCACCTTCAGAGCTGCAGTCACTATTCTACCGTAATATCATGTCTCATCCTCCAGTCACCTTTAAAGCTGCCGTCACTATTCTACTGTTACATTGTGTCTTATCCTCCAGTCACCTCCAAAGCTGCAGTCACTGTTCTGATGTTACATCATGTGTTAGCTTTCTGTTACCTCCAGAGCTGTAGTCACTATTCTGCTGTTGAATCATATCTTATCTTTAGTCACTTCCAGAGCTGCAGGCACTACTCTCCAGTTATGTCATGACTTATCTTCCAGTGTCCTTCAGAGCTTTAGTCACTATTCTGCTGTTAAATAAAGTATAAACCTCCAGTCACCTCAAGAGCTATAGTTACTATTCTACGCTTACATTTTGTCTTAACCTCTAATCACTTCCAGAGCTGCAGACACTATTCTACATTTATGTTATGACCTATCCTCTAGTCACCTCCAGAGCTGCAGTCACTATTCTTATGTTCCATCATGTCTTATCCTCCAGTCACCTCTAGAGCTGCAGTCACTATTCTACCGTTACATCATGTCTCATCCTCCAGTCACCTTTAAAGTTGCAGTTACTATTCTACTGTTACATTGGGTGTTATCCTCCAGTCACCTCTAGAGCTGCAGTCACTATTCTGATGTTACATCATGCCTTAGCCTTCTGTTACCTCCAAAGCTGCAGTCACTATTCTGCTGAGCCACTTACAGAGCTGCAATCACTTTTCTGCTGCTACATCAGATCTTATCCTCCAGTTACCTCCAGAGCTGTAGTCACTATTCTGCTGTTACATCCTTTCTTATGCTCCAGTCACCTCCAGAGCTGTAGTCACTTTTCTGTTGTTGTTGTTCTTGTTCTACCGGAGCAGGTCCCACCTCGTTGTCATTGCCTTGCACAGCCTTGGAAGGCCCCGCAGCGTTCCCGTCGTCCGGTGCCTGCATCCTTTGTTCCCACTCGGTCATTTCTCACCACTCTCGCGGGGACTGGGGCACACTGGGAGCTTCCGGGTCCGGTTACTGCCGACTTCCGCCCACACTCTCAGGACTCGTGGGCGGTGCTTCTATTTGCGCGCTTTTGCAGTTTCGCTCTCTTTTGGGCACAGTGATGGCGCAGCCAGTTTTTCAGAATTAAAGATGGCGACAATGTTGCAGGCGGGGGCCACTGACGCTCCTTCTCGGGGGCCTTCTTGGATCCGGGTTCGCTGCTACGGCTCGAGTGGTGACCGGACCCGGGCTCGAGCAGCCGCCTGTCCTCACAAGCATCGGAAAGGGGGGATATTTACAAGGGAGGTGTTGTGTCTGTGACGCCACCTGTGGGTTGCAGTGAGGGATGGTGGCACCGCCGCTGCCTGGTGATGTGGCGCCCGGGGCTGATGGAGCGGGGCAGAAAGGTGGGATCCCCTCCACAGGTAGGGGAGGTGTAGTCCCGGGGCCCGCGGTCGGAACACGGGAGTGATGGCTGCTGGACCGGGGGACAATGGTGTACTCGCAGTTCAGTAATTTCACACAAGTCCAGTAGTAAACCAAGTTGTCAGTGGCCGGCTGCATTTGGAGGGTGCATTCGGGTCTCGCACCCAGGTTAGTGAAAAGGTTTCCCTTCTTCCTGCACTTTGTGTTTGTCTTTCCTATTGGACGACTTCACTTGTAATGGAAAAGTCCACTCCGGTTTTGTGTGTGTTGGGAGCTGTGGCCAGCGAAAGCTGACCCTTGGGATCTCAGTGGGTTCTGGCGGACACCCTATCCCCCGTGTTGGGCTTCCGTTTCGCTGTATCTGGGCAGTTAATGGGACAAAGTCTGGAACCTTGTCCCCGGCTGGTTAATTGGAGAGGGGCTTGGAACCTTCCTCGCCCTAGGGTTCAGGCACCCCGACTGTGCACGGCCTCCGGACCGGATTCCCGCTGTCGGCACCGGCGGGCTACAACCCTGCCCCGATCCACTTAAGGTTTCCCGCGACCGGATCTCCGTCGCCTGTGGCCCTGTTCACCGTCTGCTACCTAGCCGGGTAGTCCAAGGGCTCCTACCCCTGACTACACTGCACAGTCTGCACTTGACTTCCACTCCACTACCACTGTCAGCTTCAACTGTCCACTCTTGTCTCACTCAGACTTCAACTTGAACTGTTGTGTTCCCGCCTCTGACACCTCAGGCCCCCTAGGTGGGCGTTCTCAACCACCTGATCCCACCCACTGGTGTGTCCTTATTGTCAGGAGGGGGTGGCTAGGGTTTAATGGCTGTGTGTTTGCCTAAAGCTGGCTTTACACGCAACGACATCGCTAACAAGATGTCGTTGGGAGTCACGGAATTCGTTACGCACATCCGGCCTCGTTAGCGATGTCGTTGCGTGTGAAACGCAGGAACGACCTGTTAACGATCAAAATTACTTACCAAATCGTTGATCGTTGTACAGTCGTTCCTATCCCGATTATCGTTGCTGCTGCAGGACGCAGGTTGTTCGTCGTTCACATCGCTATGTGTGACACCGCAGGAACAAGGAACAACACCTTATCTGCGGCCGCCCGCAATGAGGAGGGAAGGAGGTGGGCGGGATGTTCGGCCCGCTCATCTCCGCCCCTCCGCTTCTATTGGGCGGCCGCTTAGTGACGTCGCTGTGACGCCGAATGAACCACCCCCTTAGAAAGGAGGCGGTTCGCCGGCCACAGCTACGTCGCTAGGCAGGTAAGTATGTGTGACTGTTCCTAGCGATGTTGTGCTCCACGGGCAGCGATTTGCCCGTGACGCACAACCGACGGGGGCGGGTGCTTTCACCAGCGACATCGTTAGCGATGTCGCTGTGTGTAAAGCCCGCTTAAGTGTGGGGTTTTGGTGGTAACAAGGAGGATGTACTCTTTTGTGACTACCTGGTTTTGCCAGGGCGTGACACTCCCCTTTGGTTGAATACAGCCGGTCCACGGGCTGTCCGACCACTGACGTTTATTTTTTCAGCAACTGAAAATAGGAAAAGAATTACAAGTGTATATATAAAACATTATAAAAACGTTCATCCCTTACGGGAGGCACATTACTTGAACGTTGCAATAAACAAAAACATGCATCTACTTTTCCCATTTTCACCCGCTACCCAAAACACCTGAACCCACCCTCAGTGCCACCGCTAATCCCAAGTGCACACCGTCCCGGGTTCCTGGGGACGTTCGCAATGTTTGGGTAAAAGTCCCTCACCCGCCAGTCCACCCCAAATGTTCCATAGTCCGGGAACCCTTGGCCTGGAGGGTAGCCACCGGTTTCGTTAGTGACTGGGCCTCGGCCGACTCCACCGCAGGCCCTTCTCCAACCAACCTCTCCAGAAGCGTTGCAGTCCTGGTGGTGAGGTAACAAGAAGGTATATAGAAACAAAAACGTTTTAACACCGCTGCCGAGGCAGCCTCCTGCTGCAGCTTCTCTCCACAACAACCCGCCACCCAAACAACATGGATCCCCAGTGCCACCTTCACTCACGGTGCTGCACTGTCCTGAGACCCCTTCTCCAGTTGCTTGCGGTGCAGGTGCAGCTGCTTTTACTTTTCCTGGTCCGGCTCCATCCTCCACCAAGGGCTCCAACCCCTGATGGCCTCTTCATCTTTAGCAGGCAGGGAAGAAGAAGTTCAACAAAAATGGGGCATCTCAAACTGTTTAACTTTTAACTGTCCTGCCACCCTCCACCTGGGGTTCAGATGGCCTCCTCCACGGAACATGAGGACGTCTAACAAGGGTGCAGTCCTTCAACAGTCATTCTTTAAACATTTAAACTTTTAACTTGCGGGTAGCCGTCCATGGTCAGCTACTACTGCTGCCGCTGCCGCTCCCGGTGCGGGGCCCGGGTTCCGTGCTCCGCCTCCTGCTCAGGAGCCAGGCCCACTCGGATGCCCTCTGCGCCGGCTACGACCGGCCTCTCATACTGCCGTGGGCCCCACCGATCAGTGGCCTGCTCCGCCTTTCTGCAGGTGCACTCCACAGCCGGGACGAGGTATTTGAGAGCGGCTGGCGCTGCATCTGGGGTAGACTGTCGGTCGGGTTCCGCCTTTGTTGTGGCCGGGCAGACTGCCGGAGCCGTCATCATCTCCGTTGCGGCCGAGCGGACTGCCGGAGCTGTTGTCATCTCTGTTGTGGCCGGGCGGACTGCTGAAGCCGGATGGAATGTCATCAGGGTTGCGGCCTGGCTTGGGGCCAAGACGGGTGCCGGATCAGTGGTGCAGGCGAGGCCCGAGGTCCCCATTGCCGGGTCCTCCTCTTTAGATGGGACGGGTTCCGCTGCTGCAGCTTGGGGTGGCGGGTTGATCGGGGCACTGGCTGCGGACACGGGTGGCGAGGGAGGCGATGTGGCGGACGGGGGAAGGCCGGACCCCTGAGCCGGGGCGGCCGGTTCCTCTGGAACATAGGGGCGTGGGTCACTGCTTACCCGCTCCTCCGAGGCCATCTCCATCTTGCGTGCCCGGACAGCTGCAGCCAGGCCCTTCATCTCGGTCGTCCACCTTGTCAGGATGAAATGAGCCTGGGCCGCCTGGATTCATTGGCACATCTTCTCCGTCTGCTCCTCAATCAAGTCGGCGGTCCCCGAAACGAGACCCTCCACACGCTGGTTGCCGGACCGCTGAGACATCCTGTCGCTCTTGTGTCCAGGAACGGTATTTGGCAAAGTCCTGGTGTCCCTGCCCTTTATCTTCTCGGATCATATGCTGCTCTTCCTGCCCTCCCCCCTGGATTTTCGACAGCAGTCTTGCGGGACCCACTGTCCTTTACGCTTCCTGTCTTGGGAGTCACCGGCTTCTGCCCGCGTTCCCAGGGGGCGGGGCTTCAACTTCGCGCCTTTTTCGGGGAAGATGGTGCTGTTGTTTTGGCGCCAAAGATGGCGGGCAAGATGGCGGCAGTTCAAAATTTTCTTACAGTTCACAGAATTTAAAGCAAGGCGCACGTCATCTACAGATGGGGTAGGAATCCTGTTAGTGACGCCAGGTTCGAGTTGTTGCGGGCGGGGGCCACTGCCGCTTCTTCACAGGGGCCTGCTCGGATCTGGGTTCGCTGCTACGGCTCAAGTGATGACCGGACCCGGGCTCGCACGGCCGCCTGTCCTCACAACCGTCGGAAAGGGGGGATATTTACAAGGGAGGTGTTGTGTCTGTGACGCCACCCGTGGGTTGCGGTGAGGGATGGTGGTACCGCTTCTGCCTGGTGATGGGGCGCCCGGGGATGATGGACCGGGGCAGCAAGGTGGGATCCCCTCCACAGGTACGGGAGGTGTAGTCCCGGGGCCCGCGGTCTACACACTGACACACCACCCTGCACCTCTAAGGTGGAGGAGTGATCCTGGTGGGTCATTGTACCTTTATTTGTACCTCTGATTAACTCCGTACTCACTGCTGAGAGTTTGAATCTTTGTATTGTGTCTATCTGGCTACTATTGACCTAACAATGTTAATATGATCCCTGAATGACTTTGTCAGCATTTAAACCATGGAAAAAGTATATATTTGAGATCTTTGATATATCTTATACTTCCTATATATGTATATGATCATTATTGGAATTTGATAGCATGTTATTTTGATCTTTGGGTTTTTACCTCTATTTAATATGCATTTGTCGCGGGCGGGGAGGAGGCCGCCGCCGCTGCGCTGTTGCTAACGCTCGGGTCCGGCGCTGCTGCTGCTTGCCCCTGGCGGCTCGGTGGCTCGAGCGGTGGGCCGGATCCGGAGACTCGAGCGGCGCTCCTCGCCCGTGAGTGAAAGGGGTGGTTTTGGGGTTTTTGGGGAGTTGGTCCGTGACGCCTCCCACGGTTTGTGGTGAGGTTGGGGCACCACCGCTGCTCTGGATGGGGATCCCGGGAGCGATGACGGGGAGCAGCCAAGATGTTTCTTTCCCCTCCATGGGTAGGGGGATTTGGTGGTCCCGGGGCCTGGTGAGGTGTGACGGGGGAGGCAGGGTTGGTGAGGTGCAGGGTCGCGGCGGCAGCGCGGTGCCAGATGGCACGGTGGTACTCACTCAGCCAAGAATGGATACAGAGTCTCCGGTAAAACAAACGGCTGGATGGACGGGTCCCGCAGCCAGCTGCTGTGGTTACTCCCGGACGGTTGGTGGTGGCTGCCTTTCCCTGCACCTGTTGTGTATCTTCGGTCCCGATGGCTTCCCACCGGTAACCCGCTCCCCAGCTTGGATATGGGCCGGAGGAGCCCCTTTTGCCCGCAGGCTCTGGCCCTGGGAATTCTAGCTGTGGCGGTAGCTGTATTTCCCCTTCTCGGTTTGGACGGTTGCCTTCTATCAGGTCTTTGCTGCTAGGAAACCCCGGAGGTTCCAGTCGCTAACGGATTTGACCGGTTTAACGGCGACTCCAAGCCCGGTCGGGTTCCGTAGGCCATACTGGTTTGTGCTGGCTTCTCATCGCTCCCCGGTTCGGTACCGGTGGGCCACCGCCCGTCCCCGGTCCTATGGTCCCGCGTCGATCGGCCTCTCCTGCAGACGGCCACCACCGTCTGCCAACCTTGCTCTTGGTGCCCGGGCCACGTACCCGGACACGGTCAGATTGCTCCTCAACTGCCACCTCGCTCCTTCCACTTCACTCTCCCTAACTGCACTCACTTCCTTTCCCGCCTCCAGGACTGTGAACTCCTCGGTGGGTGGGGCCAACCACCTGGCTCCACCCCACCTGGTGTGGACATCAGCCCCTGGAGGGAGGCAACAAGGATTTGTGTGTGACTGATGTGCCTATCTCGGGGTGTGCGGTGTGTTGTTGTAGTACGTGTGACGACCTGGCTAGTCCAGGGCGCCACACATTAATTTTTGCTATGAGAGATCTTTTTTTTTTTTAATCCAATCAATTTTTATTGTAGGAAGTTACATTACAAAAAAGGAGAAATTCAGGTATCATTGGCAATAATACACAAAGAAAACAACGCTGTAACATGTGGTAGTATCACCTTTGATTATGATTCACATTTCCTGTCACACCACCACCAATCATGTCTGATGCAAGTTGCAACTTTTTTTGGTATAGAGTCAACCTACCAATTTACTCTTTAATCCTCAAAATGAGGGATCCAAACAACCAGAACCAGAGAGTAAGAAAGGAAGATAAGAAAAGGGAGGGGAGAGAGAGGTGGGGGAGAGGGGGAGAACCATGGATGGTTGCAAGGAAGCAACCAGGGAGGGGGAGGGGGGAGGGAGGGAATTGGATGGCGTTTTGGGGTAGCCCGAGCAGTAACAACAACAGAGATTTAAACACCTTGACTATTGACATGTGGTATGGGTGAACTCCCTGCGTAACACACACTTTGAGCCTATTTGACCCGTTTTTAATTATCAACAGTTTGCCCTGGAAACAGATGCCTGACAGGGGATGCATATACAGAGTTTAACCACGTGTCCCAAATCTGAAGTATTTTGTTTTTGGCGCGGATGGAGTGAGCCAGACAGAACTCGTATTGGCATTGGAGATTAATTCGGTTATATAGTTCAACTAATGTAGGCGTCTTTGGGGATTTCCAGTGCAGACTTATGCAATATCTGGCAGCTACTAGAATGTGAACTAATAAACCCCTGGATTCCCAAGAGAACTCCTCTATACCCACGTTTAACACTGCCAGAGCCGGATTCGGATTAATACGATTGCCTGTCAGCTCACCCATCAGGCCAAACACCTCCAACCAGAACGAGAAAACCTTGGGACAAGCCCACCAGCAGTGACCAAGAGTACCCCTTTGGAGGCAGCCCTTCCAACAATGTGGCGAATAATTTGGGAGGAACTGTGCTAAGTTGGCTGGGGACCGATACCATCGCAGGTGTACTTTTTTCAGTTGCTCCAGATGATTTATACACTTGGAATATTTTTGGATATTTGCTGATGCCGAGTGCCAGTTTGAAGGTGAGGTAGAGACACTCAACTCCACGTCCCATTTATTCATATAAGGAGATTTTTTCTCTTCGGGGGGGTTATTGAGCCATTTGTATGTCGAGGAGATACCTTTGGATTTAATTATCTTTTTAAATACCAAAGCTTATGTTGTAGGTAACAGAGGCTTTGACTTTGGAGGAAATTTAGAGGCCAGAAAATGACTAATTTGGATGTGTTGATAGAAACAGCCCTTTAAAGAGGGGTGTTCCCGTACTATTTCATTAAAGGGGTTAACACCCAAATCAGAGTATAGGTCCGCCAGCACTGTAATGCCCGATCCCTCCCACCTGGCCAGATTAAAAAAGGGGATTTGAGATTCCAACGACTTCAGGGAAATCTCTGAAAGAGGAATCTGAATCTTATGAATCAAGTCATTTCGCCAGACCTCCAGGGAGGCTGACATGGTGGGAACACACGGGGAGAACCGTGAACGGCTCAAATATTCTGCTTCCATCATTCTTCTGACCGAGCCCTGGCGGGACAGGAAATTTTCAATCTGAGCCCATCTATGGGAATTACCTGGATGCCACCATTCCTTTAGTGATTCAATTAGTAAGGCTTTATAATATGCCGTTATGTTTGGGGTGCCCAATCCCCCTAAGTCATATGGGGGGTATAACACTTTACCTGCGACCCTAGCCCTTTTATTACCCCAGACAAATTTGTTAGTCAACGATTGAAGTTTCATCAGGGTTTTGTGAGAAATTTTGATGGGAAGGCATCTGAGCACATACAATATTTTGGGTAAGAAAACCATTTTAAAGGACTGTATCCTGGCCATCCAGGACAATGATATTTTTTCATACCTTCCCAATTCCTTTTCTAAATTTTGGATCAGAGGTTCCAAATTTTCTTTAATTAACATCTGCGATGGTGTCAGCTTAATACCCAAATAAGGTATCCCCCTGTCGCACCATTTGAATTGAAAGGCCCCCTCCAGCGCACTCCTGGCCTCCGCCGGTACATTAAACGGCAGTATCAAAGACTTTGCCGCATTAAGCTTATAATACGACACTTTAGAAAAGTTTGATAATGTGTTCACCACTGCTGGAATCGACACTGCAAGGTTAGAACAGGAAATTATCACATCGTCTGCGTATAAACCAAGTTTATGTTCAAATTCCCCAACTCTTATACCAGAAATGGCTATGTTTTTTCGTATAGCTTCCGCCAGAGGTTCTACCACTAAAGCAAAAATAGCGGGAGACAATGGACACCCCTGGCGGGTGCCATTACTTATTTGAAATTTAGATGACAGAAACCCCGATGCCAACACTGACGCATTTGGGTAAGAGTAGAGGGCTAGAATGGATGACTTGATGTTCCCCAAGAACCCACATTTTGTTAGAACTCTCTCCAGGTATCCCCAGTGCACCCTGTCAAAGGCTTTTTCAGCATCAAGAGACAGGAATGCACTGGGTTCACCCGATATCTCCACCAGTCCAATCAAGTCAAGCATCCGTCTGGTGCCATCCTTAGATTGCCTCCCTGTCACAAACCCAACTTGGTCTGGAGCCACTAAGGTCGGGATCACTTTATGAAGTCTATCTGCCACTAGTTTGGCATAAATTTTAACATCACAATTTAGGAGTGAAATGGGCCTAAAATTACCCGGGGTGTCTGCAGGTTTCCCTGGCTTTGGTAGCGTGATAATTATCGCTTCTAAGTTGTCTGGGGAAATTGACCCTTTATTTTGCCAAAAATTGAAGGTTTTTGACATAAAGGGGGACAGAGTGGATGTAAATTGTTTGTAATATTCGTATGGCAGCCCATCGGGGCCCGGGGCAGAGTTAGACTTAGTCATTTTGATGGCACCTAGGATTTCATGTGTAGTAAAGGGAAGATTAAGTTACTCTAATTGCTCATCTGAGACCCGGGGAAGATCCAGGGTGTCTAGGAAACCCTGTATATCCACTTGAGTCGGCTGTGACGTATTGGAATCATATTTTAGATTATACAGGGCCTCATAGTATTTCGCAAATGCTTCTGCTATTTCAATGGGATGTCTAGTGATTGTTCCGTTCGGGTCCCTCAGGAATTCTATTTTAGATTGGATCTCACGTTTTTTCGTCCTTCTTGCCAATAAGGACCCCGCTCTATCCCCCATAGCATAAAATGTCGATCTATTTTTTTTAAGATTATGTTCGTATTTTTGCAGGAGTAGGGATCTTAGTTGGAATCTATGGGTTACAATTTCTTTAGTCAAGTTAGGGGATGCTTTGGCTTTATTCAGGGATTCAAGGTGATGAATACGGGTTAATATATATTTAATATCTGCGTCTTTTTTCCGTTTTTGGATGGAGGCTATTTTTATGAGCTGCCCTCTGACTACGGCTTTATGAGCAGCCCACAGGGTCTCGTCAGAAATTTCCCCATTATTATTAAGTTTAAAATATTCTGTTAACACTGACTCTACTTCATCATGTACCTTCTGCCTACCAAGCAAGCTGGTATTCAGTCTCCACCTAGGGGAATTTTGAACATTAAAGCTACCCTGAACAGACAAAGAGATCGGCGCATGATCTGTCCAAGTAATTAAACCAATATCAGCTGCCACACAATTACTTATAGATTTGCTGTCGACCAAAAAAAAATCAATTCTACTGTATGAGCGATGCCTGGAAGAGAAGAACGTATAGTCTCTTTCTGATGCGTGCAAATATCTCCAGATGTCATGAAAATGGAATTCATTGATGAGATGCTTAAGTTCCTTAGCATGTGGGATGCTGGTGTTGGAGCAATCCATGGAGCGTATTACAGGTATATTAAAGTCTCCACAGATGATTTCCGCCCCTGTGGCAGTATCTTTGAATGCTTGGAAAAATTTCCTAGCAAAGGTCAATTGTGATGAATTTGGGGAGTAGACCGTTGCCAAGGTATAAGGGACGCTGTTGATATAACAAGACAAAATAATATATCTTCCATCCGCTCCATAACTGACATTTATCAATTTAAAGGCCACTGAGTGCTTTATTAAAATGGCCACTCCTCCTCTTTTTTTTGAGTCATTAGCAAAAAAGGTGTGTTGGAAGCTTGGATGAAGTAGCCGTTTATTATCTGTGGAAAGAAGATGGGTCTCCTGAATGCACGCTATATCACAGTTAGATGCCTTCACCTCTCTCCACATCATTGACCTTTTTGCTGGGGAGTTGAGTCCGTTCACATTAATAGACAATATCTTAATTCTCATATTGGAGCCGCAGGGGGGGTTGAATTCCTAGGAACGCCATCAGGGATGAGAGGGGCTAGACCAGCAAGGAATTGAGAGAAATTTCCAGAAAAAATTAAGGAACATTTGTGAGAAGAGGAACAAAAACAAAAAAATTCCAACAACACCGGTTTGCCCCGAGTAGGGTGCCCGGTGTATAACCGCTCGCCATAGGCGAGAACATCAAGGGGGCTACGTGACATCCCGTGTCACAGGAGCAGGGACAGCAGGTGCCATAAGAAGGAAGGAGTCCCAGCTAAGCTACTGACCATTCAGGGTTAATCCTGTCTGGAGGGCCTCTATGATTCTCCTGCCCACCAGGGTTTGGTGGGTGGGCTATTCCCCAGTCATCCAGCAATTTGCCCAGCTGAGAAGGAGTATGACATATGTGAGTGCCTCCATCTTTGAAAATTATCATCTTCACCGGAAAACCCCACTTGTACTTGATGTCTTGATCTCTAAGGAGTTTAGAAAGGTGGGCAAATTCTCTTCTTTTATTAAGAGTTGCAGCAGAAAGATCTGGGAAGATTTTTAGTCCCATGAAAGTGTCTGGCAGGGCTGGATTTCCCCTCAGTGTGTGAAGCACAGCTTCTTTTGTTTTATAGAAATGAAGTCTAGCCAGGACATCTTTAGGCAGAGCTGGATCTATGCCTTTGGCTTTAGGGACTCTATGAATCCTGTCCACTATCAGGTCTCTGGTGTCCCATCCAGGGAGTATAAGCTGCAGAAACTTGTGGAAGTATTCCTGGAGGTCTTTATCTGCTACTGATGAGGGAATCCCTCTGATTTTTAGGTTATTTCTTCGGGATCTGTCCTCTATATCACTGATTTTAAGTTTTAGTGCCTCCACCTCCTTTTCCAAAGCTGTGTTAGCATCTATCAGATTGTTATGTGATGTTGCAAATTCAGCCATCTTAGTTTCTACATGCTCTGTGCGAACCCCTAGAGACCTGATCTCTTCCTTCAACTCTCTTACTATTTCTCTGAGATCAGCCTGCAAGGAAGCCCTCAGCGTTTTCAGTAGAGCTTGCATTGTTTCCTCTGTCAGAGGAATGGCTGTGCAGCCTCTTAAACAGCCTGTTTCTCCCTGTGAGGAGTGGGAAGAAGCTGAGTGGGAAGCCATCTTGCTTGGTAAGGAGAGATCCCTATCCAGGGGGAAGAAGTCTGTCAGTTTGGCTGGAGTCCCAGTTTTTTTAGGTCTCCCCTTAGGCATAGCTGGGGGCTGGGGTTACTCACACCTCCTGTAGCTGGTAATCCTGTTATCTGTGAGCTGATAAGAGCCGGTTTATCCTGCTGTCAGCACAGAGCTCTCCTTCAAGCAGCCGTCGCCATCAGCGTGCAGGCCACGCCCCCGCTATGAGAGATCTTTATGACAATAACCCTATACATATATGTGCTGTGTCTATGTGGATATTATGAGCTGCATTATCTGTTCATCTCAGCTTGTTCTTATCTGACACACTTCCCTGACGTGTTTTTATATGCACATCGCACTTTGTGTTGCACTTTTTGTGTCCCTTTATGAATTTTTATAAATTATACATAAATAAACTTTCTAATAATTCTGTAAAGAAATTGTTCTTTCTTGCATTAATTAAAATAGGATTAAGAGGTTATCAATTATGGATGTTCAATGTAGGTTATTATATTATTTTCTCGACACTTGACTGACTGCTGACCCCTCCCACCAGGCTGGCTAACCCCGGGACTCGTTCCTTTTCATAGCGACCATCCCCTACATGGTTAACCCTCTATGCCCGGTGTGGAGTGGAGAACTAGGATTTTGGGTGTGCTTTGGTGGTATCGGCACTGTTACTCCAGGTCTCAGGGGGTAGGTCCTGCATCGTCAAGAGGATGCAGTTCCCTGTAGTGCCCTGAGTGGCTCAGGGGTGCTACAAGACTACTCGGCAGCAGGAGGAGGATATGAAAGAGCAGCAGGAGACTAACCAGCTGTTGATACAGCACATGATCTTGTCACAGGCAGCGGGAGCTCTACCGGTAATTCGCAATACCAGGAAAGTGATGCCGAAAATGGAGGCCACCGAAGACGTTGAGTCTTACCTGGATATTTTCGAAAGAGTGGCCGAGAGAGACGGACTACCCCGGAACCAATGTTCAGAAATAGGTGCTCCATTTCTGGCAGCAGGACCTCAGAAGGCCTATCGTGACCTGCCGGACAACAACCAAATGTCTACGCAGTTGTCAAGGGTGAGACCCTGGCACGACTGGCTGTAAATGTGTTAGTTCGGGCCCAACGGGTACATGAGTCGGAGTATGACTCTTCTAAACCAGCCAGGTCCCAAGGTTCACTGGATACAGAAATGGTTGCAGCCCTAGGTACTGTCACCTATGGTGGACCGCATTGTAGCTGATAATTTCTGGAGGGTCTTACCTTACCCCTCCAACGCTGGGTGGGACAAACGACTCCCAATAATATGCTCCAGATTGTGGACATTTTAGAGCGATAATCATATATGGTTACAACAAGAGCAACACATATACAGTGTGTCCACCCATATCCTGTCCACCGCCATTAACTTGAGAACAGTGGCAGCTATAAGAATAGAAGTGGTGTCTAGGTATAGTAAAGTAGCCATGCCCTATGCAATGAACCACCTATAGCGCCACCTGGTGGAAAACAACGGCGTTAGCATTTTTATCTCGAAAACGGAATGAGATAGAAAAAAAAAGTGAATTACAAAGTTGCAGGGCATCATCAATTCAATACGAATTGACACCTTGGATACAGAAATGCTATGATATGAAACCCATAATCCCCCCAAAACATTGAATGCTGGTCACGCACATGGTGCTTATTTAACTTTGATACCTAAAGTGGCCACCGTCAGCTGCAATGCACATCTGGACTCTGGACAGCATACTGTATCTGTATCTGTATCTTGCTGCACGTTGTGCAATATGGTAGGTGACACGTTTGCACAAGCATCTGTGATACGTCGTTGTAGGTCCTGCAATGTTGGTGGAGGGGTCGCATCATATGTGCCGCCCCTGTGTCAGCAGTCGAGCTGCTCGGATCCGGATCCGCGGTGGCTCGAGGGGCATCCAGACCCAGGGGGCCTCACAGCCACTCGGATGAAGGTGGTATTTACAGGGGGTGGTAAATTAAGAGTTTCTGACCCGACCGTGGTGTGTGGTAAGGTAGAGTATCACCGCTGCGGCTGGGAGTACCCGGTGGCGATGGAGTGGGCAGCCAGGTGTTTAACCCCTCCACGGGTAAGGGGAGATGCCCCGGGACTCGGTGATTGTGACAGGGAGGTGTCGTTGGGGAGGTAAGGGTCACTTGCATACTCAGTCCAATAACACTGACACCGACAACTTTAGTAAACCAAAGTTCTGGACACCGCTGCCGCTGAGAGGGAGCACGTTTGGGTCCCATTTCTGTTGGTGTTGCCTGTTGATCTGTGACCTTTCCCTTGGCACCTTGTTTCCTTCTGGTTGGTCCCTGTAGCTTGAAACTAGTAGGGTCCCGCTCCCCAATATGGCTAACTGAGGGAGCTTGCTCTCAGGGTTCACGCTTGGGATTTTCTGGGCCGTATTTGTGGAAAATCCTATCCCCCTTGTTGCGCTAGTACCCCGATTTTGGAGCGGGTGGAGAGCGGATCTTGAAGGCTCCGTTCTCGTCAGGTAAATTGTCAGGTTGCCTGAAGCTACTCCCTGACCTAGAGTCCACGTACCCCGTCGTGCCCTGGCCCCTGCCCGGTGATGGTACAACGCCGCCGGCTGTCCTCCACGACAATGCCGTGCACCCTGTCACGATCCCCTGTGACCGGGGTTCCAGCTCCTACCAGGCCCAGAACAGCGTCTGCTACCTAGTAGTTCCAAGGAGCCCAGCTCCTGAGCTCCTCTCACTTTCACCTCCAACTCTACACTCCTATTGACTGACTCCTGACCTCCCCTTACAAACCCCCCAAGTAGGCGACCCTATTCCACTCAGGCCGTCCACTGGTGTGTCTGGTGGGTGTGGTGCAGAGTGTTCCTAGGATTTTGATTAGCTGGTTTTTGGCAACAACAATGGTTAGGGACAGGTAACCAAGGAGGAGGTGGATATTGCACAGGAGGGCAGATTTCACAATACCCTGTGACGACCTGATAGGCCAGGGCGTCACACATACACCTGCTGTTTGATGTGACCTCACAGAAAGAAATCCAATGGGGTCAAGTCAGGTGAGCGTGGAGGCCACTCCATGCAGCCACCATACCCAAGGACTTGTAGGAAGGTCTCCATGAGGTATCGCTTCACGTCCGCAGCCTTGTGAGTTTTACACGTTCTAATCATAGCATTTCTGTATGCAAGGTGTCGATTCGTATTGAATTGATGATGCCCTATAACTTTGTAATTCACTTTTTTTCTCTATCTCGTTCTGTATTCGAAATAAAAATACCACCACTAGGGCTACTCTCATAAAAATATATTTTATTAATAAATATTAAAAAAAGAACATGTGTGGTGTTCTTATCTTTCAATTTCGTACATCACATAGACATATATATACAAGTGCAAGTGTAAACCATGGTTAAACCCACGCCTGAGCGCAGCTATAGACAGTGGTTTATAGAGAGGGGGACAGATGTTAGTACGTCACTGTCCGGCTAGTAGTTGTTTAATGTACACTGTATCTACCTCCTTGTTTGTAGATGTATATGTTGATTATACTCTACTAAAAGGTATATAGCTCTCACTGTCCTTGTCAGCCTCCAGCAGGGATAACCACCACCAGAAAAGTGATAAAAGTGCAAACAAATGAACCATAGACAAACAAACAGTGGCAATGCGTTAGCTGTCCAGGGTTCTCATATTAGGCATAATTTCCCTAATCAAAGGTTGCTGGATAGTTTAGGTAGGAGTCTGGAGTTCCACTTAACTAATGGATCCCCCTGCTCTCCTGACGCGTTTCACCCCCCCAACGCAGTAAAAGGGGATCATCAGAGGATTTTTTGTGAGTCACTTCTCAAGAAAGGACACCTAGAAAGATGAACGAAAAAATGTTGTAAGTATATAGATAAACGACTGCATTGTTCTAGGCACATATAGCTATATAGGTACACTTACAGGGGACCAGTCCTCTTTTTTAGAGTGCTAATAAGTGTTCCCTCTTAATATGTGGTTACATGAGCGGACTGTTCAAACGTCCAGGATAAGGATGAAGCTTATTTAGTAGTTGGTCCCTGTAGAAATGTATAGGAAAAGTGGGTGGGTAATTCCATATTATTCATATGCTCAGGCAAAATTTATCATACACATAAAGTCTGGATTTCTACCTGTATATAGATGTAGTGGTGTATACACTTTTTAGTCAATAAAGAGGCAGTTTTTTATCCACTATAATTCTCCAGGAGACGTATGGTCCTATGATTATAATAGGTTGTATATTCGTCCCTCCTGTAGGGATAATAAGATGCGTATACATGATTATACATGTCCTCCGTTTGGGGTATACTATAGAGAGACACACATTTTATGGTTTTTTATATTACCTCTTGACGGGACCAGAGTGGGTTTTTCAACCTTCAAATCACTCAGGAAATTGAATATATAGGTGACCTCTTTTCAGGCGAATGTATAGGATATGACAGATAATTTGTCCTGTAAAGGAATAGCATCATTGATTTACTACCTTTATTGAAAACCGTGCATATGCGTTACTTACTGGCACTCAGGGGTATACCTGTAAGGGCAATCAGCGGTGTGTAGGCAAAACCAAAACCCTACCACAGGGATATAAATTGGTGAGTCACTTCATGTATTAACTGCAAAAAAACCAACATAACGGATACTTGTATTTCTGGTTTCACTATCAGCCCAAGAAGCATAATCGTAACCATTGTCCAGTCTTATGCATCTATATATGACAGTTATCCTGCAGTCGCTGTTAAAGCAGCAATAGTCCCCCATCATATAGGTATGATAATGGCCCATTGCAGCTACACACTGTGGCAGAGGTCCCAGAATATTATTAAGTATATTAGAGGTCAGTTCACCTTGCCTGTAAGGGGGAAGTTTCCTATGGTATAGCATTCCCATAAGGTTGAATCACAAAGATGTATATCTTCTGTGAGACTGCACATAAATATATACAGTGCCATAAGAACTATTTTATACATAAGGGTGTCTGGCTCCTGATTATAGGGGCCACTGTCTGCAACACAAGGGATCAGTGTACTTAGATAGTCCCCCTATGAACGGTTAAAGAGCATACCTTGTTCCTGGAGCTCTACCAGTAAGGACTGTGAGTCCCGAGTGACATACACTCTAGCACACTGGGAGCTCACAAATGACCCGTGCCGTCTCGGTCTGTGCCTGCTGTCTGGACTGGTGACCTGCACGGTCTGCGGGCCTTTTATTAATGGAGTCCCGGAGGTAAGTTTCCTCCGTCCGAAAACCGGAAGTAGCGCGTGGCCGGAAGTGATGTATCGGCATTTTCTCGTTCCCATGTCACAGACTAGATCATGTGATCCGTACTGGGCGGGGTTTAGGGAAACAACTTCCTCCAGTAATATCTGTAGTGTGGAACGCATCTGCGTTCCACAGGCACATCAGTGTTGGAAATATAGCGATATTAATGTAGGACTCACGTACAATAAGCAATTCAGAGCGCTGCTTATAGAAGCGAAATTCCTATAGACGATGTATATATATATAGTGACCGGCCATGATGTATTCATATATACATTTCATTTTATATGCCTATATCACAGAACAGATCATGTGATCTGTACTAGATGGATACATATGATGTGTCATCCTTGGTGGTATGACATACATATATATAGGGCATTACAGAGGGGGACTTGTAATATATGTAAGTGGTAGTGCTAGCCATATTGGGGGCATAATAATAGTGCTGGCCATATCCAGGGCATTCATTCCTATATATAAAAACGTGTTAAATAGGGCACCAGTTTCGTGGTGGTAATAACCATCTTAAAGGACAGAGATTATGCTAGATCTATGTGCATCTCGGTAGGGATATATCAGCGCCCCCATGTTTATGGTATATCGCAAGATGCTTGATATCCAAGTGTTATTATATACATAGAGATATATTTCAGAGCCTTAGATACGTAAAAAGGGCTCATATCATAATGCGAGAAGCACCTGGTTACATAATTTCTTTGCACTGTTCTCTATAGACCACATTCCTCCTGAGGGTGTGATGGTGGAGAGAGCATATAGGTATATATGTACTCATTGCTGAATACAGGGTACATGCTTGCCACTATATCCAATACATAGAGTTGTAATTTCTACATTCCAACGTATAAGCGTACATCCAACTAAATGTATGTGCTATTACACTAGTGCAGTCTCAACAAGGTATATATTTTACATGGTAAAAATGACCATGTGCGGGGCATATAGTATATGCACAAAACTTATGCCTATCAGTATCAATATCGACAACCCGGGAGTGGATAGGGAGGGGGGGGGGTTGTTGGTTGGTGTAGTTTGGGCCCGGGACGAAGGGGCTGGACTAGTGGCTAGATAAAGCTATGAAAGCTTATGATCTCATTGAGACCGTCAGGGGAGACGGAATCCAGGAGGAAGGTCCATCTCGCCTCCCGCTGCAGTATTTTCCTATCCCAGTCTCCTTTCCTGGAAGGTTTAGGGATAACCTCTATTGCCTGGAAAGAAATACTTTTTAGGTCCCCTCCATGGGTATTGTTAACATGTCTGGCTATCGCTGTGTCCCTTTTGTGCCGGATGTCTCCTACGTGTTCTCCAATCCTGGTTCGTAATTGTCTTTTGGTCTTCCCCACATATCACATAGGGCAAGTACAGGTGCAGAGGTAGACCAATCCTTCAGTTTTGCAGTTTGCAAAATCTCTAAGTCTGAATGTTCTGTTAGTTTTGTGGTTCAGGAAAGTTTTTGACTGATTAATATAGGGGCAGTAGGTACACTTCCCACATCTAAACGTACCTACAGGTCTTCTTTCCAGCCAGGTACCTGTGCCTTTTGGCACTGTGAAGTGACTATGGGTTAAATGATCCCTAATGGACTTTCCCCTCCTGAAGGTGACGCTTGGATATTCAGAGATTAGTTCGCATATGTCAGGGTCGGCCTTAAGTATGGGCCAGTGCCGTCTTAGTATTTCCATCACTCTCCCATTTTGATCATCGTATGTGGCTATCAGTCTCGTGATGTCTCTTTTGTCCTCTCTTAGTTTGTGTTTAAGCAAATCTCTACTATTTTTGTCCCTGGCGTGGTGGTATGCCTGTTCGATGGTGACAGCTGGATAGCCCCTGTTATGGAAGCGCTCTTTCATATTAAGAGCCTGTATCTCAAATTCTCTAAGTGATGAGCAGTTGCGTCTCAGGCGTAGAAATTGCCCTTTAGGAATGCCTTTCTTGAGTGGTATTGGGTGGTGGCTTTCCCATCTGAGGAGACTATTGGTAGCTGTTGGTTTTCTATATATGGATGTACTCAGAGTTCCATCTCTGTTCTTGATTATTTTAACATCCAAAAATGCTAAACTGTCCCCCCCTATCTCATATGTGAACTTAAGTCCTAGATCATTGGTGTTAAGGTATCCCATAAATTGTAGGAAGAGGGGGACCCCCCCTGTCCACAGTATCAGGATGTCGTCTATATAACGACCCCATAAGTTAATGTGGGGACCATAGGTAACATCCTCTTTTTTGAAGACATACATATCCTCCCACCATCCAAGAAAAATGTTGGCATACGTGGGGGCACAGGGGCTCCCCATGGCTGTACCCCTTATCTGATGATAAAACTTGCCCCCGAAGAGGAAGTAGTTGTGCGTTAGTACAAATTGTAGCATTTCAATCACAAACTTGTTATGCAGATTGAGGTGATTACCCCTTGTAGATAGGTAATGCCGGACTGCTTCCAGGCCTCTATCATGAGGGATGCTGCTGTACAGTTGTTCTACGTCTATAGATATCAATATGGTCTCAGGTTCCAAGATGATTCCATCTAGTTTTGCTATTAGATCATTGGTATCTCTGATGTATGATGGTAGACTCACCACAAATGGGCGGAGGATTTGGTCTAAGTAGATGCTCGCATTTTGGCCCAGTGCGTCTCTCCCAGAGACTATGGAACGACCTTTTAGGGGTGACAGGCCCTTATGAATTTTTGGGGTGGCATAGAAGGTGGCAATTACTGGGAATTTTAGTAGAAGAAAGTCTGATTCTTTCTCCGAGATCAGCCTCAAATCTAGAGCTCTCTCCAAGATGTTTCTCAACACATCTAGGTATTCATTTGTGGGATCTGCGGGCAATGTCTCATAGGTGGTCGTATCCGACAATATCCTTTGACACATGATGGGATAGGTGTCTGTGTCCATTATTACTATATTCCCACCTTTATCTGATGGTTTAATAGTGAGATTATTGTTTTTTTCCAGTCCAATAAGTGCTTCCCATTCCCCTAGTGTGAGGTTTGGTTTGGTAGATCTTATTTTAGGTTGAATGGCACACAGATCTTGGGTAACAAGTTTTGAAAAAATATCAAGGCTGCTACAATCTGTCACCGGGGGCATCCTAGTGCTTTTAGGTTTTAGATTAGTAAACGGGCCTTTTCCTGTATGGTTCCTATCTTCTGTGGATAGGTCTGCCAGCAATCTAACGTCCTCTAACATTTCCACAGGTATCCCCAATCTTGCACATTCTGCCTTATCGTTATGTTTGAAAAACTTCTTCCACCTAAGTTTCCTTAGAAATAGCTCCACATCTTTCACCCAATTAAAAGGATCAAACCTAGTTGTTGGTACAAAGGATAGACCATAGCTTAATACACGTTTTTCAATATCCGTAAGTATATGGTGTGACAGGTTAATTACCTGGTGTCCCGCAGGTTCCGATGGGGCTATCTTCTCTTTTGATTTCGTTGTATCTGATTCCTTAAATTGTATGGGTCTCTGTCCCCTAAAAAAGAGGATGATGGTACTGGAGGAGGTAGTGACGGTGTCGGAGGTAATAGAGAGGGAGTGGGGCCCGTTTGAAAGATTGGTGCAGTCTGCTGACCAGTCCCCTGTGCCGGCAATCCAAAGAATGAGGGTAAGGTAGATCGAGGCTGCTCTTGATTCCATGATCTGGGTTTATAGTTGGATCTATTCCAATTATTCCTATTCCTAAAGTTTTTCCTACCTCTACTCCTACTTCTATTCTGCTGGCCTTGGAATTCCGTGTCGGACAGGTCTGATGAGGAAAGGTCAGCTGGCAAACCACCTATGGGTGCCACTGAGCTTTTATTGCTGCCTGAGAAATCTCCCAGATCTCTCAAAAAGTGTTTATGTTTTCTTGTCTTAAG
Source organism: Anomaloglossus baeobatrachus (assembly GCF_048569485.1). Taxonomy (NCBI): domain Eukaryota; kingdom Metazoa; phylum Chordata; class Amphibia; order Anura; family Aromobatidae; genus Anomaloglossus; species Anomaloglossus baeobatrachus. The sequence goes on from NW_027441882.1 coordinate 297,221, forward strand.
ATTCTGTTGATATTTGTCAACTGCCAGTTGAAGGGCTATTTCTTTATTGTCAAACTCAGGGTCTCCTTTAAATTTAAGGGCTTCTTCCCTAAGTGCCTGGAGATCTTTTGAAGATTTCTCTAGCGTAATTTTCTCCTCCTCCACCAGAATGGTCATTAGTCTTATAGACGAGTTGGTCAGTTCCTCTTCCCACTTCTTAATTAAACTATCTGTCCTAGACCGTTCAGCGGGGATCAAATTAATCCTAAGCCCTCTAGGTACAATTCTCTGTTTAACGTATTGTTCAAGAGACTGTACCTCCCACCACGATTTTATGTTTAGTTTATACGCTAACAGGAGGTCCGAAAAGGTATTTCTTAAGGTGTTTTTAGTACTGTCTAGTCCTACTGGTGTCCTTTCCGAGAAAACCTCATCCGCATCGTCCAGCCATTTCGTCGTATTAAGGGGTCCTGATAGGAAGCCCGCCATATAGATTCTCACAAAAACCACAAAGGTAAATATTGAGGTAGTTATTATATCAAAATACCACCACTAGGACTACTCTCATAAAAATATATTTTATTAATAAATATTAAAAAAAGAACATGTGTGGTGTTCTTATCTTTCAATTTCGTACATCACATAGACATATATATACAAGTGCAAGTGTAAACCATGGTTAAACCCACGCCTGAGCGCAGCTATAGACAGTGGTTTATAGAGAGGGGGACAGATGTTAGTACGTCACTGTCCGGCTAGTAGTTGTTTAATGTACACTGTATCTACCTCCTTGTTTGTAGATGTATATGTTGATTATACTCTACTAAAAGGTATATAGCTCTCACTGTCCTTGTCAGCCTCCAGCAGGGATAACCACCACCAGAAAAGTGATAAAAGTGCAAACAAATGAACCATAGACAAACAAACAGTGGCAATGCGTTAGCTGTCCAGGGTTCTCATATTAGGCATAATTTCCCTAATCAAAGGTTGCTGGATAGTTTAGGTAGGAGCCTGGAGCTCCACTTAACTAATGGATCCCCCTGCTCTCCTGACGCGTTTCACCCCCCCTAACGCAGTAAAAGGGGATCATCAGAGGATTTTTTGTGAGTCACTTCTCAAGAAAGGACACCTAGAAAGATGAACGAAAAAATGTTGTAAGTATATAGATAAACGACTGCATTGTTCTAGGCACATATAGCTATATAGGTACACTTACAGGGGACCAGTCCTCTTTTTTAGAGTGCTAATAAGTGTTCCCTCTTAATATGTGGTTACATGAGCGGACTGTTCAAACGTCCAGGATAAGGATGAAGCTTATTTAGTAGTTGGTCCCTGTAGAAATGTATAGGAAAAGTGGGCGGGTAATTCCATATTATTCATATGCTCAGGCAAAATTTATCATACACATAAAGTCTGGATTTCTACCTGTATATAGATGTAGTGGTGTATACACTTTTTAGTCAATAAAGAGGCAGTTTTTTATCCACTATAATTCTCCAGGAGACGTATGGTCCTATGATTATAATAGGTTGTATATTCGTCCCTCCTGTAGGGATAATAAGATGCGTATACATGATTATACATGTCCTCCGTTTGGGGTATACTATAGAGACACACATTTTATGGTTTTTTATATTACCTCTTGACGGGACCAGAGTGGGTTTTTCAACCTTCAAATCACTCAGGAAATTGAATATATAGGTGACCTCTTTTCAGGCGAATGTATAGGATATGACAGATAATTTGTCCTGTAAAGGAATAGCATCATTGATTTACTACCTTTATTGAAAACCGTGCATATGCGTTACTTACTGGCACTCAGGGGTATACCTGTAAGGGCAATCAGCGGTGTGTAGGCAAAACCAAAACCCTACCACAGGGATATAAATTGGTGAGTCACTTCATGTATTAACTGCAAAAAAACCAACATAACGGATACTTGTATTTCTGGTTTCACTATCAGCCCAAGAAGCATAATCGTAACCATTGTCCAGTCTTATGCATCTATATATGACAGTTATCCTGCAGTCGCTGTTAAAGCAGCAATAGTCCCCCATCATATAGGTATGATAATGGCCCATTGCAGCTACACACTGTGGCAGAGGTCCCAGAATATTATTAAGTATATTAGAGGTCAGTTCACCTTGCCTGTAAGGGGGAAGTTTCCTATGGTATAGCATTCCCATAAGGTTGAATCACAAAGATGTATATCTTCTGTGAGACTGCACATAAATATATACAGTGCCATAAGAACTATTTTATACATAAGGGTGTCTGGCTCCTGATTATAGGGGCCACTGTCTGCAACACAAGGGATCAGTGTACTTAGATAGTCCCCCTATGAACGGTTAAAGAGCATACCTTGTTCCTGGAGCTCTACCAGTAAGGACTGTGAGTCCCGAGTGACATACACTCTAGCACACTGGGAGCTCACAAATGACCCTGCCGTCTCGGTCTGTGCCTGCTGTCTGGACTGGTGACCTGCACGGTCTGCGGGCCTTTTATTAATGGAGTCCCGGAGGTAAGTTTCCTCCGTCCGAAAACCGGAAGTAGCGCGTGGCCGGAAGTGATGTATCGGCATTTTCTCGTTCCCATGTCACAGACTAGATCATGTGATCCGTACTGGGCGGGGTTTAGGGAAACAACTTCCTCCAGTAATATCTGTAGTGTGGAACGCATCTGCGTTCCACAGGCACATCAGTGTTGGAAATATAGCGATATTAATGTAGGACTCACGTACAATAAGCAATTCAGAGCGCTGCTTATAGAAGCGAAATTCCTATAGACGATGTATATATATATAGTGACCGGCCATGATGTATTCATATATACATTTCATTTTATATGCCTATATCACAGAACAGATCATGTGATCTGTACTAGATGGATACATATGATGTGTCATCCTTGGTGGTATGACATACATATATATAGGGCATTACAGAGGGGGACTTGTAATATATGTAAGTGGTAGTGCTAGCCATATTGGGGGCATAATAATAGTGCTGGCCATATCCAGGGCATTCATTCCTATATATAAAAACGTGTTAAATAGGGCACCAGTTTCGTGGTGGTAATAACCATCTTAAAGGACAGAGATTATGCTAGATCTATGTGCATCTCGGTAGGGATATATCAGCGCCCCCATGTTTATGGTATATCGCAAGATGCTTGATATCCAAGTGTTATTATATACATAGAGATATATTTCAGAGCCTTAGATACGTAAAAAGGGCTCATATCATAATGCGAGAAGCACCTGGTTACATAATTTCTTTGCACTGTTCTCTATAGACCACATTCCTCCTGAGGGTGTGATGGTGGAGAGAGCATATAGGTATATATGTACTCATTGCTGAATACAGGGTACATGCTTGCCACTATATCCAATACATAGAGTTGTAATTTCTACATTCCAACGTATAAGCGTACATCCAACTAAATGTATGTGCTATTACACTAGTGCAGTCTCAACAAGGTATATATTTTACATGGTAAAAATGACCATGTGCGGGGCATATAGTATATGCACAAAACTTATGCCTATCAGTGTCAATATCCACTCCCGGGTTGTCGATATTGATACTGATAGGCATAAGTTTTGTGCATATACTATATGCCCCGCACATGGTCATTTTTACCATGTAAAATATATACCTTGTTGAGACTGCACTAGTGTGTCACCAGGGGTTAAGGGGATACCCAGAACCGGGCCAAGGGGTTGCTTCTGGAAAGGCGATCACGGTGTCGTGACCCAGTCTGTGCTCCCTGGTTCCACAATAAAAAGGGGGGTTATGTTCGTGACGCCACCCGTGGAATGTGATCAGAGATGACCACCGCTGCTGCAGAACCTCCGGGGGTGATGGAAGGCAGCTTGAGATGGGACGGCTCCCCACGGGTAAAGCCTTTTCCCCGGGGCAGTGTGTTAGTCTATGGGGGGAGTACAGGACATGAGCACAATAAACAGGCAGACTCACGGTTTTGCAGTTTCTTTGTCCTTTACTGATGATGGTATTCAGCAGAGTACTGTCCACGGAGTCTGTGAGGGGTTCAGGGTTTCTCCCACCCAGCCGGGCCGTTTTGGCTTCCTTGCCTGCACTGTGTGTCTGTGGCCCTGCCGCTGTGTGAACTAGGCAGCTGGCTCTGCTCTGCTCCTAGGTACCGACCTGACAGGCAACTCGAGTCCTTACTAGTATGTTCCTGAACTCTGCGCTTGTTGCTTGTGTCTGTGGTACAGGTGAAAGATCTGGAATCTTCACTTCTCTGGTGGTAACTGTGCAGTATGTAACCTGCAGTCTCGGATCCAGCATCCGTTCTTGTGTGCTCCACTGGGATGAGCTCAGCAATGCTCTGCCTCCCAGGAATGTTCCTCTGTGTACGCTTTCTCCTTTCCTCAGACCCTCAGCTAGGCCTGGAATTGGTCAGTGGATCCTGAGGTGAGCTAAAGCCAGCTTCCAACCTTCAGAGATCCTTTCTCCTCAGTGCTCTGCACTGAACTTCCAAACTGAAACTACTCCTGACCATTTCCTCCCTCCACCAGAATATCTAGGGAAGCAGCTTGGTCTCCCCCTTCTGGCCAGGAGGTCTTGGTGTTGTGTGTGGGGAGTTAACCCTTTGTGTTGTTACTGTGGCAACCCTGGGGTGCCACATTCCCCCTTAGTGAAGAACAGTACTCCGGGACTGTGAAACAAACAAACAAGTTATGAACAACAAGTGTATATATAAATACAGAGTCTCAAAAGGAAAAAATACAAAAACCTTAAAGCTCAAAAAGAGTCCAAAATGTTCAAAAATATATAAGTGTTCATACAGTATAGTCTCTGTAGGTACTGGGCTTTTGGTCTTAACGTTGCAATTAAATAAACATTTCAATCAACAAACACTTCTTAAAGGTGTCTCTACTCTGGTCATAAGTGCAGTAGGCCTCACGGCCCTCGGGCCACCAACATGTGATCAAGTTGTAACTCTCCGGGCTGCCACCTTACACCACTCTTCTCTCACCTTTTCTGTACAATAAACTGTTACGGTTTTTCATATAAACATTATAACATATGTACATTTTATATGCAATTTCACATTAGTCTTTATATCTTGCTGGTATCTGACCCTGAGTACTACGCTGTGACCTGCGTACTGCTGGTGTACTGGGTGTACTTAGCATAATGGTGTGGGTGGAAGTGTACCTATTTGGTGTTTCTGGTACTTGTGAGGATGGTGGACTGACTGTAGGACTGGCAAGCTCACTGGGACCAGGAATCTGTTCTTCCTCTACGGTTTCAACTTCCAGTTCTTCATGTATTGGGACTTCTTGTGGTATGGGTTCTGATGGTGGTTCCACCACTTGAGGGAAGGCGATCATTGGGACTACTACTGCTCCATAGTAATTTGGCCATGTTTTTGGGAAATCTCCTAAGACTGTATGGAATACATCTTCTTCCTTCTTGACAGGTTGTACCTGTATGGGTAAGGTGACTTCTGGTGTCTTCAGGGTTTCAGGACACGGTTTGAGTTGATCTCTTGACACGACAGCTGATGTCCTTCCTTCATCCTTACTGATTAGACACACTTTGGGATTATCCATACTGGATGGTAAGACTGTATATGGGGTGGTTTCCCACTGATTATCCAATTTGTTTGTGCGCCGTTTCCTCTTGAGAACTTGGTCACCAGGTTGCAATGGGGTTGCTAGAGCATGCTGGTTGAAGGTTCTCTCCTGTCTTCCCCTAGCTTGTTGGAGACTTTTCTCTACGCACTCTTGTACTTGGCGATACTGCTGCTGACGTAGGGTATCCCAATTGGATTCTTGAGCTTCCGCATCTGGCTTCAGAATTCCCATATCTAAATCAATTGGCAGTTTACCGGGCCTTGCACGCATAAGGTAAGCGGGGGTGCAGTTTGTAGAACTCACCGGGACATGATTGTACAAGTCCACCAAGTCTGGCAATTTCTCTGGCCATTGATTTCTTTCCGACTCTGGTAAGGTCTTCAACAGGTCAATCACAATATGGTTCATCTTCTCACATAAGCCATTTGTTTGGGGATGGTATGCTGTTGTGCGGATCTTCTTACAGCCATACATGTTGCAGAATTCTTGGAAAATCTGTGATTCAAAAGCTGGACCTTGATCTGCAAGGACTTGTTCTGGGTAACCATGGGGTCTGCAAAAGGACGTCTGGAATGCTTTAGCTGCTGTTCTAGCTGTAAGGTCTTTCACGGGTACCACCACTAAGAAGCGTGAGTAATGGTCCACGATGGTTAAGGCATAGACATAGCCAGACCGGCTTGGTGACAACTTGACGTGGTCTAATGCAACTAGCTCGAGTGGTTGCTTGGTTACTATGGACTGGAGTGGAGCTCTCTGGTTCTGTTGATCCTTTCTTCTGAGGTTGCACGGTCCGCATTTTCTACACCAATCTTCAATTGATTTTCTCATGCCAACCCAGTAGAATCTTTCTCTTAAGAGCACTTCCAACTTTTTCCAACCAAAATGACCAGCACCGTCGTGGTAAGCTTCCAGAACCATCTTGACGTCTCTCTTGGGCACGATGATCTGCCAGACCAACTCATGTGTTTTTGGATTGGTGTGCCTTCTACAGAGCTTCCCTTGGTACAGGAACAATTTACCTCTCTCTTTCCAGAGATGTTGTGTCTCAGCTGGGGCATTCTGATTAGGGTATGCACCTTGTTGTGTAAGCAGTTCTTTCACTAGCTTCACAGCTGGATCGCTGTCTTGTGTGTCAGCCCATCCGTGGTGTGCTAATGGGTTGAGAGTTGCCTGCTGTTGTTTTTGGTAGACACTCGGTTGATACTGTCCCACCTTAGGATGGTGAAAGGCCGGCAGCTCAATTTCTTCCAGTCCCTCCGGTTCCTCTTCCACGTCCCCCGAGTGTGGCATCCGGGATAAGGCATCTGCATTCCCATTCTTGTGGCCTGCCCTGTACTTGATGACAAAGTTGTAGTTTGACAGTCGGGCTATCCATCGCTGTTCCAGCGCACCTAGTTTTGCAGAATCCAGGTGGGTCAACGGATTGTTGTCAGTAAAGATGGTAAATTCTGCAGCTGCCAGGTAGTGTTTGAAACGCTCTGTTACAGCCCAAACTACTGCCAGTAGTTCTAACTTGAAGGAGCTGTAATTCTCAGGGTTTCTTTCTGTAGGCCGGAGCTTCCTGCTTGCAAAGGCAATAACTTTCTCTTTGCCTTCCTGCTTTTGAGACAATACTGCTCCTAGTCCCACGTTACTGGCATCCGTGTACAAAATGAAGGGTTGATGGTAATCTGGATATGCCAGGATCTCTTCTCCTGTCAGTGCCCACTTCAACTTCTTAAAGGACTCTTCCCTCTCATCACTCCACTGGAAAGGAGGATTTCGGGCTGCAGACTTCTTTGACTGTCCTACCAGGATGTCTTGTAGGGGAGCTGCTAGCTTCGTGAACCCTTTTATAAATCTTCTATAGTAGCCTACCAGTCCCAGGAATTGCCTCACCTCTTTCACGCTGGTGGGTCTCGGCCAATCTCTGATCACGGTAACGTTTTCAGGATCTGGTGCTACCCCTTCTGAGCTCACGACATGTCCCAGGTACTGTACCCTTGGCTTTAGAAGGTGACACTTGGATGGCTTGATTTTCATGCCGTATCCGGATAAGGCTTCAAACACTTCCGCCAGGTCTTGTAGATGCTGTTCATAGGTCTTGGAGTAGACTATGACGTCATCCAGGTACAGGAGGACAGTTTCAAAGTTCTTATGTCCTAGGCAGCACTCCATCATTCGCTGGAAGGTACCAGGCGCGTTGCAGAGTCCAAACGGCATACAATTGAACTCACAGAGGCCCATCGGCGTGGTGAATGCTGTCTTCTCCTTATCAGCCTCTGCCACAGGAACTTGCCAATACCCACTAGTCAGATCTAGGGTGGAAAAGTAAGTAGCGGATTTTAATGCAGCCAATGACTCTTCTATCCTAGGTAATGGGTATGCATCCTTGTGTGTAATGCGGTTGATCTGTCTGTAGTCTACACACATCCTCATGGTCCCATCTTTTTTCTTAACTAGCACTAGTGGGGCTGCCCAGGGGCTACAACTGTCTCTTATCACCCCTGCTTCTTTCATTTCTTTGAGCATGTCTTTGGCGCATTGGTAGTGAGCTGGTGGTACTGGTCTATACCTCTCCTTTATGGGTGGATGGTTACCTGTGGGTATAGTGTGCTCTACCCCTTTGATCTGCCCAAAGTCTAATGGGTGTTTGCTGAATATTTGTTCATATTCTTTCACTACCCTGTATACTCCATGCTTTTGATGGGAGGGTGTAGAATTGGTACCTACATGTAGCTTTTGGCACCAATCCTCCAGCTTTCCCTCTGAGCCATTGTCTTCCGCCTGACTTGACGGCTTCAAGGGCTCAACGGTGGTGATGGCGTTGTTGTCAACCGTATATAGCTTAGCCATGGTAGCATACTTAGGTAGGGTGACCTCATCTTCCCCACAATTTAGAAGGCGTATTGGCACTCTCCCCCTGTGTACCTCAACTATTCCTCTGGCCGTCAATACAGTGGGCCTACTGTCTGAGTACACAGGTTCTACCAGGGCCTGATAGTCTCGCCCTCTGATGCCTATTGCGGCTCTACACCAGACCAGCATTTCAGTTTTGGGAGGAATTACAATAGGTATTGGGTCACTTACCCTTGCACTGCCAATTTCACCTCCTGACATTTCTACCTGCTGCTTCAGCATCAAGGCTTTAATTTCCTTCTGCAGGAGTCTCTGTTGCCCAGGTTTGGCAGTCTCGACGATCTGCTGCAAGACAGTAATTACCTCTGCAAAACAATTTTCAATTACATTCATTCCTAGCAGCATAGTTGGTTCACGTTCTCGTCGGTCAACATCAACAATGATAATACCCTGATTCTGCAATTCTACTCTCCCAATCTTAATGGTCATTTCTCTGAAACCAACCTGTGGTACTAATTCACCATTGCTAGCCCATATATTCAATGCAACATTAGATGGACCACTGCTAACGTCAGAATCAGCCCAGTACCTCTTATAAAGGACATGCGGAATTGATGTTATTTGGGAACCAGTGTCCAGCAAGGCGTTGAGCGGAATGCCATCCAGCACGATGGGGATGACTGGACGTCCCCCCACATACTTGTCGTGCCAGGGTGAAGGACCTTGAGAGTTCATTCCTGAGGAGCGGCCCGCCTCCCCAGGGGATCCCCATTTAAAGCACATTCACGGGCAAAGTGACCTGGCTCATTGCAACGGCGGCAAATGGGCTGTCCATCCGGCTGGTAGCGGTCGCTGGGTCGTCCTCTCGTCGCTTGGTATCTCCTAGGCCTCATCCATGGGACATCCTCCTTGCTGGTCGCCAGCTCAATCTTGGGTGCAGACTTGGATCCACGCAGCTCCTGGACGATTCTAGCCATGGAAGCAACAGTGTCTGTAAGGGCTTCAAGCTTTTGATGTAGAGCCTCATTAGTGATCGGCTCCAGGTGGTTAGCAGCAGCCGCTGACATGGCCGATGTCACCGGCACTACTGGCTGCTGGGGTGCCACTGTAAGGTGTTGAACAGAGTCTATATCCTGCGGCTCCTCCACCTGCTGGAGGCGGATGGCTCTATCCTTTAGCTGGGCAAATGTTAGTCCTGGATCCTGGATCACCATCATGCTCAGTTGTCCCCGGTGGGAAGGGGATGAGAGTCCATCCAGGAATTGGTCTATCAGCAGCTTATCTGCTCCAGGGGCTAAGGCAGGTTCTGCTAATTTAAGTGCTCTGAGCGCCTCCTGTAAGTTTAAGGCAAAGTCTCTTGTGCTCTCTCTAGGTTTTTGCTTGCATCCAAAGAACCTCATTTTAGCCCGGCTGCCGGCAGTGGATTCAAAAGCTGCTTTTAGTCCAGCTATTATATGCTCTACAGTGTCCTTTGCATCGTCCGGCCAGGATGTAGCCTCCCGCTGGGCATTGCCAGTTAACTGTCCCATAAGCATACCAACACGCTGAGCTTCTGTCAGGGGGTACATGCTGTAGTAGATTTTTAGCTTTCCGATAAAGTCATTAAGTGTGTTGGGCTCACCTGAGTACTGCGGCAGCCACACTGCACCCGGGGTGTACGGCATCAGGAACGGCATGATAGGTGCCGCTGAACCGCCGGGTACAACAGCGTCTCCCTGCTGCGACATCTTTGCGCCCCCTTAGTTAATTTCACCAGTCTTCTTGACAGCAAGCCTGGGACACTTTTCTGCGTTTTCGTTCGGGTCGCAGCACCGAGCGCACCTCCTCTGCAAGCGGTGGGCGGAGTCTTAGTTTAGGCGCGCTGTTCTCCCGCGCGTAGCAGCTAATGGCGCGATTAAAGATGGCGCCTGGAAAATTTTACCAATGATGTTTTTGGATTTTTCCAGGTATCTTTGCAAAGTTTAAAGTCCGTTCTTTGTTGCAACAATTCACAGTGCAAGTCTTTTATGCGATGCAACAAGTCTTTACAGGCGCACGTCACCCGGGTTGCAGCCGGGTCCAGTCCGCATCCTGTTCGTGACGCCAAAGTTGTGTCACCAGGGGTTAAGGGGATACCCAGAACCGGGCCAAGGGGTTGCTTCTGGAAAGGCGATCACGGTGTCGTGACCCAGTCTGTGCTCCCTGGTTCCACAATAAAAAGGGGGGTTATGTTCGTGACGCCACCCGTGGAATGTGATCAGAGATGACCACCGCTGCTGCAGAACCTCCGGGGGTGATGGAAGGCAGCTTGAGATGGGACGGCTCCCCACGGGTAAAGCCTTTTCCCCGGGGCAGTGTGTTAGTCTATGGGGGGAGTACAGGACATGAGCACAATAAACAGGCAGACTCACGGTTTTGCAGTTTCTTTGTCCTTTACTGATGATGGTATTCAGCAGAGTACTGTCCACGGAGTCTGTGAGGGGTTCAGGGTTTCTCCCACCCAGCCGGGCCGTTTTGGCTTCCTTGCCTGCACTGTGTGTCTGTGGCCCTGCCGCTGTGTGAACTAGGCAGCTGGCTCTGCTCTGCTCTGCTCCTAGGTACCGACCTGACAGGCAACTCGAGTCCTTACTAGTATGTTCCTGAACTCTGCGCTTGTTGCTTGTGTCTGTGGTACAGGTGAAAGATCTGGAATCTTCACTTCTCTGGTGGTAACTGTGCAGTATGTAACCTGCAGTCTCGGATCCAGCATCCGTTCTTGTGTGCTCCACTGGGATGAGCTCAGCAATGCTCTTCCTCCCAGGAATGTTCCTCTGTGTACGCTTTCTCCTTTCCTCAGACCCTCAGCTAGGCCTGGAATTGGTCAGTGGATCCTGAGGTGAGCTAAAGCCAGCTTCCAACCTTCAGAGATCCTTTCTCCTCAGTGCTCTGCACTGAACTTCCAAACTGAAACTACTCCTGACCATTTCCTCCCTCCACCAGAATATCTAGGGAAGCAGCTTGGTCTCCCCCTTCTGGCCAGGAGGTCTTGGTGTTGTGTGTGGGGAGTTAACCCTTTGTGTTGTTACTGTGGCAACCCTGGGGTGCCACACTAGTGTAATAGCACATACATTTAGTTGGATGTACGCTTATACGTTGGAATGTAGAAATTACAACTCTATGTATTGGATATAGTGGCAAGCATGTACCCTGTATTCAGCAATGAGTACATATATACCTATATGCTCTCTCCACCTTCACACCCTCAGGAGGAATGTGGTCTATAGAGAACAGTGCAAAGAAATTATGTAACCAGGTGCTTCTCGCATTATGATATGAGCCCTTTTTACGTATCTAAGGCTCTGAAATATATCTCTATGTATATAATAACACTTGGATATCAAGCATCTTGCGATATACCATAAACATGGGGGCGCTGATATATCCCTACCGAGATGCACATAGATCTAGCATAATCTCTGTCCTTTAAGATGGTTATTACCACCACGAAACTGGTGCCCTATTTAACACGTTTTTATATATAGGAATGAATGCCCTGGATATGGCCAGCACTATTATTATGCCCCCAATATGGCTAGCACTACCACTTACATATATTACAAGTCCCCCTCTGTAATGCCCTATATATATGTATGTCATACCACCAAGGATGACACATCATATGTATCCATCTAGTACAGATCACATGATCTGTTCTGTGATATAGGCATATAAAATGAAATGTATATATGAATACATCATGGCCGGTCACTATATATATATACATCGTCTATAGGAATTTCGCTTCTATAAGCAGCGCTCTGAATTGCTTATTGTACGTGAGTCCTACATTAATATCGCTATATTTCCAACACTGATGTGCCTGTGGAACGCAGATGCGTTCCACACTACAGATATTACTGGAGGAAGTTGTTTCCCTAAACCCCGCCCAGTACGGATCACATGATCTAGTCTGTGACATGGGAACGAGAAAATGCCGATACATCACTTCCGGCCACGCGCTACTTCCGGTTTTCGGACGGAGGAAACTTACCTCCGGGACTCCATTAATAAAAGGCCCGCAGACCGTGCAGGTCACCAGTCCAGACAGCAGGCACAGACCGAGACGGCACGGGTCATTTGTGAGCTCCCAGTGTGCTAGAGTGTATGTCACTCGGGACTCACAGTCCTTACTGGTAGAGCTCCAGGAACAAGGTATGCTCTTTAACCGTTCATAGGGGGACTATCTAAGTACACTGATCCCTTGTGTTGCAGACAGTGGCCCCTATAATCAGGAGCCAGACACCCTTATGTATAAAATAGTTCTTATGGCACTGTATATATTTATGTGCAGTCTCACAGAAGATATACATCTTTGTGATTCAACCTTATGGGAATGCTATACCATAGGAAACTTCCCCCTTACAGGCAAGGTGAACTGACCTCTAATATACTTAATAATATTCTGGGACCTCTGCCACAGTGTGTAGCTGCAATGGGCCATTATCATACCTATATGATGGGGGACTATTGCTGCTTTAACAGCGACTGCAGGATAACTGTCATATATAGATGCATAAGACTGGACAATGGTTACGATTATGCTTCTTGGGCTGATAGTGAAACCAGAAATACAAGTATCCGTTATGTTGGTTTTTTTGCAGTTAATACATGAAGTGACTCACCAATTTATATCCCTGTGGTAGGGTTTTGGTTTTGCCTACACACCGCTAATTGCCCTTACAGGTATACCCCTGAGTGCCAGTAAGTAACGCATATGCACGGTTTTCAATAAAGGTAGTAAATCAATGATGCTATTCCTTTACAGGACAAATTATCTGTCATAGCCTATACATTCGCCTGAAAAGAGGTCACCTATATATTCAATTTCCTGAGTGATTTGAAGGTTGAAAAACCCACTCTGGTCCCGTCAAGAGGTAATATAAAAAACCATAAAATGTGTGTCTCTCTATAGTATACCCCAAACGGAGGACATGTATAATCATGTATACGCATCTTATTATCCCTACAGGAGGGACGAATATACAACCTATTATAATCATAGGACCATACGTCTCCTGGAGAACTATAGTGGATAAAAAACTGCCTCTTTATTGACTAAAAAGTGTATACACCACTACATCTATATACAGGTAGAAATCCAGACTTTATGTGTATGATAAATTTTGCCTGAGCATATGAATAATATGGAATTACCCGCCCACTTTTCCTATACATTTCTACAGGGACCAACTACTAAATAAGCTTCATCCTTATCCTGGACGTTTGAACAGTCCGCTCATGTAACCACATATTAAGAGGGAACACTTATTAGCACTCTAAAAAAGAGGACTGGTCCCCTGTAAGTGTACCTATATAGCTATATGTGCCTAGAACAATGCAGTCGTTTATCTATATACTTACAACATTTTTTCGTTCATCTTTCTAGGTGTCCTTTCTTGAGAAGTGACTCACAAAAAATCCTCTGATGATCCCCTTTTACTGCGTTAGGGGGGGTGAAACGCGTCAGGAGAGCAGGGGGATCCATTAGTTAAGTGGAACTCCAGGCTCCTACCTAAACTATCCAGCAACCTTTGATTAGGGAAATTATGCCTAATATGAGAACCCTGGACAGCTAACGCATTGCCACTGTTTGTTTGTCTATGGTTCATTTGTTTGCACTTTTATCACTTTTCTGGTGGTGGTTATCCCTGCTGGAGGCTGACAAGGACAGTGAGAGCTATATACCTTTTAGTAGAGTATAATCAACATATACATCTACAAACAAGGAGGTAGATACAGTGTACATTAAACAACTACTAGCCGGACAGTGACGTACTAACATCTGTCCCCCTCTCTATAAACCACTGTCTATAGCTGCGCTCAGGCGTGGGTTTAACCATGGTTTACACTTGCACTTGTATATATATGTCTATGTGATGTACGAAATTGAAAGATAAGAACACCACACATGTTCTTTTTTTAATATTTATTAATAAAATATATTTTTATGAGAGTAGTCCTAGTGGTGGTATTTTGATATAATAACTACCTCAATATTTACCTTTGTGGTTTTTGTGTGTATTCGAAATAAGAATGCTAACTACGTTGTTTTCCACCAGGTGGCGCTATAGGTGGATTCATTGCGTAGAGCATGGCTACCTTACTATACCTAGACACCACTTCTATGCCTATAGCTGCCGCCATTCTCAAGTTAATGGCAGTGGATAGGATATGGGTGGACACACTGTATAACACCTAATGGCAGGTGTCGCCCTACTGTCTGAAGGTGGGGTAGGCAATTGTCTACGTGTTCTTCGTAAGCCTACTAGTGTATGGTCTGAGGGCTCTTCTGGATCTAGTTCCTATGCAGCTTGTGGAAATGTAAGGACTGGCACAATGATAACATTATACATTATACTGATGCCAATTCTCTGGAAAGTCTCTCAAGATAGTATGGATCACTTTTTCTTTCTTCTCTTCTGCTTGCGGTTGGTTTGGTATTTCTTCTCTTGGCTTCAGCAGTTCTGGGCATTTTTTCAAGTGGTCACGTGAAACAGTGGATGTTGTTCTTCCCTAGTCTTAACTGATTAGGCAAGTTTTCTGATTATCAAAGTTTGAAGGTAGTATAACGCAAGGTTCCTTATGTCCTAACACCACAGACGCCCGCTGCCTGCCGGTAATCGTGTACATGTCCAGTACAATGCAAATTTTCTTTTTAAATCCCGGTAAGGCGTCGAGTTTGCCATCATATTGGGGCAGCCAGGCTGCGCCGAGTACATACGGTAAGGTAATCGGCACTATCAGGGCGACCGCCGCGGCTACAGGTGCTGCTGCTTGTTTACCGGAGCAGATCCCACCGCGTTGTCATTGCCTTGCATGGCCTGGGAAGGCCCCGCAGCGCTCCCGTCATCCGGTGCCTGCGTCCTTTGTTGCCCCTCGGTCATTTCTCACCAGTCTCGTAGGGACTGGGGCACACTGGGAGCTTCCGGGTCCAGTTACTGCCGACTTCCGCCCACGCTCTCAGGACTCGTGGGCGGGGCTTCTATTTGCGCGCTTTTGCAGTTTTGCGCCCTTTTGGGCACAGTGATGGCACAGCCCGTTTTTCACAATTAAAGATGGCGACAGTCTTTGCACAAACAGTCCATTAAATACAGTTCCTTAAGGCACACGTCACCCGTGTTAACGGGCCTTGTCCGTATCCTGTTCGTGACGCCAGAAAAAGAAGCTGTCGCGCCAAGGAAAGGGGATACTCGGTCCCGGGCGGTTGCAAATGGGAATGTCACTCTGGTGGCCGTTGCCCGGTCTTGTGCCCTGGGGCTTCTTTTGTAAAAGGGGAGTATTTACAGGGGAGATAAGAGTTAATGTTCATGTAACCTGCGGGTTGCGGTTAAAGATGGAGAACCGTCGCTGCTGAAGAATGTGGGTACTTCCAGAGCTGGTGGTGGTTGCAGCAATGGTGTTAGGCCCTTCCGAAGGTAGGGTCGTGCCTGGAAGATGTGACAGGAGACCACACCAGGTTGTCTTTAACAGTCTCTACTTACTCGGACCCAGGGATTGCTGGTTCAGGTCCCATGGAGTATCAGTGCCAATGTAGTGACCCAGGTTGCTCTGTCCCCGACACTCTCTGTTGGTTGGGTCCCCGTAGCTTGGAGCGCTTAGGCCCGATTATCCCTTTTGGGGTAACAGTCTCCTCCGTACGGCGGGTAGTGCGGACCCTGTGGGGAGGTAAGTGTCTGAATCCGATCCTAGTTTACTGCTGATGCCCCTGGATTATTTGGTTTGGTGAAGTCCATGAAGGTGTGATCACCGGGCAGGTATTTATGAAGCCGTGTAGAACTGGCGCCTGATCTAGGACCCTGTGCCCAGTTCATGCTCTGGTCCCAGCGGTATCTCTCCGTACCCGACCTGGTGACCTCTCTCCCATGCCTCCAGGGTCACATCACCGTTGCATGGACCCAGCTCAGGCATGTCCGCACACCTCCCTGCGCGCCACACTTCTCTCGACACTTGACTGACTGCTGACCCCTCCCACCAGGCTGGCTAACCCCGGGACTCGTTCCTTTCCATGGCGACCATCCCCTACATGGTTAACCCTCTATGCCCGGTGTGGAGTGGAGAAATAGGATTTTGGGTGTGCTTTGTGGTATCGGCACTGTTACTCCAGGTCCCAGGGGGTAGGTCCTGCATCGCCAAGAGGATGCAGTTCCCTGTAGTGCCCTGAGTGGCTTGGGGGTGCTACAAGACTACTCGGCAGCAGGAGGAGGATATGCAAAAGCAGCAGGAGACTAACCATCTGCTGATACAGCTCGTGATGTTGTCACAGGCAGCAGGAGCTCCACTGATAATCGATAATTTGTGATTCCAGGGAAGCAGTTTGTGCAGTGATGCCGAAAATTGAGGCCAACGATGACGTTGAGTCCTACCTGGATATTTTCGAAAGAGTGGCCGAGAGAGACGGACTACCTCGGGACCAATGTTCAGAAATAGGTGCTCCATTTCTGGCAGCAGGACCCCAGAAGGCCTATCGTGACCTGCCGGACAAGCAACAAAGGACTACGCAGTAGTCAGGGGTGAGATCCTGGCACGACTGGGTGTAAATGTGCTAGTTCAGGCCCAACGGGTATATGAGTCAGAGTATGACTCTTCTAAACCAGCCAGGTCCCAAGGTTCACTGGATACAGAAATGGTTGCAGCCCTAGATACTGTCACCCACTGCTATGGTGGACCGCATTGTAGCTGATAAGTTCTGGAGGGCCTTACTTTACCCCTCCAATGCTGGGTGGGAAAAGCAACTCCCAATAATATGCTCCAGATCGTGGACATTTTAGAGCGATATGGGGCTACCAAAGATCTCCAGGGAGGGACCCCGTTGTCTGCTGGTGATGTCAGGATCCAGGCCATGTAAGAGCTGACTGCCCTCAACTGGTTGAACCTATGAACACTAACTTTGGGTTCTGTCAGTCCCTTTTTTCTAAACTGGTTTGTGCGACTGGCACCCCAAAGGATCTCAGTGATGGACATCTGTATTGGGTTGAGGTGGAGGGCAGTCCAGCAGTGGCATAACTGGACTCAGGGAGTCTCGTGACCTTGGTGCGTGATAGCCTGCTGCAACCCACCGAGCTCACCTGCAGGAAATTTGGTGTATTGTGCATTCACAGGGACTTATAAGACCATCCCACTGCTCTATGGGTAATAAATACACCTGCCAAAAGACTATGCCATGAAGTGGCTGTGATGAACTGATTGTTGGAAGGGATTTTCCACTATTCATGACTTTATGGCCAACAGTTATGCTTCTTGAGGAACTGGAGTCAGGGCTGGTAAAGTCCACAGAAGGTTCTACGGAATGAGTGCAGGAGCCTAATGGTCCTGAGGAGGAGGTGCCAGCTGTAGGAGTAACCTCCAATCGGGTTGAGGAGGGGGAGACGAACCTCATGGAAATAATGGCCGGGGAAGTAGAGGACTCGCCGCCGGCTCCTGAATTGTCAGACTTAAATGTCTCGAGTGACAATTTTGGTATGGCACAACTCCGATACCCTAATTTGTCCCGGGCCAGGGAAGATTTGTTAATTGTTGATGGGGAAACCCCAACAACCTGGGACGGATAACAGGTTTGAGGTGACCCATGACCTGTTGTATTGAGTTGTCAAAATACAGGGTTGTACAATTGTTGGTGCCACAGGCCTATCGCATGTTGGTAATGAACCTGACCCATCCTAACATACTTGGCGGACACTTGAGCCATAAGAAAACCTTAGAACATATACTGCAGTGGATTTACTGGCCCTGTGTGCACAAAGGGGTAAAACGATTTGTGATTCCTGTCCAGTATGTCAGATGACCAGTCCCCAGCCACACTTTCGAAGCCCCTTTGTACCACAGCTGATTATAGGGGTACCGTTCAAAAGGGTGGCCATGAACCTGGTGGGTCCAGTAAATAAGTCTGTAAGGGAACACCAATATATACTTGTCGTTCTTGATTATGCAACCCGATATCGGGAAGCGGTACCTCTGCGTCATATGTCAGCTAATCTCATAGCCAAAGACCTTATTGGCATGTTCTCTAGGGTGGGGATTCCTAAAGTGATCCTAACTGACCAGGGAATCCCATTTACGTCAAAGATCATAAAGGAACTCAGCAAGTTATTAAATGTCAAACAGTTATGCACATCAATCTATCATCCCCAAACAGAGTTGAGAAAAAAGTTAAGGAAAATCCAGCATCCGCATATAAAATTAAAACATGGCTTTACTGAAAAAATTAAAAAGTAGAAAATACCATGAAAAAATTCCAAGTAGACTAGATAGTCCGTTTACGCGTTTCGAAGTTAACCTGTTCTTAATCATGACAACATTAAATGCAAACACAGAACATATATCCCTACACCAAGTGAGGTGCAGCGCCACAGAAATCAACCAATATGGAAAACACTTGGAACTGATCTACGCAAAATGCACAAAAAAAAGACCACCAAGAAACATGATCTTCATAGATTGATATATAATCACAATGTCGATAGTATAGATTGTATGCTTACTTCAAAACCAGCATCAGTAATCACAATCATTTATATCGCCATCAAAATGTCAGAATAGAAAATATATTAATAAAAATTATCATCATATACAGAATGCAGTATACGGTAGATATAAATAATTGTGATTTTACAAATTGATATATAATTAGAATATTGTAACATAAAATAAATAATAATTCGCAAAAACACATCTCCAATCGCAATTTATCGGATTTTCATCAAGATCCCAACATCTATGGTAGCTGTTTCCTATTTAAATTACTCAAACCCTACACGGGAAAGGATTTGGTATTGGGAAGCATAATCATATATGGTTACAACGAGAGCAACACATTTATAACACCTAATGGCCAATCAATCTAGTTATTAATAAAGATAAAATAGATCCGTCTTGTAATTCAAGTTCTTAGGATACCGTGTTCCCAATTTGTATCCAAAATGCATCCCTTTTGCGTAATAAATAAATCCAGTCCCCCCCTCTAGGTGGCTTATTCACTCGTTCAATACCCCTTGAATGTGTTTGCATTTAATGTTGTCATGATAAAGAACAGGTTAACTTTTCGAAACACGTAGATGGGCTATCTAGTCTACTTGGAATTTTGTCATGGTTTTTTCTAGTTTTTAATTTTTTCAATAAAGCCATGTTTTAATTTTAGAATGCGGATGCTGTATTTTCCTTCATTTTTTTCTCAAGTTCCACCTGACTGCTAGTCAGGTTTCCGGGCACCTTAGCCTCATTCAACAGTCTGGTGAGCTGTTTGCATCTTCACATTTATCTTTCTCTGGCATATGTGCTACAGGACTGTGCATTTGCTTGTTTAATTAATTCCCTAAGCTACTACGGATTTTTGCCATTACCTCTGATGGACAAGGACTTCCTTTCTGGAACCATGGATGATTTCACGAAGTCCACCAAGGCAAGTAAGATTTTTTCTAGGGATCATATGGATATGTCTGCCTCTGATGATCATATTAAATCTCTGTACGTGGTGGGACGCTACAACTCTCCAAAAATATCTAGATCTGGAGATGATTCCGAGGGGTCTCAGACTCGCTAAGAAATGTACAACCACGTATGAGGGTTATTTCACTAAAGAATGGAATTCTGTGTTAATTCAGTGTTCTTTGAATCTTATCAGATTGATTGTCAATATGAACATGTAAAACTTTAAAAATTGGAGGAGTCTATTAAGGACATTTTCAGCGCCCCACGGGGCAGGTGGTTAACCTACTCGCTGCCGGGCCTTTTCGGGTCAGGTCAGGCATTGTCATAGGGTGGCCTTGCCTGGTTCTGTTGCCCCGAGGCGTGCAGTAAATGGTGGGGAAAGCGGGGTATTAGGGAAGGTTTGTTGTGACGCCACCTGTGGTATGCAGCCAGGGAGTAGCTGTTGCTGCCTGGTTCCTCACCGGGTAGGTGTTATGGCAGCCGGGATGGTGTCTCTCCCCACAGGCAGAGAGGGCCCCGGGTGGATGTTGAGGGTTGTAATGGCCGTTGGCGCCTAAGCGCTGGGCGGCAGCGCCGCTAAGAATGAGCCAACACAGTCTCTGCAGGTTCAGGGTGAAGTTTACTCACAACTTCAGCTGCCAGCTCGGTCATACTGGTCACTACCGTGATGGGCTCCGGTCAATCCCAGATCCGGTAAGGGGTCATTACCGGTGTTTTGAGAGAGAAGGATTGAGAGTTCTATTTCTAGGGTATCCCCCTCCGCAGTTTGGTACCCTGGCTGAGCTCCCGCTTCAAGCTCCTGGGCCCAATAAAGTCCAAGTTCTCCAGAGATCTCTTGCCAAAACTATGGTCCTGACGGATCTGTTTTTGATGTGCGTGTGTTGTGCCTATTTCTACCCCAAGTGGAACCCGCCACCCAGGTGACTGGCTTCAGTGACCGGGAAGTCCATGTTCGTATGGCCACCACCCTGCCTACCATGAGCCAACCCACTCTGTGAGAAAAATTGTGAAAACATACCCTGCTGTAACTAAATAAAAGCATAGTGCATATAAACATAGGGTACTTAGTAAACACTGTTTTTGATCAAAAAAAGCATAAAGCTATCCCACCAACGCCAAGGTGTACCCAGTTGGGATAGTACCTACACTCTCTAATATTAAAACCTTACCATGGGTCTAAAATAGGCCTCAATGTGGCTAAGGGCTGAGAGCGACCGGGTCCCAACAGGACACACACAGTCAGGGGGATTCACAGAATGAAATGTCCAGCTCACCAAGAGGGAGGGCCACACCCCATTTGTACTGAATACAAAAAAAAAAAAAAACTACATAAAAACAAAAAAGTGAGCCGGAGTATGAGATGGTATACATGGAGCTTGTGAGCTCATGTTCACACTGGCCATTAGACAAAGAGAAACCAAGGGAAAAATTGTGAAAACATACCCTGCTGTAACTAAATAAAAGCATAGTGCATATAAACATAGGGTACTTAGTAAACACTGTTTTTGATCAAAAAAAGCATAAAGCTATCCCACCAACGCCAAGGTGTACCCAGTTGGGATAGTACCTACACTCTCTAATATTAAAACCTTACCATGGGTCTAAAATAGGCCTCAATGTGGCTAAGGGCTGAGAGCGACCGGGTCCCAACAGGACACACACAGTCAGGGGGATTCACAGAATGAAATGTCCAGCTCACCAAGAGGGAGGGCCACACCCCATTTGTACTGAATACAAAAAAAAAAACTACATAAAAACAAAAAAGTGAGCCGGAGTATGAGATGGTATACATGGAGCTTGTGAGCTCATGTTCACACTGGCCATTAGACAAAGAGAAACCAAGGGAAAAATTGTGAAAACATACCCTGCTGTAACTAAATAAAAGCATAGTGCATATAAACATAGGGTACTTAGTAAACACTGTTTTTGATCAAAAAAAGCATAAAGCTATCCCACCAACGCCAAGGTGTACCCAGTTGGGATAGTACCTACACTCTCTAATATTAAAACCTTACCATGGGTCTAAAATAGGCCTCAATGTGGCTAAGGGCTGAGAGCGACCGGGTCCCAACAGGACACACACAGTCAGGGGGATTCACAGAATGAAATGTCCAGCTCACCAAGAGGGAGGGCCACACCCCATTTGTACTGAATACAAAAAAAAAAAAAAACTACATAAAAACAAAAAAGTGAGCCGGAGTATGAGATGGTATACATGGAGCTTGTGAGCTCATGTTCACACTGGCCATTAGACAAAGAGAAACCAAGGGAAAAATTGTGAAAACATACCCTGCTGTAACTAAATAAAAGCATAGTGCATATAAACATAGGGTACTTAGTAAACACTGTTTTTGATCAAAAAAAGCATAAAGCTATCCCACCAACGCCAAGGTGTACCCAGTTGGGATAGTACCTACACTCTCTAATATTAAAACCTTACCATGGGTCTAAAATAGGCCTCAATGTGGCTAAGGGCTGAGAGCGACCGGGTC
This sequence comes from Anomaloglossus baeobatrachus, assembly GCF_048569485.1. Lineage (NCBI taxonomy): Eukaryota > Metazoa > Chordata > Amphibia > Anura > Aromobatidae > Anomaloglossus > Anomaloglossus baeobatrachus. Next base: position 319,577 of record NW_027441882.1, read on the forward strand.
CCAACAGGACACACACAGTCAGGGGGATTCACAGAATGAAATGTCCAGCTCACCAAGAGGGAGGGCCACACCCCATTTGTACTGAATACAAAAAAAAAAAAAAAAAAAAAAAAAAAAAATACATAAAAACAAAAAAGTGAGCCGGAGTATGAGATGGTATACATGGAGCTTGTGAGCTCATATATGCACTATGCTTTTATTTAGTTACAGCAGGGTATGTTTTCACAATTTTTCCCTTGGTTTCTCTTTGTCTAATGGTCAGTGTGAACATGAGCTCACAAGCTCCATGTATACCATCTCATACTCCGGCTCACTTTTTTGTTTTTATCCACTCTGTGAGAAGGCTCCTAAGCTACATGTAGTATGTGAATGTGGAACACCGGTGATTAACCCCCACCTTACCTGAGATAGATACCGCACCTCAATTGAGGTGCAGTAGCCTGTGATGACCATAGCCTCAGGCAACAAGACGATAGGAAGGGCACCACCCAATGGGATCTCCAGGTATATGGAAGAGAATATGCAAAAAAAGAAGAAAGATATACCAAAAAAAGGGATCACCAATGCGATCAAAATAAGTGAAAAACAAGATTTTTTATTATTATTAAAACACTTAAAAACATTTAAAAAGCCCAGAGAGGCATAAATCCCCAACACACCAGCCTCCAATATGTTATAACAATAATATAAAGTAACCCTCACAGAAAATAAGAGTAGACAATCTCCACAGATGGTAATGTATAAGTAACACGCTTCAGGGCAAGGCGGATTTAGATCAAGGATAAACATGCATAAATATGCAAAAATAAATATTATAGGCCATATATCAACAGATATTGATGTAAAGTAGAATAGACCCTGATAAAACCTTCCAGGTACAGCCAGTGATGTGTCAGAGGTTTACTATATCCATAAATAGTTAGGATGACCACAAAGGGCTAGCTGGTAAAACCCGTGGAGCATAAAGCACACCATAGGTTCTGGATGTGCTGGTAATACACTGTTCGATTGCAAGTATATACCTGACGTACCCCTCACAGAAAATAAGAGTAGACAATCTCCACAAATGGCAATATAGAGGTAGCACGCTTCAGGGCAAGGCAGATTTAGATCAAAAATAAATATACATAAATATGCAGAAAATACCAAAAATACATATTATAAGCCATATATCAACAGGTATTGATATGAAATAAGATAGACCCTGGTAAGTCCTACTAGATACAACCAGTGATGTGTCAGAGGTTTACTGTATCAATATACACTGGTCAAGCTATGGTGTGATGGCAGATCTAAGTCACAGGCCCCTGGTGATAAGTAAGCGACACAGGCCCCTGGTGATAAGTAAGCGATCACCTAAAGTGCATTAGGAAGTTTAGGTAGTAGACTAAGATAATGCAAAGTCTGGATCAGGAGTATAGATAGCCTGGACGGTCATCCAGATAGGTAACAAGACCATACTCACACCTGACAGACACAGCGATACCAGGGAGAGGGAGGAGGGTAGGTACAGAGAGGGGAGGCGAACAGCGTGTGTCCCCACGCGTATCGCCACTAAACGTGTGGTTTCCTCAGGGGAGAGAACGTGTACACACGTTTAGTGGCGATAGTGTGGGGACACACGCCGTTCGCCTCCCCTCTCTGTACCTACCCTCCTCCCTCTCCCTGGTATCGCTGTGTCTGTCAGGTGTGAGTATGGTCTTGTTACCTATCTGGATGACCGTCCAGGCTATCCATACTCCTGATCCAGACTTTGCATTATCTTAGTCTACTACCTAAACTTCCTAATGCACTTTAGGTGATCGCTTACTTATCACCAGGGGCCTGTGACTTAGATCTGCCATCACACAATAGCTTGACCAGTGTATATTGATATAGTAAACCTCTGACACATCACTGGTTGTATCTAGTAGGACTTATCAGGGTCTATCTTATTTCATATCAATACCTGTTGAAATATGGCTTATAATATGTATTTTTGGTATTTTCTGCATATTTATGTATATTTATTTTTGATCTAAATCTGCCTTGCCCTGAAGCATGCTACCTCTATATTGCCATTTGTGGAGATTGTCTACTCTTATTTTCTGTGAGGGGTACGTCAGGTATATACTTGCAATCGAACAGTGTATTACCAGCACATCCAGAACCTATGGTGTGCTTTATGCTCCACGGATTTTACCAGCTAGCCCTTTGTGGTCATCCTAACTATTTATGGATATATTAAACCTCTGACACATCACTGGCTGTACCTAGAAGGTTTTATCAGGGTCTATTCTACTTTACATCAATATCTGTTGATATATGGCCTATAATATTTATTTTTGCATATTTATGCATGTTTATCCTTGATCTAAATCCGCCTTGCCCTGAAACGTGTTACTTATACATTACCATCTGTGGAGATTGTCTACTCTTATTTTCTGTGAGGGTTACTTTATATTATTGTTATAACATATTGAAGGCTGGCGTGTTGGGGATTTATGCCTCTCTGGGCTTTTTAAATGTTTTTAATTGTTTGTGTGCTCCTGCTTGTCCCTGGAGCCGTGATATGTCCACAGTGTTTTAATAATAATAAAAAATCTTGTTTTTCACTTATTTTTATTGCATTGGTGATCCCTTTTTTTGACCATAGCCTCAGGGGCGCCATATTCCCCCACGGCAAATGGCACCACTCCTGGGCTGCAAGAAAACACAGGTAACACTGCAATTTTTGTATATGCATGTAACAGGCTAACAAGCAACATCCTTCCCTTTGTGGAAGGCATCAACAATTTCAAAACGTTTAAAATATGTTCAACAGTACCGGTCACAGGTCATCAAAACATTTCAAGTCAGAAAATATCAGCAATGAGAAAACATTCTGCATATGAAAAACATTAGCAATTATTCTTGTTTAGTTTTTGGTATTTCCAGAGGGCTGGTCCCGACCCCCTGGTTTGACACGATCACTGGACATCCTCTGGCATAATGCCCGACTCGCTTGCAATGACAGCAAACGGGAATGAGAAAACCGGCGGGGTCAGCGTCAGAGTCCCCTTCCTGAACGGTGCTCAAGCGACCTCCCAGAACCCCTTGTTTCAAGGGTTAGATCATTACTACCTCACTCGCAGTCCCATCATGATGTGTCGGGCGATGAATCTGCTAGCAGTGCACCCCACCAAGACCCAGGTAGACTAAGCATATCAGCGTATAAGTCTCAGCTAGGCAGTGCACACCGGTCGGGTTCCTGGATCCATTTCTGCCAGCAGTCAGTGGTTGCAATTTCTCTGCACACTGCGGAGCCTCATCAACTTTCAAGGTGCCAGGTTTTAAGTCCTGCTTCTCGAGGCTCATAGTTGTAGTGTCTGGGGCATCCTTGATCTCATCCCAAACAAATAAGTCCTTTTCTTCCTTCTTCAACTGGTCATCCTGGGTGCTAGACTCCACCTCCGGCAAGAGATCCTTTGTTCGCGCGCTTTTCGGGGTGCTGCCCACAATGGCACGCCCCCTTTTCTTCCCGCGCGGAATTGTTAATGGCGACTGTTCTTTTCCAATTGAGCGGTTCAGTACCAAATTATCTGGTTTAACACAGTTCTGTAGGCGCACAGTACCCGGTTTAATGGGCACAATATCTTGTTCGTGATGCCAAATGCAGCGCCCCACGGGGCAGGTGGTAAACCTACTCGTTGCCGGGCCTTTTCAGGTCGAGTTAGGCATTGTCATGGTGTGGCCTTGCCCAGTTCCGTTGCCCCGAGGTGTGCATTAAATAGTGGGGTATTAGGGAAAGTTTGTTGTGACGCCACCCGTGGTATGCGGCCAGGGAGTAGCCGCCGCTGCCTGGATCCTCACCAGGGTAGGCATTATGGCAGCCGGGAGAGTTGTAATGGCCGTTGGTGCCTAAGCACTGGGCGACAGCTCCGGTAAGGACGAGCCAACACAGCCTCTGCGGGTTCAGGGTGAAGTTTACTCACAACTTCAGCTGCCAGCCCGTTGTTACTGGTCACTGCCGTGATGGGCTCCGGTCAATTCCAGATGCGGTAAGGAGTCACCACCAGTGTTTTGAGAGAGAGAGAGTGAGAGTCCTATTTTTAGGGTGTCCCCCTCCGCAGTTTGGTACCCTGGCTGAGATTCCGCTCCAAGCCCCTGGGCTGCACAGCTCTGGTCAGCAGAAATGCAGCATTCCTGTGTGAGCCGGCGCTCTGTCGGACAGAAAATACGTCATGATAATGACAGGCGTCATCACATAACCTGTCACTACCATGAGATCAATCAGCTCTGGGCACGGGCGGCAGTGGGGAACAGTATGATCCTCGCCACAGCCATTTATATGTGACAGTGCGATCTAAGTGGCAAGGAGGAGCGGGGGGATCACAAATCCACCCTTGCCTGTTAGCCCCACATGCCTGCTGTTCAAATCAGCAGACATGTGTGGGGATTACTGCCGGCTCACTAGTCGTGAAGGGGTTAAAACTTGGTAGATTCTCCTTTGTTGTTGATGAAGCTTCCAGAAGCCTCCTGTATGGAGACACTAGTCGCCTGCATTGCTTAGGTGTGATTTTTGGTCCATTCTTCCACATACACACTCCTCACATCCTGCAGGTCCCGCCTCCTTCTATGAACTCTGAGCTTTAGTTCCTTGCAGACATTTTCTCTTGGATACAGCTCCGGTGATCGGCTTGGCCAGTCTAGCAGATTTATTTTCTTTCTCTACTATTCATCCTTCCATGTATTGTATGAAGTTTGCCAGTGTTGTCTGTTGAAAAACAGCCACACACCATGATATTCCCACCTCCACACATCACTGGTGTTGGTGTTTTTGGGGTGATTTGTCTTTTAGTCTCCAAACATAGTGTTCAATGTTGGTCTCATCTTACCAGACTATAATCTCCAATATTTTACAGATATGTGTAACTGTTCAGCAAACTTTAAACACACTTGAACCTGCTTTTTGTTCAGCAATGGAGTCTTACATGGTGAGTGTGCATACAGGAGCGTGCATACAGAACATGGTGAATTAGTTATTGCTTTCTTTTAGGCCTGCGACACACATCCGTGCCCCCGGTATGTGTTTGGTACGTTTTTGCGCGTACCGGCGGCACGGAGATACGTTGACAAATGTTACCCTATGCTAGAAGGCACACACACGTAAAACCACACGGAACGTGTGTCCGTGTGGTTAGTGCGTGTGTGCGTTTTTCCACACGACCGACATGTCCGTTTTTAGCCATCAGCACGCAGGCACGGACCCGCTAAAGTCAATGGGTCCGTACCTGCACAGACGGCACACGTAGCATGTCCGTGTGCTACACGTACCGTCCGTGTGCATTTTTAAAAGAGCGATGTCAGGGTTTTTTTTTGTTAAATGTCAGTCTACTTACCTTTTTTTCTGCTGTTCTCAGTCATCATCCCTTTGGCGCTCGGTCTGTATCTTCCCCTGTCGCATACTCACTGATTCCCGATCATCAGCGCGGCGAAGAACAGCTGTACCAA